>NW_006408886.1:1088801-1091564 GCF_000296735.1 Chrysochloris asiatica | reverse complement strand
AAGAAGGATGTCATACTGGGTAAGGTGGAGGGTCAGAAAAAGAGAGGAAGACCCCTAATGAGATGGATTGGCCAGGTGGCATCATTGATGGATTCAAGTGTGACAGCGGTAGTGAGGTTGGCCCAGGATCAGACATTGTTTCGTTCTGCTGTGCATGGGGTCGCTATGAATCGGTTCTGACTCGATGGCACCTGGCAACAACAACATTCAGAACAAACCATGCAGGTGAGAAGGCAATGGGGAGACATATACAAAGCTCTGCAAGCAAAAAACTGTCAACCAAAAATCGTCTATCTAGCAAAACTATCAATCAAATATGATGGTTCAATCAAAACATTCCAGGATAAACAGAATTTGAAATATTTTATCAAAACTAACCCAACACTTCAAAACATTCTAAAAGGGAGTTCTGTGGACAGAGAACTAACAAAACAGACAACAAACAGAGATTGACAAGTATGGCAACACCACCTGGAACAGAGCCAACAGACAGCAGGGTCCAGAACAGAACAAGACTACAACAACAAACTCAAAAGAACAGGGAGATCAACTGAAGGCTAAAAACATATCAATGTCAAAGAAGGGACAAATGTAGCAATGGAAGCCCAGGTAGTGAGGATGCCAGGTAAATTACAGGTTACAATGATGTATCCTAAATGCAGAGAAAAGTTAGTAGACTACAAGGTAACCACAAAAAAAGTTAACACTCCACAACATATCATAAAAACGAATTCCCAAGCAGAACAAGCTAACAGAGAAACTAAGAGGAAACCAACCAGAAACAACTAAAAGGACATAAAGCCAACACAAGAAAGAAAGCAGAAGCAAAGAACAAACAGCACCGCCAAAAAAGTAACATAATGACAGTAATCAATTCATACTTATCGATAATTATATGGAATGTCAATGGATTGAATGCACCAGTGAAGAGACAAAGAGTGGCAGAATGGATAAGAAAACAAGCTCTATCAATATGCTGGTGCAAGAGACACACCTTACATACAGAGACAAAAACAGACTAAAAGTTAAAGGATGGAAAAAAATTTACCAAGACAACTGTAACAATAAACAAGCATGAGTCGCTATACTAATCTCCGACAAAATTAATTTTAAGATGAAAACCAGCATATGATACAAAGAAGGACACTATCTCATGATCAAAGGGTCAATTGAGCAAGATGACATAACTATAATAAACATATACGCTCCCAACGAAAGAGCACCAAGATACATGAAGCAAACCTTAATGGAATTGAAGAAAGAAATAGATAAATCCACAATTATAGTGGGAAATTTCAACACACCGCTCTTGAAAATGGATAGAAAAACCAGAAAGAAACTCAAAAATACTACAAAGGAACTTAACAACACAATCAATCAACTTGACCTCATAGATGTATACGGAGCATTCTATCCAACAACAGCACAATACACATTCTTCTCCAGTGCACATGAAACATTTTCCAGAATTGACTATGTGCTAGGTCACAAAGCAAGCCTACAGAAATTCACAACCATCAAAATTCTACAGAGCATCTTCACAGACCACAATGCCATAAAACTAGAAATCAACAATAAGAAGGCCAAATCAATAAAATCGAAGACATGGAAAGTGAACAACAACCTGCTGAAAAGCGACTGGTTAAAAGAAGAAATTAAAGAATTCACAAAGTTTCTGGAAACAAACGAGAATGAAAACACAACATATCAAAATCTTTGGGACACGACGAAAGCAGTCCTGAGAGGATAATTTATTGCAATAAATGCACACATACAAAAAAGGGAAAGAAGAAAAATCAACATATTAACACAGCATCTTCAACAATTAGAAGACCAGCAGAGAGAACCTACAGTCACCAAAAGAAGGGGAATAATAAAGATAATAGCAGAAATAAATGAGATGGAAAACCAAAAAACTATAGAAAGAATCAACAAGACAAGAAGCTGGTTCTTTGAAAGGATTAATAAAATTGAGAAGGCACTGGCAAAACTAACTAATGAAAACAGGGAGAGTACACAAATAAATTGCATTACAAACAACACAAGGGATGTCACAACAGAACCAAACGAAATAAAAAAGATAATAACAGAATACTACGAAGAGCTGTACTCCAACAAATTTGAAAATTTGGACAAGATGGATACATTTCTAGAAAAACACTACCTACCTAAACTTACTTGGACTGAAGTAGAAAATTTGAACAAACACATAACAAAAGAAGAAATTGACCAGATCATCAAAAAACTCCTGACCAACAAAAGCCCAGGCCCAGATGGCTTTACAGCTGAGTTCAGAGAAGAACTATCACCAATTCTACTCAAATTATTCCAGAACATGGAAGAAGATGAAAAATTCCCTAATACTTTCTATGAAGCAAGCATAACACTCATACCAAAACCAGGGAAGGACATCACTAAGAAAGAAAATTACAGACCAATATTCCTCATGAACATAGACGCAAAAATCCTCAACAGAATCTTAGCCAACAGACTCCAACAGCACATCAAAAAAATAATACATCATGACCAAGTCAGTTTCATAAAAGGGATGCAAGGATGGTTCAATATTAGAAAAACGATCAGCATAATCCACCATATAAATAAGAAAAAAGAAAAGAACCACATGATCATATCGATTGATGCAGAAAAGACATTTGACAAAATCCAACATTCATTCCTGATAAAAACATTCAACAATATAGGTATTGTAGGGAAATTCCTCAATATAATCAAGAGCATATATTCAAAACCAAGAGCCTACAT
>NW_006408886.1:1087954-1088461 GCF_000296735.1 Chrysochloris asiatica | reverse complement strand
ACATTCTTCAAAGAGATGGAAAAGACAATTAGTAACATTATATGGAAAGGAAAGAGACCCAGGATAAGCAAAACACTGCTTAAAAGGAAGAACAAGGTTGGAGTTCTCTGACTCCCCGATTTCAAACTTTACTACATGGCTAGGGTGGTCAAATCAGCCTGGTACTGGTGCAATGAAAGAGACATTGATCAATGGAATAGAATCAAGATTCCAGATATTAACCCAACCACTTACAGCCAAATAATTTTCAACAAAGTGCCTAGGCACATTGCATGGGGAAGAGACCGTCTTTTTAACAAATGGTGCTGGCCGAACTGGAAAGCGGTATGTAAAAGACTGAAACAAGACCTTTGCCTCACACCATATACAAAAATGAACTCACCGTGGTTTAAAGATCTAAATGTGAATCCTAAAATTATGAAGATCATTGATGAAAAAATAGGGATGAACGTGAGGGCGCTAATTCGAGGAATGTACAGACTGCCAAACATTTTGAAAAATACACAA
>NW_006408886.1:1082552-1086908 GCF_000296735.1 Chrysochloris asiatica | reverse complement strand
TAATGTAGGCACAGCTTTAGAACAACAGGGCTCTGGAATACAGAGACTGAGACATGGATGGAATGGGGAAAAGGGGGGAATAATGTTAAGATGCTTGACTGTCTTTTGAATCTTGGTTTTCCTTGCATTATATTATAAAACAGACACTGGAGGGGGAGAGAAAGGAATAGCCAGAAATATCACTATGGAAAGCTTGTAAGTCTGTCTTCTGCCTATAACTGATTTGAACACCTAAAATGGGGCTACAATGTGTCCAGTGATGGAGGTTTTCTGAGGAGCCTCTGCATTACATGGGAGTATAGGTGGAAGCCCAAACCACATCCACACCTTCAGAGATGGGAAATTTTCCACTTGAAAGGACAAGCAGACCAGCCAGGAGCAGCTAGAAAACCAGAAGATACTTCTTGAAACAACGACCTACAGGAAAAATACAAAACAATAAAGGCAGTCTGACTTTCACCACAAGAACATGCAGGTTGCTTGCCCAGGAGACATCAAGGCAAGTGGTTGGGTCTTCTCAGTGCAAGTTCTCTTCCAAGACTAAGACACAAGGGAAATACATGCTTTGATTGGCGACCACACACGTCACCCATAAGGGGAAGTGACCAAAGAAAATCAGTGAAGTGGCGTTCTAAGCCTACATCATTTAGCAGACTACTGTGAGCCCGGGTGGAGACCTGGTCGGCCAGCAGCGAGGCAAGACCTGGGGACTCATGGGCTCAGAGTCAATGACATAGCCACAGAGGACTAGAGTGGAGAGCAGGGCGGCCAGCCGATAAGAAGAGGGCAGACAGACGCAAGAACACTCACACTTGCAGATGATACCCACTTGACCTGGCTTCAATGACTGGATGAACAAAACTCAACCTGAAGAAGAAAGAAGAGGAAAAAAGCGTCATCCGATACAATTTGATCAACATGACCTACACCTATAAATGCAGTAGATCAAACGAGGAAACAAATGCCTGCTGCAAGAACTATTTCCACCCCCTCCACACAAAGAGTAGACAGGGATGGACAACTTGGACACTGGCTACCCAAAATGGGGGGAGGGATACAAAGGTAAGAAGTGACTGGCTTACAAGCTTTCAAGAGGGAACCTAGATCCAAAGGATGTGGAGGAAGGTAGAGTCTCCAGTGAATAGTATCCAACCTGACCAGGAAGGGCTGATGAAATGAAATACAGATGGGTCTATTGTGATGCAATAGTGAATAATTGTTATCAGGACTGATTGTGAAGGTTGAAAATCTAAAGGTAGACATTTGGTAGCAAGGAGGGGAGTGATTAATTTTTCAGTTTAGGAGCAGAGGGCCCTGGGACCATCAATGGAGAAGAGTGGAGAGCGGGACCTTATGCAGAGAAGCAGTGAGGCCTGAGATGGAGGCAGAGAAGATGACATGAAGAGATGGAGTGGCTGGGGACTTGAGATCCAGAGAGGGAAAGGGGCTGAGGACTGTGTGTGTGTGTGGGGGCGGGGGGGGTACAGAGCAGGCTTGCAGGTATACCCTTTGGTTGGGTGATGATGCATGGACGGGATGGTAACTATGCCAATGAAATGATGTATGATAGAATGAATGTAAAACTAATGGTCTATGTAAACTATCACACACTTCACAATAAAACATTTATTTAATTTTTAAAAAATCGAAATCTTTCAAGAAAGTGAGGCAGCACAGGAAGCACTCACTCATATCTGCCAAGAAATTTGGAAGACCACTATCTAGCCGACTGATTGGAAGAGATTCGTATTTGTGTCCATTCCAAAGAGAGGTGACCTAACAGAATGTGGAAATCATGGGACAACCGCTTTGGTATCCCATGCCAAGTAAAGGTTTACTAAAGGTAATACAGAAACAGCTGCAAGCATACATTGACAGAGAACTTCCAGAGGTTCAAGCCGGATTCAGAAGAGGACGTGGAACAAGGAATATCATTGCTATGTCTGATGGATCTTGGATGAAAGCAGAGAATATCAGAGAGATGATTGCCTGTGCTTTATTGACTACACAAAGGTTATTTTGATTGTGTGGCTCATGACAAGCTATGGCTATCACTGCAAAGTGTAAGTATTTTGGAATACTTAATTGTGCTCATGAGGAGTCTGTACCTGGACCAAGAGGCAGTTGTTCGAACACAATATGGGAACACCGAATGATTGAAAACAAAATCTTCACAAGTAACTTAAATTGGGTATTATGGAATGTGTTTCATTTTAGAAAAAAAAAAAAAAAAAGAAGGGGGGGGGGGGAGTAAAAAACATAGTTCCTGAATGAAAAAACAAAAGACATAGAAAAAGTGGAAAAATTGGCTAAAGTATTTTGCTTTTTTGTTGCTACAAAGGAGGTCTGGTAACATAGTGGTTACAAATTGGGCTGCTTACCTCAGGGTCAGCAGTTCGAAACTACCAGCTGTTCTGAAAGAGAAAGATGAGGCTTTCTGCTCCCATAAAGATTTACAGCCTCAGAAACCCTGTAAAAGGTCACATGAGTCGGAACTGACTCCACGGCACATAACAACAAAGGAAAAGCAAAACTGCTTACCGCAAAAATAATAAAAGAGAGAAAATTGATTATCAAAAAATAATTTCAAGATACCTAAGCCAATTTAAACATATGTAATTGACTGGATGACTCTGAGATCATGTAACTGCAGGGAAATTTTTTTAAGAACTTTTAAGATGAAAGAAGAAAGAAAAATGTTTCTTTTACTATCATTATAAGAAAATTGGGTGAATCCCCATCATAAAAGAACTATAAATAACTTTTCTCTAACATGGGAGAACTCTAAGAAACTTAAACTCTAAGAAATCAAAATGTGTTTCACCTGGATGATCTGAGGAAATGTTTACACCCATGCCCAGAGACTTACAGTTCTATCCATGTAAAGAATTGGTTGCTTGAACAGATAGCTTGAAATTTCCAATATTAATTGATAAAACCTTAAATGACTATATTTAGATTGGGGAAAATAGAGGAAATGCTAAAAGTCTGAATGAAAATTTAGAATATTTAAACAAACTTATATAGGTATGTAAGGAGCTCTGGCATGGCAGTTACGAATCGGGCTGCGAACATCAGGGTCAGCAGTTTGAAACTACCAGCTGTTCCACAGGAGAAAGATGAGGCTTTCTGCTCCCGTAAAGATTACAGCCTTGGAAACTCTGTACAGGGTTGCTATGAGTCAGAACCAACTCCATGGCACATAACAAGAACAACACATAGGAATCTAGGCTTAAATAATTCCCAACATTTTTACGAGTCCTGGTGTGGAGTTGCAGAAAAAGCAACAAACTGCTAACAAGGTTGGTAGTTGAAACCCACCAGCCACTCCTCAAAAACTCTATACAGGGTTGCTATGAGTCAGAATTGACTCAATAGCACTTGACAACAACATGGTAGCACTATCGGAAATACAGGACTGTTAATTGCAAGGTCAGCAGATCAAACCCACTAACAATTCTGCAGGAGAAAGAGGAGGCATTTAACAGTGATATTATATTGAGCTAATAGATATCCATCATAATTTAAGTTTATATACTTTTGTTTTTATACAACAAAGTAAGTATGTGTGTGGGGTGTGTGTGTGTTTATGGACTCCTGGTATAGCACTGGAAAATCAGCACTGGACTTTGAACCACAAGGGTGGTAGTTCAAATCAACCAGCTGCTGTTGTTTAAGTGCCATCAAGTTGGTTCTGACCCATAGCAATGCTAAGTAGGGTTTCTGAGGCTTTACATCTTCAAGGGTGCAGAAAGTCTCATCTTTCTCTCACAGAGTGGCTGGTGGGCTCGAACCACACACCTTGTAGTTTGCAGTTAAATCCTTATCATATGGAACCACCATACATTCAATAGTGTGCTAATGAACACACTACAAGACATGCACATCAAAGACAATATTTTAAACATTTATTAAAAGACAACTTATTTGATATGTTCAAAGTTTTATCTATTGGCTAAAGTTCAATGGTTTAATTTATGACATCTTTAGGAGTTTTAATGTTAAATATCATATAAAACAAAGAAATAGGTATCTTGCTATTATGATTTAAAATGTTTTGATGACTGGTTTGAAGAATTCAATTAATTCCTGAAGACAGTAGTAAATTCTTAAATTAAAAAATCAAGCTATATGGCTTTAGGAAATTTTGTTTTTACTACATCTTTTATTTTTAAGATCTTTGGTTAAATAATTAAAGTATTGTTTCTCAATGACTTCTAATAAACTGACAATTTTGAAACTCCATGGCAAGTCACAAGAGATTTTTTTTTGTTTTAGAAAGATATAAAGTGCTTTTAAAAAAGCATGTTCAATATTTATATATAACATGATACATTTTGTCAATTCAAGAGAAGT
>NW_006408886.1:1080675-1082392 GCF_000296735.1 Chrysochloris asiatica | reverse complement strand
ACTGTTCAGCAATAGATTTTCAAAGTGGTGTACTTTGCACATAGAACACTGAATTGATTTTCTTATTTTTAGATATTACAGTTTAAACGTTTCTCAAATGCTTTGCAGAATATTGAAAATTTAAGAAGGCAAGTTTTTTATCCAATATGCTGTCAGACTTCCCAATGGGGGCATACATTTTCTAGGAGAAACAATTAATGCTGAGTAATTGCTCAGTGTGAACCTCAAGATTGGTGGTTCAAATTCATGGCTCCTCAGAAACTCTACACAGAATCACTGTGAGTCAGAATCTACTTGACGGTACTTAACAGCAACAACAGCAGCAACAGAATGTGCAAACAGGTATACAAAACCGTCAAGGTAAAAATACTTGACAATTGAGTGCTAATTATTTAGACAAGATTTGATGTGCTAGTCTGTTATTTTTATAATCATCATTTTGATGTTCTATATCATTTGACGTTTTTAATGTAGGAGGCACAGTTTCATGTGTGTGTGCATGTGTGTGCATGTGTTTATCTATATATCTGCAACACTTTCAGCAAATTAACTTTCTTTATATTACAGAATATATAATTCATACAAATTATACAGAAGGCAGAATTTTATAAAGAAGAAGCTCTCCCTGCTTCTCCACCTTCAGTAACTCTGCCCAGAGATGTGCAAGGTTAACATTTCCTACCAGAAATGTTCATTGTCATATGCACATAAGTCCTTAAAATGTCTACAAATGTGATTTTTTTTCTTAAATATTTTATTGTGGATTATGTGAGTTTACAGGGGAGAACATTAGTTTTACATTCATTCTATTGTATATCGTCTCATTGCCATGGTTACAATCCCCTCCATGCAATCCTTCCCCCCGTACCTCCCAGGTCTTCAGCACACAGTCGCTCTCCTTCTCTGGATCTAAAGTCTCCAGCTGCTCCATCTCTCCACGTCATCATCTCTGGCTCCATTTCAGGCATTACTACTTCTCTGTGTAGGGTCCCGCTCTCTGCTCTTCTCCCTCTTCTTATGCTTTTGCCTCAACTTTATTAATTTTAAGTATAGCATTATCAGAGTCAATGGTTCAATTGGAAAATTAATATTGCTTACTACAAAAATGTTTTATTACTATTCATATGTTTGGAAATTTAATAATTTCGGTATATATATCCTCTGGCGGACTGATTGGAAGAGATTCATATTTGTGCCCATTCCAAAGAGAGTGACCTAATGGAATGTGGAAATCATCAGACAATCTCTTTGATATCACATGCAAATAAAGTTTTACTCAGGTAATACAGAAACGGCTGCAAGCATTCATTGACAGAGAACTTCCAGAGGTTCACGCTGGATTCAGAAGAGGATGTGGAACGAGGGATATCATTGCTGAAGTCTGATGGATCTTGGCTGAAAGCAGAGAATATCAGAAAGATGTTTGCCTGTGCTTTATTGACTATGTAAAGGCTTTTGATTGTGTGGCTCATGACAAGCTATGGACAACACTGTGAAGTATGAGTATTCTGGAAAACTTAATGTGCTCATGAGGAATCTGTACCTGAACCAAGAACATAGGAACACTGAATGGTTGAAAATTAAGAAAGGTGTGCAAAAAGGTTGCATTCTTTCCCCATACTTATGCAACCTGTATGCTGAGTAAATAATCTGAGAAGCTGGGTTCTATGAAGAAAAATGTGGTATCAGGATTGGAGGAAGTCTCATTAACAACCTG
>NW_006408886.1:1078436-1080154 GCF_000296735.1 Chrysochloris asiatica | reverse complement strand
CATCACTGCTTCTCTGGGTAGAGTCCCGCTCTCCGCTCTTCTCCACTGATGGTCCTAGGGACCTCCGCTCCTAGACTGAAAAGTTATTCCCTCCCTTCCTTGCTATAAAATGACTACGTTTACATTTCCAACCTTCACAATCAGTCCTGATAACAATTATTCACTATTGTATCACAAGAGACCCATCTGCATTTCACTTCATCAGCTCCGCCTCGACAGATTGGATACTACTCACTGGAGATTCTGCCTTCCTCCAGGCCCCTGGCTCTAGGTTCCTCTGATGGTTTCTTTTTTAAATGTTTTATTGTGAATTATATGATAGTTTACATGGGAGAACTTTACATTTACATTCATTCCATCGTATATCATCTCACTGCCATGGTTCCAATCCCCTCCATGCATCATCAACCACCCAAAGGTTAAAAACCAGAAACAACCCTCCCCCCTACAATTCTCCCTTCCCCCCCCTCCCCAGTTTTCGGCCCACAGTCCCTTTTCCTCTCTGGGTCCAAAGTCCCCAGCCGCTTCATCACTCCACATCATCATCTCTGTCTCTATCTCAGGCATCTCTCTTTCTCTGGGTAGGGTCCCACTCTCGGCTCTTCGTTGATGGTCCCAGAGACCTCTGCTCCTATCCTGGAGAATTAATCACTCCCTTCCTTGTTACAAAATGTCTATCTTTGCATTTCCAACCCTCATAATCCGTCCTGATAAGCATTATTTACTACAGTATCACAAGTTACCCATCTGCATTTCCTTTCATCCCAGACAGATTGAATAGTACCTACTGGAGATTCTGCCTTCCGCCATGCTCCCTAGCACTAGGTTCCCTCTTAAAAGCCAGTCACTTCTTGCCTTTGTAGACCCCCCTGACCCATTTGAGTATCCAATGTCCAAGTTGCCAATCTCCATCCACTCTGTGTGTGGGAGTGTGTGAATGTTTCTTGCTGTAAGGATTTGTTACTTCTTTTGAGTTGCTGCTCCATAGGTATAGGTCAAGTTCATCAGACCGTATCAGCTCACTCTTTTTTTTGTTGTTTTTTATTTCCCCTCTTCTTTCCTCTCCTGGTTGAGTTCCGATCATCCAGTCATCCAGTCCAGGTCATGTGCGTATCATCTGCAAATGTGGGCGCTCCTGTGCATATGTCCTCTCTTCCTGTCAGCCAGTAGCTCCATTCTCCTCTTGAGTCCTCCATGGCCACTCCACTAACTCCGGGCCCAAGAGTCCCCAGGTCTCTTCACACTGCTTGCCAACCAGGTTCCCAACTGGGTCCACATAAGTCCACTGAACATTGTAGGGCTTAGCTTGCTGCTTCATTGCTGCTTTTACCCCACTTCCCCCAATGAGTGATGTGTGTGGTCACCAATCAGAGCATGCATTCCGTTGAGTCTTAGTCTTGGAAGGGGGTTTGCGTTGAGAGGACCTAGACACTTGCCTTGATGTTTCCTAGGGAAGCAATTTGTTTGTTCTTGTAGTAACAGCCCATCTGCCTCCATTTTTCCTTCAGGTCTTTCTTTCAAGAGGTATCTTTTATTCTTCTAGCCGCTCCAAGCTAGTCTGCTCATCCTTTCAAGTGGAGATTTCTCATCTCTGGAGATCTGGAGGTGGTTCTGGTTTCTACCTATAGTTTTATGTATTGCCAAGGCTCCGCAAGAAGCCTCGTTCACTCAGTACGCTGTAGCCCCAATTTAGGTATTCCAATCAGTCATAGGCAGAA
>NW_006408886.1:1070696-1071184 GCF_000296735.1 Chrysochloris asiatica | reverse complement strand
TCTCTTAACAGGTGCATTCAATCCATTTACGTTCAGTGTAATTATCGATAGGTATTATTTGTTGTCATTAAATTCGTTTATTTGTGTTGTTGCTGCTTCCTTTTTCTGTTTGTCTTTCTCTTTTGAATTCATGATTTGTGTGCTCTTTCTTGTGCGTTTCCTCATAGTATTAATGTTTTCGTATCCTTTTTGCATTCTCATTCTCTTGGTATGCTGTGAAGTTTTAATTTTCTTTGACGTTGTCTTATGGTCCATTGAATTCTCTGACCATTTAGTGCAGTCTATTTTATCCGGTAATCGACCTGACCTTCTCATTGTCTGGATCTCTGTTCCTTCGTGTTCACCTCTTTTTGCATTGTATTTGTTTTGTTCATAGGCTTCCTTCCCAGAGTGTCTCAGTTTGTTCTTATAGTTTTGTTTTCTTAACATTTCTTCTTTCTGTTGACTTAATTCAGGGAGGTGCTGCCACGTACGTCAATCTCTGGTTG
>NW_006408886.1:1059121-1070131 GCF_000296735.1 Chrysochloris asiatica | reverse complement strand
TAATTCTTAGGTTATTCCTCTTCATGTTGTCCAACATGAATCTTAGACCTTCCTCTGAATTTTTTACTCTTTTTTGGGTTTGTTCTTCTATCTTAGTGGTATTGAGAGACTTGTCTTCCAGCTCACTGATTCTTCCTTCCATCTCATCTAGTCTAATCCTCTGCCCTTTCAAAGAGTTTTCTATTTCTGCCATTTTGTTTCTGATTGTTTGGACCTCTTTCTGTAAGTTTTGGAATGTTACCAATGCTGTATCTATCTTGTTTGATTGTTCCTGTAGCGCTTTTCTGACTTTTTCCTTATTTTTCTCAACTCCATTGTAAAGTATTTTGAGATATAATCATTTTTCTGAATTCGTTCTCAGGTATCTCCAAGGCCTGTCCTCCTTCCAGTATGGAGAGAAGGTCTACTTCTGGTTCATTTGTCTCAGGTATTTTATCTTTTTTCTGGGCCTGTGCTGATATGGTCATCTGCTTTTGCTTCTTGGACATGTTTAATGTTTATCTGTGGCCCTAATAATTAATTAAGTATGTATTTTGGCAGTTTTTTTATGTATTCTGATTACCTCCAGAGATGTGATCAGAATGTGTTCTTCCCTTTTCCCTCTTCTTATTGCTTAACTCAGAGTAACTTTGTTGGGCCTCAGTTGGGCCTGGGCCTCGGCAGGGGGCCTTTTGAGCCTCGGGCAGGTGGGTTGAGCCTAGGGCAGGCGGTTTGGGCCTCTGGTGGCCTGGGTGTCAGCAACCAGGCTGCAGGAGGATTGGGCCTCGGGCAGGTGGTTTGGGCCTCAGGCGGGCGGTTTGGGCCTCAGAGGGCCTGGGTATCAGCAACTGGGCATCGGGTGGCTTGGGCCTCGGCTGGTGGGTTGGCGATTGGGCCTCGGGGGTCCTGTGCCTCGGCGACCAGGCTGAGGGCGGGTAGGGTGTCAGGGGCACTGGTCCTCGGTGACCGTCTATGCGGCGGGTTGGGCCTCAGGGGCCCTGGGCCTCGGCGACCGGCTTATGCAGTGGGTTGGGCCTTGAGGGCCCTGGACCTCGGCGGCGACCAGGCTGTGGGCCGCCTGGGCCTAGTGGCGGGTAGGCGATTTGGGCCTTCGTTGGGCCTAAGCCTTTGTGACCAGTCTGTGGGCACGTTGGGCCTCGGGGCAGGCCTTGTCTTCAGTTGGCATGTATCTGTTGACGTAAAAAAAATGCCTCTCTCAGTCTCTCTGTACCATGGGTACCCCGAATTTCCTGATATCCGTGCCAATATCCTTCTCTATTTGTTTGGCTTTGCCAGTTTATGCTTCCTTTTCTCTGGAAATGCAGCCTTCTAAATGGGGTTGCTCTAGCTCTGCACTCCGAGGTCCGCAGGGGACAGAGGCACTCGCTGGCGCGGGTGTGGGCACAGGGAGCGGGAGCCGTGTGCAGTCAGGCAAAAGCTCAAAATATCTGTAATTCCTCAGCAATTTGATATTTCAAAAAAAAAGTTCAGAGTGTTGAAATATAAGATCTTATGTTTGCTCAAAGGCTGTCTGTCTGCTAGACAGAGGTTTCCTATGTGCAATTCTGCCCCTTTTCCCCAGAGCCTGCCCTACTTGAGTTGCCTGTCCACGAAGCGCCGGAAGTCCCTTGCACAAGACCTTTTTAAAGTGTTGAAGAGCAAAGATGTCAGCTTGAGAACTAAGCTGTACCTGACCCAAGCCATGGTATTTTCAATAACCTCTTATGCATGTCA
Organism: Chrysochloris asiatica; assembly: GCF_000296735.1. Taxonomy (NCBI): domain Eukaryota; kingdom Metazoa; phylum Chordata; class Mammalia; order Afrosoricida; family Chrysochloridae; genus Chrysochloris; species Chrysochloris asiatica. The sequence goes on along the minus strand of NW_006408886.1, from coordinate 1,068,418 downwards.
AAGCTGGATAATGAATAAGGAAGACCGTAGAAGAATTGATGCTTTTGAGTTATGGTGTTGGAGGACAATATTGAAAGTGCCATAGGCTGTCAAAAGAACCAATAGATCTGTTTTGGATGAAGTGCAGCCTGAGTGCTCCTTGGAGGCCAGGATGGCCAAACTTCGTCTCTCATACTTCAGACATATTGTCAAGAGGAACCAGTCGTTGGGGAAGGATATCATGTTTGGTAAGGTGGAGGATCAGAGAAAAAGAGGAAGACCCCCCCAATGAGATGGATTGGCCATATGGCAGCATTGATGGACTCAAGCGTGGCAACAGCAGTAAAGCTGGCCCAGGATCAGGCAGTGTGTCGTTCTGATTTGCCTAAGGTTGCTATGCCTGGGTATCAACTCAATGGTACCTAACAACAACAACAACAAAAAATCTGGCATTATTTCTCAAGAGGTTTGTATGTTATATCTCACACTCTTCAAAACCGAGGTTAATCCTTATTTAGAGATATTTTCATCTAACATTTCCTTTTGTATACAATTGACTTGATTTTGTTTTATATTACTTTTGTAATTAATTCTTGCTAAGTTTTTCCCTTTAAAATTTTGTTTTTTCTTTCATTGTGATTTTCCATTCAGCCATTCATACACTGACTGCATTCCCCACAACATAACAGGACTCTTCACATGTCTCTCCTGTTTACCATTTCCCTTCCACCTTCTTTCCTATGTTCTCCTGCTTTCTGAACTATATCCTGGGTAAAAACTGACCTTTTGATCTCAGATGGTTGGTTGTTCAAAGGAGTGTGTACCCTCATTAATGTTATTGTTCACCTAATTGACCTGACTATTGTTTAGCTCTGGTAGCATAGTGGTTACGAATTGGGCTGCTAACCTCAAAGTCAGCAGTTTGAAACTACCAGCTGTTCTGTGGGAGAAAGATGAGGTTTCTGCTCCTGTAAATATTTACAGCCTTAGGAACACTAGACAGGGTCACTATGCATTGGAACCAGCTCCATGGCACATAACCATCACCATCATTGTTTGGTTGAAAGTTGATCCATGGGGAGAGTTCAATTCTGGGCCTGAAGGGTATTTAAGTACCATAGTCTTCAGGAGTTCTACCAATGTCTATCAGACCAGTAAGCCTTGTTTTTTTTATGGTATTTTTAGTTTTGTTCCACAATTATCTCCCACTCTACCTTATTGCTGTTGTTGTGTACTACTGAGTCGGTTCCAACTCATAGCGACCCTGTATAGGGGTGGTTATGAATCAGGCTGTGAGCCGCAAGGTCAGCAGTTTGAAACTACCAGCTGTTCCGCAGAAGAAAGATGAGGCTTTCTGCTCCCGTAAAGATGTCCAGCCTCAGAAACCCTGTACAGGGTCACTATGAGTCGGAACCGACTCCACAGTACATAACAACAACAACAATAACAAATCTCTATTGGAGAAGAAAGTCTCATATTTCTCTCACAAAGTGACTGGTGGATTTGAACCACTGACCCTGTGGTTAACAGGCCAATGCATAACCCACTCACCAGCAGGGCTCCTGCCCCACTTTACCTAGCATTTCCTATTGTGATCCCTTTCAGAGTAGGTCAGCAGTGGTTGTTAGGTACCATGTAGCTTGGAACATACACACAATGGAATACTATGCTACCTTGAAGAATAATGATGAAGATGAAAAAAACACATAACATGGATGAACCTTGTGGACATTATGCTGAGTGAAATAAGTCAGTCACAAAAGGACAAATATTGCATAAGACCATTATTGTAAAAGTTTAAGTAAAGCTACCCATATGAAAAGAAAAAAATATCTTTGTTGGTTACCAGGGTAGAAGGGAGGGGAAAATAAGGCACAAGGTAGGGGGTAGTCACATCATAGCTCAGGTGATAGGGAAATATACAAGGAAGGGGAGGGCAATACACACAAGAAGGGGGAAGGAGTGGAAGAACAAGAAACATAGGGAAGCGCTTAGGTAGGTTTGAAAGGGCTAAATGCAAACAGAGGTAATTAGTGACGTATGCTCAACCCTGGAACAAGAAAGGTCTGTGATACAGAGATTGAGGCACAGTTTGAAATGGGCAAAAGTGGGGAAATAATGTCAAGGTGCTTGACTGTCTATGGATACTGGTTTCCCTTGCATACTATTGTACAATAGACATTTAAGTGGGATAGAAAAGAATATAGGAAAATATGATTACACAAAACTTGTAAGCCCATCTTCATCCTATAACTGATTAGAATACCTGAAGGAGTTCTAGAATTTGTCCAGTGAAATAGGCTTCTTGTTAAGCCTTTGTAGTGTAAGGGGGTCTTAGGTGGAATCCTGAGCCCCATCCAGAACCTTCTGAGGTGGGACATTCCCACTTGAAAGGACATATAGGTCAACCCAGAGCAGCTAAAGGAACAGATGATACTTCTTGAGAGAAAGACTGTTGCAGACCACAGGTATTGGGGTGTTGAGGACCAGTGTCAGATGAGGGTAAGTAATGGCTCTGGTAAGGCCACTGTTCATGGGAACCACGGTCCCCCTAGTAAAGGAAGAAGGCTGGGTAGGAACAGTAAGGAATTGAAGGAGATGGGTCAAATAGAACCCAGTCCCCATTCTGCATATCTCAAAATTCTTAAGAAACTTCTGCAAGAAAAGGGAATTTATTTTTATGAAGGAAACTTGTCTGATTGTGTTAAGTTTATGCGGATGATTAGTCCCTGGCTACCCAAGAATGGAACATTAGATGAATCAGATTGGAAAAGAGTCAGGCGGGACATGAAACTTTGGCTTATAGAACATAGCATTGATAGCAGTGAAAATGCTATCACTTATTGGTATATTGATAAACAAGCTCTCACTCATGCTGAAGCTGATTTACCTGACGGGTCTGAGAATGATTTTCGAGGTTGTGATGAGTCTCCACCTCTCTTAGACAAAATGCAACCGAAAGAGCTTGCTAAAAAACACCCAACCCCTAAGTATATGATAGAATTAGCTGTTGTACAAGAAGAGTCCGGCTCTTCTAGTTCAGATACTGAGAAATTGAGTCCTGAAAATGAGCTTACTTTAGAGGAGGAAGGCGCTCGATATAGTGATTTAAATTGGTCTTCTACTTATTGGTATATTGTAAAATAAGCTTTCTCTCATGCTGAAATTACTGATTTACCTGACCTTTCTAGTACAGCCGGTTCTGAGAATGAATTTCCGGCCTGTGATGAGTCCTCACCGGCTGGATAAAAAATATCCAACCCCTAAGGAGCTCTGGTAGCATAGTGGTTACGAATCGGGCTGCGAACCTAAAGGTCAGCAGTTCGAAACTACCAGCTGCTCCGCGGGAGAAAGATGAGGCTTTCTACTCCCGTAAGGATTTACACCCTCGGAAACCCTCTACAGGGTCGCTATGGGTCGGAACCGACTCGACGGCACGTAACAACAACAACAAATATATGGTAAATTCAGCTGGTGTACAAGAAGAGTCAGATTCTTCTGGCTCAGGCTTTGATAAACTAAATCCTGAGGACGAATTCACTCTAGAAGGAGAGGCTGCCCGATATCAGGGCCCGGATTGGTCTTCTAATCACTGCCACCTGTGGCTTAAAGAGACAAAGAGTAAATCCACACCGAGGAGCTTTTGCCTCCAGGCAGCTATGAAAAAAGCCAAGACTTTGCCTCCTACAACTAGTAAGGCTGGATTAAGTAAAGTTAAGCTGAAATCAAATGAGCCTTATAAAGATTTTGTGGCTCATCTCTTGCAGACAGTCAAAAGAGTTATTACTAATGAAAAAGCAGCAAGTAGCGTGGCTAAACAATTGGCTTTTGAGATATGTGAAAAGACAGTGAATTCATATACATGGGAAAAGGCAGAGTGTTATAAACAACAGAAACCAATCAGAATTTCTGTAAAAGCCTTTTCCCCTGTGGAATCTATTCTGTATTGTTCTGAACCCCCACCCTGGAGCAGAGGCCCTCTCTCAGATCGTTGCAGTTTTTCAATGAATCTCTTCCTCTCCCTAAACCTGCTAATGCAGTTTTCCACTAACCGCCAAGATAAATTTTACATGTGCGGCAGACTGCGGAAACTTCAGCACCAAATTGATTGTTGTTAACTTTGTGCTTTAATCACCTGAAACAAACCTTCGCTAATCTGCTTTCTGATCCTAATAGTTTATTAACCGAGGAGCGAAGGTTTTATTTATTTTTTTTCAGAACAAAGACCCTTCCATATGGATTCCAGACCGATTAATTCGACCCTATAGCAAGAAGACAGACATTTCTCCCTCTTCGGAGCCAGCATCCACTGAGAAGCCATCTGAAAGAGCGACTTCATTTGCATCTTCACTGACACCCCTCCGGCAAGATTGGCAGGATCCAGCAGGCCACTTCCACAACAGAGAGCACGTTAAGAACTGTTTAACCCTTAGAGAACTAAGACAACTCCAGAGACTCTGTTGCTCTGCTTGTGGGGTATTAGGAATGGGATTCAACAGATGTTCCTATTTTTGTAAATTGTTCATTAACCATCGTATGTTTTATTACCTGTTAATGTTATCAGAAGTAAGGCCATTCATTGTGCTGCCTTGGCCCTTAAACGTGCCACGTGTTTTGTTGCTGCTCTCATTCTAGGAATCACTGCATTAATAGGATATGTTACTTCTTTTGCCCTATCCACCGCTTCCCTTGTATAATCAGTTCATGGTTCCTTTCATGTAAATCAACTTTCTAGAAAGATTAGTCTTGCTTTTACAGTCCAAGAGTAAATAGTTAAAGGTTTACAAAATAGACTAAATGCTTTAGAGGAAGCAATATTGTTTATGGGAAATAAGATTCAATATATCCAGTTTAGATTCTCAGTTTAATGCTATTCACGGTATAAGTAGATTTGTGTTATCTTATAGTAAACCAGAACATGATTAGAACTTAGTTCAACACCATTTTAAGAGGTTGTGGAATAATACTTGCTTGTCCATGGATATTCAACAGCTACATGCTCAAATTTCTGATATAAGTAATTCTCAAATTAGGTTCCCCTCTCTGACTGAGTGGTTACTAGTTTGCTACCTCTGCTAAAGATTGATTGTGTTCCTCTATGAATTGGCACACCCTTTTGCAGAACGCTGCTGTTACTTCCTATGTTCTTCCAGTCTTTGTCTCATTGCTAAGCTCTATTTCAGCCCTCACGGATGTTTGCGCCCCCCTCAATTAAAACAAACAGGGGGAATATGTTGCAGACTGCAGGTATTGGGGTGTTGAGGACCAGTGTCATGGATGAAAATCCAGCACGTGGCCGCACTCAGAGTTGCTGGCCAGAGACCCTGAGGGCTCAAGGAAGTAACCTCTGGACATCCTGGGTTCACTGGCTTTTATGAACTCACTGTTGGGCTAGCTCTGTATAATTCTCTTTAGTCCTATTAATTCACGCTATGCTTCGAACTCCTGTAACTGTAGCCTCTGAGAAAATGGTTTCTTATGTGCCTCTCTCAATGTCTCCACTGTATTGGCAGTGCTTAAGGTGTTCTGGGAACAAATCTCTCTGAGGAACAAACCTAGCCACTGGGCAAGCTTGTCCAAACTATTCTTTCTCAAACTATTCAGTTATGTTTGATATTAATTTAATACATGAGCCCTTGATACCCATGGACAAATAGTAAAACAAAAAACTGCTCCTAAAGCCAAGGCTGTAAAAGGTTCCAAAAACAAGTTTCCCCTAAGGAATTCACAAAAAGTGGATTGGTGTATTCCGGGGTTTTGTCTTAAGAACAATAGTGTCTGCCTTCCCAGATAGACCCCAGGTGCAAACCAATCAGCTAGGCATCTGGCTTCCTCCTGCAAGTCTCGGCCAGTTAGCTGACACAGCAGGACTCCTCCTAATCCTTTTCACCTTTTCCCATTCGAGATTAGGTGCTATAGGTATGCTAATTAGCCTGGAGAAACCGAGTTGCTGCCCTGGGATTCGAACCTGAAAAGTATCATATAACTATTTGCTTGAAGTTCTGGAAAATTAAGGATGTTAGATTATCAAGACAATTTGTAATGTATGTTTTAGAATTTGATTCCTGTAAATCATTGTATCCTGTTTTGAATGATTAATCCCATTTCACTTCTGTACCTCGTCTTAATAAACCCGCCTTCCTTTGTGTAAAGCTCCTCCCCAAAATAAAACGGAGGCACAGACCAAAGCCTGCATGTGTTACAGCTGGCATGCGAGGCATTACAGCTGGCAAGGCATGCATTAAGGTTTGCAGGGCAGTGCTTTACTGCCTGCAGGGGCCACGATGCCCATACTCCAGGGTCTGCCCGCCAGTGTCGCATCCACTCTGGTCTCGGGGTGTCTTCTTGTCTCTCTCTTTGTGTCTTTATGTGTACTTTTTCTCTCTCTGTCACCGCCAGATCTCCCTACTTCATGAACCAAACTCTCATGTCAAGGCCAGTTCTTGACAAAAGACCAAAAAGGAAAAAAAAAAAAAAGGAGACTTGACTGTGAGTCACCAAGGCAAGAAATGTTAACCCTTCAAGACAAACCCCCTTCCAAGACTTAAAGGGAATACATGAGAAGCTTCTAAGCTCCTTGCTGACCACGTTGGTCTACTTGTGAGTAGAAGGGGTGGAAAGGTAGTAAAGAAAACATGGACTGAATATGACCATGTACCATAGACTCCTGTCGACACTGAGATAAGAGAGAGAGGAGGAAGAACTTTCCAAGGTTTGAAAACACTTGGAAGTTCCTGAGCCTAGGGACTCTGGCCTAGCCACTGGGGGATACAGCTGAGAGTGAAGCAGCCAGCCAATATGAAATGGAGGGAGGCAGGCAAGAATGACCAAACTTGCAGATAGTAGCCATTTGACCTAGCTTAGATTGCTTGCTAATCAGAACTAGGCTACAGGAAGATAAAGAAGTCTGATCAGGAAGCAAGTATAAATTGCTACAATTTGATGAACTCAACCTTTGCTTATGGATGTAGTTGCTCAAAATACCAACCAAGAGGGAAGGAATCTTCACATCAACCATCAAACCTATCCCCTCAGTACACAGGGTTAATAGGGATGGGCAACATAGATACTGGCTAACTAAAATGAGGGACTATAAAGGCAAAAAGTGGCTGGCACACAAGTTTTCAAGAGTGAGTTTAGTTTCAGAGCGAGGGGGTAGGGTAGAATCCCCACTGAATAGCTTCAATCTTGTCTAGATGGGTCTAGTGAAAGGGGATGGGATAGGATTCTTTTGATTCAATAGTGAGTAATTGTCATGACTAACTGTGAATGTCACAACTGTAAAGATAGAAGATGTATAACATAAAGGAGGGAGTAGTCAATCTTACAGTCAAGGAACAGAGGACCCTAGGACCATCAAGAGGGAAGAGCATGATTGGAGTGTGGGATCCTAACCAGAGAAGCAGTGACACAGGAGACAGAAGCAAAAGTGATGTCTTGGAGAGATCGAGCAGCTGAGGACTCTAGACCCATGGAAAGAGAAAGACTGTGTGGGCAGGAGACTGGCTTGGAAAATGTGCTCTTTGGTTGTTTAAGTAAATATATGAATATACTGTGTGTCTTGTGTGTATTTAAAAAAAGAAGAAGAAGAGGGAATAGAGGCAAATACTTTTAACTGATGATGCAGGGACAACATTGTAATCATTGCACTGAAACAAAATATTATTGGTTGAGTGCAAAACTGATGCTCTGTAAACTATCACTCAATTCACAACAAAAGCTTGAAAAAACAAAAGAGATATATCATAATCAAATTCTCCAAAATCAAAGACAAGGAAAGAATCCTGAGAATTGCTATGGAAAAAATTAAAGTTATCTACACCAAGGAGAGCCAGTAATACTAAGCTCCGATTTCTCAGTAGAAACCGTGTATGCAAGAAGGAAATGGGAGATAGATACAAAACTCTGAAAGAAAAAAAAAAAAAAACGCAAACCAATAATCATATCCAGCAAAACTGTCCCTCAAATATGATGGTAAAGTTAGAACATTTCCAGATACACACAGATGAGAGAATTTTGTAAAAACCAAGCTAACTATAAGAAAAATAACAAAGGGGCGTAATATGGACTGAGAATCAACAACAGCAAAGAGTAACTAGATATTGACATACACAGCAACACCACACATAATTCAATCCAGATGTAGAAGTACCCAGAGTAAAACAAAACTGTTATTTTTAGGTGCCATGGAGTCGGTACCGACTCACAGTGACCCTATGCACAGCAGAACAAAACACTGTTGATCCTGGGCCAACCTCACTACTGTTGCCACGCTTGAGTCCATCAATGCTGCTACATGGCCAATCCATCTCATTGGGGTCTTCCTCTTTTTTCTCTGACCCTTCACCTTACCAAACATGATATCCTTCTTCAGCAACTGGTCCCTCCTGACAATATGTCCAAAGTATGAGAGACGAAGTTTGGCCATCCTGGCCTCCAAGGAGCACTCTTCTTCCAACACAGATCTAGTGGAACTTAAAGCTGAAGTAAGAAATCACGTACTTTTGAATTTGCCGGGCTCAGAGCCAACATCTTGGGGGAGACCAAACGGCAAGACCAAGTAGGGGAGCAGAAACATCATGGAAAAACCTTGGAGCAAAGGTGGACAATACACTTTGCCAGTTTTGATTTGTCCTTTCTTTCTTTTCTTTTCTTTTCTTCCTTCCCTTCCTCCTTCCCTTTCTCCTTCCTTCCTTCCTTCCTTCCCTCCTTCCTTCCTTCCTTCCTTCCTTCCTTCCTTCCTTCCTTCCTTCCTTCCTTCCTCTAGAGGGGGAGCCTGAGCAAGTGGACACCCCTAACCCTCACCACTGGTGGGTTCTTCTGCCACACATGTGCACAGACACTCAGTCCAAGGGCAATCCCTGAACTTTTTTTTTTAAATACAGGAAAGGCCAGGACAAGGCTATAGAGAGGGAAAGAGAGATTAAAAACAAAACAGGCCAAAAATTAAATTAAAGCTTAAGGTATAGCATAACAACCAACATTGGCATCTTGAAATCTCTCAGGCAGCTTTAAAAGCAAGAAGCTGAAGAGAGGACATTAAAGTCATACCCATATTAGGCTACAGATTTTCTTTTTCTTCTATCCATCCTCTCCCTTTTCTGTGATTATAGACTGCAGTATTCAGTCAAGTTCTGTTTTGTTGTTGATGTTTTGCTGTTGCTGTTGCTATTGTTGTTTTTCTGTTTCACGCTCCCCCTTCTTACCTTTGGGGGACTTTTTCTCCCTCTATTACCCAAGAAGAGTCAGCAACTGCTGCCATATAGTCAAGCTACAATCACACTCTATAAAACACCAAAACCCAGGCAAGAACCAATA
>NW_006408886.1:1055706-1057203 GCF_000296735.1 Chrysochloris asiatica | reverse complement strand
TGCCTGAGAAGGAATTCAGAAAAATGATTATAAAATGTTTCAAAACACTTTACAATGGAGTTGAGAAAAATAAGGAAGAAGTCAGGAAAGCACTATAGGAACAATCAAATAAGTTAGATAAAGCATTGGAAACAATTCAAAACCTACTGAAAGAGGTCCAAATGATCAATAATTGAATATCAGAAATAGACAATACTCTGAAACGGCAAAGGAGTAGAGTCTGTTTAGGTGGGGATGATGAAAGGAAAGGCGGAAAGAGTGAGGAACCTAATTGTATGATACAATGGTGAATAATTGTTATCAGGACTGATAGTGAGGGTTGGAAATGTAAAGGTTTTGTAGCTAGGAGGGGAGTGACTGACTTTGAAGTCTAGGAGAGGAGGTCCCTGGGACCATCAAGGGAGAAGAGCAGAGAGTGTGGCCCTACCCAGAGAAGCAATGATGCCAGAGATGGAGGCAAAGATGATGACACGGACAGATGGAAGAGCTGGGGACTTTAGACCCAGAGAGGGAGAAGGACTGTGTGCTGTCGACCGGGAGTGGGGGTGGGGGGTGGGGGTGGGCGGAACAGACTTGCAGGGCATACCCGTTGATTGGCTGATGATGCATGGAGGGGATTGTAACCATGGCAATGAAACGATATAAAATAGGATGATGTAAAACTAATGTTCTTCCATGTAAACTATCACATAATTTACAATAAAATATTATAAATAAAATAATTGACAGGGGGAAAATTAATAGATGGTAAAAATATTTGCTCAGCATACATATTGAATAAATATGATGGAAGAATATAACCCTGGCTCACACATTTCCTGATTTTAAAACATTCAGTGTTCCTTGTTCTGTTTGAATGACTGCTTCTTGGTCTATGTACAGGTTCCTTATGTGCACACAATGAAGTGTTCCAAATACTCAATCTTCACAGTGTTACCCATAGATTGTCATGATCTACAGAGTCAAAAACCTTTCTATAGTCAATAAAGCAGTGTTGAAAGATTTTTCTGGTATCCTCTGCTTTTAGCCAAGATCAATCTGATGTCAGCAATAATATCCCTCATTCCATGTCCTCATTTTAATCTGCTTGAGACTCTGGCCAGTCTTTGTCAATATACAACAATACCATTTTTCAATCATCTTTAGCAAAAATTTACTTGCACATTGTTGTTGTTGTTTTTAGGTGCCATCAAGTCGGTATTTACTCATAGTGACATTATGCACAGCAGAACGAAACACTGCCCAATCCTGGGCCAACCTGACCACTGTTGCCACACTTCAGTCCACTGATGCTACCACTTAGCTAATCCATCTCGTTGGGGGTCTTCCTCTTTTTCTCTGACCCTTCACCTTACCAAACATGATTTCATTTTCTAGGGACTGGTTCCTCCTGACAATATGTCCAAAGCATGAGAGACAAAGTTTGGCCATCTTGGCCTCCAAGGAGCACTCTGGCTGCACTTCTTCCAACACAGATCTGTTGGTTCTTTTGGCAGC
>NW_006408886.1:1052768-1054885 GCF_000296735.1 Chrysochloris asiatica | reverse complement strand
CCCCATTTGGGTATCTACTCTGTGTGTGGAGCAGGTGGGAATGTTTCTTGCTGTAAGGATTTGTTCCCTCTTTTGGGTTACTGCATCCATAGGTGTAGGTCAAGTTCATCAAATTATATCAGATCACTCTTTTTGTTTTTCCTTTTCTTTCTTCTCCTGGTTGAGTTCTTATCATCCATTCATCGGCGCCAGGTCACGTGGGTAATATCTGCAAGTGTGGGTGTTCTTGTGCATATGCCCTCTCTTCCTATCAGCTGATAGCTTCAATCTCCACTCCAGTCCTCTGTGGCCACGCTGCTGACTCTGGGCCCAGGAGTCGCCAGGTCTCCCCACACTGCTGGGCAACCAGGTCCACCAAACATTGTAGGGCTTAGCTTGCCACTTCATTGCTGCCTTTACCCCACTTCCCCCTATTGGCGATGCATGTGGTCACCAATCAGAGTGCACATTTCCATCGAGTCCTAGTCTTGGAAGGGGGTCCGCACTAAGGAGACCCGACCACTTGCCTTGATATTTCCTGGGCAAGCAATTTGTTTGTTCTTGTAGTTAACAGTCCATCTGCCTCTATTGTTTTGTAATTTTCCTGTAGGTCTTTCTTTCAAGAAATATCTTCAGCTCTTCTAGCCGCTCCAGGCTGGTTTGCTTGTCCTTTCAAGTGGGAATTTCCTATCTCTGGAGATCTTGATGCGGTTCAGGCTTCTACCTATAGTCTTATCTATTGCAAAGGCTCCGCAGAAAGCCCCCTTCCCTAGGCACTTTGTAGCCCCATTTTAGGTATTCCAATCAGTGATAGGCAGAAGACAGACTTACAAGCTTTCTATGGTGATGTTTCTGACTATTCTTTCTCTCCTCCTCCAGTGTAAATTTTATATTATAATGCAAGGAAAACCAAGAATCAAAAGACTGCTAAGCATGTTAACATTATTCGCCCCTTTTACCCATTCCAACCATGAGACAATCTCTGTATCACAGAGCCCTGTAGTTCCAAGGTTTTGCATGCATCATTTGTTATCTGTGTCCCACTTAGCCAATTCGAACATGCCTAATTGTTCTCCCATCTGCTTTGTTCTTCCATTTCCCTCTCCCTCCTTGTATATTGCCACCCTCCCCAGCTCCCAACCTCTCCTGTGTCTAATCCCTAACCTGTGTTCCACCTTCCCTTCCCTCCCCTCACCCACCACCAAATTCCCAGCAATCAACAAAGAATTTCCCCTACACCCCTTTAGTATGGTTTCTTTTTCTTAGTCTTTTACAGTAGTGGTCCTATGCAGTATTTCTCTTTCTGTGATTGACTAATTTCACTCAGCATAATGTCCTCAAGGTTCATCCATGTTATGCGGTGGCTTGCTGCTTCATTGTTATTCTTCAAGGTAGCATAATATTCTATTGTGTGTATGTACCACTGTTTGTTTATCCATTCTTCAGTTGATGGGCACTTTGGCTGTCTCCATCTTTTTACTATTGTAAATAGTGCTGCTATGAACATCGGTGTGCATATATCTTCTCATGTTGTGGCTCATTTTTATTGTGGGAAAATACCAAGTAGAGGAATTGCTGGATCATAAGTTATCTCTATTTTCAACCTTCTGAGGAAACGCCATATTGCTTTCCAGAGAGGTTGGACCATTTTGCAGTTCCACCAGCAATTCAGGAGTGTCCCAGTCTCTCCACATCCCCACCAGCATTTATTGTCCTCTACTTTTTTCATATTTGCTGTTATTGTTGGTGTGAGATGATATCTCATTGTTGTTTTGATTTGCATCTCTCTAATGGTTAGTGATCGTGAACATTTGTTCATATGTTTGTTGGCTGCCAGGATCTCTTCATTAGTGAAGTATCTGTTCATATCCTGTGCCCACTTTTTAATTGGGTTATTTGTCTTTTTCTTGTAGAGGTATTGTAGTTTGCTATATATTTTAGAAATGAGTCCCTTGTCTGATATGTCATTGCAAAAGATTTTTTCCCATTCTGTGTGTTCCCTTTTAACTCTCTGGGTTAAGTCTTTTGATGCAGATGAGTTTTTAATTTTTAGTATGTCCCACTCATCTATTTTGTCTATTTTTGTTTATGTGGTTTTCAAAATGTTTTGTAGTCCATGTACTCCCATAATCAGTGCC
>NW_006408886.1:1049922-1051632 GCF_000296735.1 Chrysochloris asiatica | reverse complement strand
TTTTTTTTTTTTAATGTTTTATTATGTATTGTGTGATAATCTACATGGGGGAACATTAGTTTTACATTCATTCCATCATACATCGTTTCACTGCCATAGTTACCATCCCATCCATGCATCATCACCCAACCAAAGGTACACCCTGCAATCTTGTCCGCCCTCCCCTCACGGTCCTCAGCACTCAGTCCCTCTCCCTCTCTGGATCCCTAGTCCCCGGCCACTTCATCTCTTCATGTCATCCTCTCTCTTCACGTCATCCTCTCTGTTTCAGTCTCAGGCCTCGCTGCTCCTCTGGGTAGGGTCCATCTTCTCCATTGATGGTCCCAGTACCCTCCGCTCCTAGACTGAAAGGTTAATCACTCCCCTCCTCGCTATAAAATGTCCACCTTTACATTTCCAGTCCTCACAATCAATCCTGGTAACAATTATTCACCCTTGCTTCTTAAGGGACCCATCTGCATTTCTTTTCATCTGCCCTTCTTATACACATCGGATACTACTCACCAGACCCTCTACCATCCTCCCCGCTCTGTGGATCTAGGTTCCTTCTTGAAAGCTTGTAAGCCAGTCACTTCTTGCCTTTGTATCCCTTCTCCCATTTTGGTTAGTCAATGTTCAAGGTTGCTATCCTTATCTACTCTTTGTGTGGAGGGGGTGGGAATAATTCTTGGAGGAAGGACTTATTTCCTCTTTTGAACTACTGCATTTATATGTGGATGCCCAGTTTGTCAAATTGTATCAGATGACGCTTTTTTCATCTTCTATCTTCTTTGGGTTGAGCTCTGTTCATCCCATCATTGGAGCCATGGCAAGTGGGTATCATCTGCAGCTGTCAGTGTTCCTGCATCTGTCCACCCTCTTCTTATCAGTTGGTCACTTTGGTCTCGACTCTAGTCCTCTGTGGATGTGTCACTGACTCTGAGCCCATAAGTCCCCAGGTCTTGCCTCACTGCTGGTCAACCAGGTCTCCACCCGGGCTCACCATAGTCTGCTGAATGATGCAGGGCTTAGCTTGCGCTTCTTTGATGTTCTTCAGTCACTTCTCTTTATGGGCAACGTGCGTGATCGCCAATCAGAACGCATTTTCCCCTTGCATCTTAGTCTTGTAGGAGGATTTGCACTGAGAGGACCCAACCACTTGCCTTGGTGTCTCCTAGGCAGACAGCTTGCTTGTTCTTGTGGTTACAGTCAGACTGCTCTTGTTGTTTTGTACTTTTCCTGTAGGTCTTTCTTTCAAGAAGTGTCTTCTGGTTTTCTTGCTGCTCCAGGCTGGTCTGCTTGTCCTTTCAAGAGGATAGTTTGCATTCTCTGATGGTCTGGATGTGGTTCAGGCTTTCTTCTATAAGTCTTATATAATGCAGAGGCTCCTCATGAGATCTCCTTCACTAGATACATTGTAGCCCCATTTTAGGTATTCCAATTAGTTATAGGCAGAAGACTGACTTACAAGCTTTCTATGGTGATATTTCTGGCTATGCCTTTTCCTCTCCCTCCAGTGACTGTTTTACATTATAATGCTTGGAAAACCAAGGTTCAAAAGTCAGTCAAGAGGCGAGAGTTTTAGTCTGTGTTACAGGTCATAAGCTCTCCAAAATGGATTCCAGCTTGACTAATTCGACCCTATAGCGAGAGGTCAGCCATTTCGCCTTCTTCGGAGCAAGCCTGCCTGAGGGAACCAGCATTCACCGAGGACCCATCTGAAAGAATGAC
>NW_006408886.1:1042455-1045482 GCF_000296735.1 Chrysochloris asiatica | reverse complement strand
CTAGGATTTTGTTGAGAAATTTTGCATCTATGTTCATGAGGGATATTAGTCTATAGTTTTCTTTCTTGGTGACATCAGTCTCTGGTTTTGGTATGAGTGTTATGCTTGCTTCATAAAATGTATTAGGAAGTTTTCCATTCTCCTCTATCTTTTGGAATAATTTGAGTAGAATTGGTGACAGCTCTTTCCTGAACGTTTGGTAGAATTCACCAATGAAGCCATCTGGGTCTGGACTTTTTTTGATTGGAGTCTTTTGGTGACCTGATCAATTTCTTCTTTTGTTATGTGTCTGTTCAGGTTTTCTACTTCACTGTGTGTGAGTTTAGGTAGGTAGTGTTTATCTAAAAATGTATCTATCTCTTGTAAGTTTTCAAATTTATTGTAGTACATCTCTTCATAGTATTCTGTTATTATCCTTTTGATTTCCTTTGGTTCCGTTGTGACATCAGCCATGTGATTTCTAATGCATGTTATTTGTGTCTTCTCCCTCTTTTGTTTTGTTAGGTTTGCCAATGGTCTTTCGATTTTGTTAATTCTTTCAAAGTACCAGCTTCTTGTCCTGTTGATTGTTTCTATAGTTTTTCTGTTTTCTATCTCATTTATTTCTGCTCTAATCTTTATTATTTCTTTTCTTTTGGTGGCTGTGGGTTCCCTCTGTTGGTCTGTTTCTAATTGTTGTAGATTCTGTGTTAATGTGTTAATTTTAGTTCTTTCTTCTTTTTTGGATGTGTGCATTTATTGCAATAAATTGTCCTCTCAGCACCGTTTTCACCAGGTCCCAAATATTTTGGTATATTGTGTTTTCATACTCATTTATTTCTAGAAACTTTGCAAATTCACATAGAATTTCTTCTACTACCCAGTTGCTTTTCAGCAGGGTGTTATTCAATTTCCATGTATTTGACTTGATTTCCTTGGTCTCCCTATTGTTGATTTCTAATTTGATAGCATTGTGATCTGAGAAGATGCTTTGTAGTATTTTGATATTTTTAAATTTATGTAGATTTGTTTTGTAGCCTAAAACATGGTCTATTCTGGAGAATGTTCCATGAGCACTTGAAAAGAAAGTATATTGTGCAGTTGTTGGGTTGAATGCTCTATACACATCTATAAGGTCCAGTTGGCCGATTGTGTTGTTTAGTTCTTCTGTGTCTTTGTTGAGTTCCTTTCTGGTTGTTCTGTCCAGTTTTGAAAGTTGTGTATTAAAATTACCCACTATTATTATAGATTCATCTATTTCTTTCTTCAAATCCATTAGTGTTTGTTTTATATATTTTGGTGCTCTTTCATTGGGAGCATAGATATTTAGTATGGTTATTTCATCTTGTTCAATTGTCCCTTTAATCATGATATAATATCTATCTTTATCTATTATGCTGGATTTTGCCATAAAGTTTATTTTATCCAAGATTAGTATTGCCACTCCTGTTCGCTTTTTATTGCAATTAGATTGGTATATTTTTTCCCATCCTTTCACTTTTAATCAGTTTTTGTCTCTGTGTGTGAGATGCGTCTCTTGCAGACAGCATATTGAAGGATCTTGTTTTCTTATCCATTCTGTCACCCTCCGTCTCTTAAGAGGTGCATTTAATCCATTTATGTTCAGTGTAATTATCGATAGGTATTGATTAATTGCTTTCATTACATTTGTTTTATTGTGGTGTTGCTGCTTCTTTGTTCTGTTTGTCTTTCTTTGTTGAATTCATGATTTTTGTGTTCTTCCTTGTGCATTTCCTCATAGTTTTAATGTTTTCATATTCTTCTTGGGTTTTCATTCTCTTAGTATATTGTGAAGTGCTAATTTTCTTTGAGGTTCCCTTACAGTCCATTAACTTTTCTGTCCATTTATTTCAGTCTATTTTATCCTGTAATCGACCTGACCTTCTCCTTATCTGGATCTCTTTTCCTACGTGTTTACCTCCTTTTACATTGTACTTGTTTTGGTCATTGATTGACCTCCCAGAGTCTCTGAGTTTGTTCTTACAGTTTTGTTTTAACAATTCTTCTTTCTGTTGACTTAATTCACGGAGGTGCTACCACGTATGTCAATCTCTGGTTGTTGTCTGTTCTTGTTGATTCTCAGTTCACAGAACACCATTTAGGATGTTTTGTAGTGCAGGGTTGGTTTTGGTAAAGTCCCATAGCTTCTGTTTATCCTGGAATGTTTTGATTACACCATCATAATTGATTGATAGGTTTGCTGGATAAAGGATTCTTAGTTGGCAGTTTTTTTTTTTTTTCTTTCAGGGCTTTATATATGTCTCCCCATTGCCTTCTCGCTTGCATGGTTCCTGCTGAGAGATCTGAGCTTAATCTGAGTTGCTTGCCTTTGTATGTGACCCTTCTGTTTTCTCTGGCTGCTTTCAGAAGCGTTTCCTTATCTTTGAGTTTGGAGAGCTTGACTGTGATATGTTTTGGTGATTTTCTTTTGGGGTCTACCCTTCTTGGAGTTTGTTGAGCTTCTTGTATGTTTATCTTTTCACTTTTTAGGATGTTAGAGAAATTTTCTTCCAGTAGTTCTTCGACTATTTCCTCTGTGGATTTGTGTGATTCTTCTTGTTCTGGAATACCAATAATTCTTAAATTATTCCTCTTCATGTTGTCCAACATGAATCTTAGACTTTCCTCCAAATTTTTTATCCTTTTTTGGGTTTGTTCTTCTATCTTAGTGGTATTGAGAGACTTGTCTTCCAGCGCACTGATTCTTCCATCCATCTCATCTATTCTACTCCTCTGCCCTTTCAGAGTATTTTCTATTTCTGCCATTTTGTTATTGATTGTTTGGACCTCTTTTTGTAGGTTTTGAATTGTTTGCAATGCTGTATCTATCTTATATGATTGTTCCTGTAGCACTTTCCTGACTTCTTCCTTATTTTTCTCAACTCCATTGTAAAGTATTTGGAAACATTTTATAATCATTTTTCTGAATTCTTTCTCAGGCATTTCCAGGGCCTGTTCTCCTTCCAGAATGGAGTCCAGGTCTACTTCTAGGTCATTTGTCTCAGATATTTTATCTTTTTTCTGGAC
>NW_006408886.1:1040380-1042236 GCF_000296735.1 Chrysochloris asiatica | reverse complement strand
TGCAGTTTGGCTATTTGGCAGTAGTTGCTGATTCTTCTCGTGTAATATAGGGAGACAAAAAGTCCTCCAAAAGCAGAAGAGATGTTATGTAACAGCCAAACAACAGCAGTCGGGTAAAAAACAAAAACAAAATCACAATTAAAAGCAAAAACAAAAATGGAAGAGAAAAAAAAAAAACGAAGAAAATAATGCAGCACCAGCAAAAACAAGAATGAATACAGCCGTCTCTAATCACAAAAAAGGGAGAGGGGGAGAAGATAAAGAGAAAAAAAGAAAATAGATAGATAGATAAATAGATAGATAGATAATAAAACCAGAAGAAAATAATACAGCACCAGCAAAACAAGACTGAATACAGCAATCTCTAATCACAAAAAAGGGAGAGGGGGCTGGAGAAGAAAAAGAGGAAGAAGAAAAAAAAAATCTGTAGCTCAATATAAGTATGTCTTTAATGTCCTAACTCTCTTTCAGTCACTTCTTCCCTCCTCTCCTTGTTGTTAGGTGCTGTCAAGTCAATTCTGACCCATAGCGACCCTGTATAGGGTTTCTGAGGAGCAGCTGGTGAGCTTGAACCAACGACCTTGCAGTTCAAAAGGCTTTGCAGTGTGGCGCATTAACCCACAACATTACGCCGAGACCCCTCTCAATCCAGTGAAAAAAAGCAGACCAAATGGGACGCACATCCGCGTCTCAGCTTGAGCTGAGTGTGCGCGTTTCTAGCAGAGGAAACCACCAGCGGTGAGTGTGGGTCATGGCCACTTGGCTAAGCCCCTACCTTTATTCATTTGAATGGAAGTGGGCAAACAGCGATCACACCAATTACCCAACACTAAAGAAAAAAATAAAATCAGAACCACGCAAAATTGGCAAAGTATATTGTGCACCTTTTTTTCCCAAGGTTCCCACGGTGTGTTTCCATGGTGTCTCTGCAGCCCCTATTTTGTCCCTCCGCTTGGTCTCACCCAGGATGTCAGCTCAGGCCTCCGAGCCTGGCCAGCAGATTCAAAAGTATGTGATTTTTTACTTCAGCTCCAAATTCCACAGGCTATAAGCCTTCAAACATTTAAACTATTCCTATCTCTGTGGGTCCGAGTTTTGGAGCTCTGTCCTGCCTCTTTTTTGCCTGGAATTCTGAGTTATTGCTAACGGTGACCTTCACTACACTTTCACCTTAGCCGCCATCTGCATCCACTGGTCTCTAAATTTAGCTGGAATATGTTCAAGTTTATATTTTGGTTCTTTTGGACTTGTTTTAATTTTCTTCAGCTTCAGCCTGGATTTGCATATGAGTAACTGAATGTCTGTTCTACAGTCTTCCCCTGGCCTTATTTTGGCTGATGATATGGAGCTTTTCCACCATCTGTTTCTACAGATGTAGTCAGTTTGATTTCTGTGCATTCCATCTGGTGAAGTCCATGTAGATAATTGTCTTTCATGTTGTTTAAAAACTTATTTGTAAATGAAGAAATCATTGACCTTGCATATGAGTGTGTGTGTGTATACATACATATGTAACTATTCACTTTAAAGTTTATATATATATATATAAATTTTAAAGTGAATAGTTATATTCATATATATATTTAGCAGGCACTCCACCCAAATTTACCAGTAATTTTTGGTTAACTTTACCAGACACTCCACCCTTAAAGAAGAGCCCTGGTGGCATAATGATTAACATTCCCAGATGCTAACTAAAAGGACTGATGTTCACACCCTTACAGCAGCTCTGTGGGAGAAGACCTGATAGTCTAGTCATATAATGATTATAGTCTAGAAAACTCTATGGGCAGTTCTGCTCTGTCATATGGGGTCCCTATGAGTCAAAATCTACTCTAAAATATATTTCAACAACA
>NW_006408886.1:1032967-1040280 GCF_000296735.1 Chrysochloris asiatica | reverse complement strand
ATATATATATACACATGCTTCCCATGTACAGGACTGAGCAGTATTTTTTTTTCCATTGTGCATGGTATCACTATGAATCAAGATCTGACTGGATGGCAGATATTGACAACAATATTTAACATTAGGGCAATTAAACAAATGTCCAGCAATATTTTATTTACCTATTTTTGTCGGCATAAGTACAAGAAATAAAAAATGTACTTTAAAATTCATATACATATATATAGAGAGAGAGCTCTGGTAATGTCGTGGTTATGAATTGGGCTGCTTATCTCACGGTCAGCAGTTTGAAACTACCAGCTGTTCCACGGGAGAAAGATGAGGCTTTCTACTCCCATAAAGATTTACAGCCTCAGAAACCCTGTACAGGGTCGCTATGAGTCGGAACCGACTCCACAGCACATAATAATAACAACAACATATGTGTGTATATATTATTTGTATATATTGTGTGTATACATACATATGTAACTATTGACTTTAAAGTTTATATATATACACATTTTTTAGCAGGTACTCCACCCAAATTTACCAGTAATTTTTAGTTAACTTTACCAGACACTCCACCCCTAAAAGAGAGCCCATCTACATGCTTCCCATCTACTCTAGTTTCTTCTTCTCAGAGAGTTCATTTCTCTACAGGAACATAATGGTATGAAGCACCTCAGAAGACCCTTCTATGAAGAGAGGGTGAAGCAGAATCTGAAGACCCTAATGGAAAGGCCAGCTCAGAAGGGTCAGGAAATGGCATCTGAGGGCAGACAATTAGAATCTAATCAATGGAGTAGAGAACAGAGGTCGGGCTGTGCAGAGGTCCTGACCATGTTCATCTTGGGCAAACTCCAGGTAGGTAATCAGGGCCCAGGAAAATGGGGTAGGAATCAGAATTCTAGGCTAAGCAGTTAATGAAAATTAAGGAAGAAAATTTCTGCTTCTAGAATCCTTATCAGTGCTGAATAATGGAACAGCTCTGGGGACAGAAATGCTATCTTCCTGGAAGCAGCTGTCTCTGGTCTGATGGCAACAAGAAGGTAGAGATAACATAAAGGGGGAGTCCTAGTGTGGCACTGTAGGTTAAAATGCCAGACTGCAAAGCCATTTGAACTGCAAAGTAGGTGGTTCAAGCTCACCAGCTGCTCCTCGGAAATCCTATATAGAGTCACTGTGGGTCAGAACTGACTCAATGGCACTTCACAACAACAATAAGTTAATCTTACATTCCAGGAACAGAGGACCCTAAGACCACCAAAAGAAAATAGCATTAGTGGAATGAACATGGGACCTTAACCAGAGAAGCAACAACACCAGAGATGGAAGCAGAGGTGATGTAATGGAGAGATAGAGCAACTGAGGACTCTAGACTCCTTGGAAAGGGAAAGGCTGTCTGCTGGTGGCTAGGAGGCTGGCTTGCAGATTGTGCCCTTTGGTTGCTTAAATGATTATACATTCCTGAGTGTTTCTGTGTACATCAAAAAAACAAACAAAAAACCAGAGGGAATAGAAGAATACTGTTAAATGATGAGTGCAAAACCGATGTTCTCCCATGTAAACTATCACTCAATTCACAATAAAAGCTATGAGAAAAAAAAAAAAAGTTAGAGAGCCATGTGGGACCTCTGTCATGTGGACTCACTGCTTCCTTCCATGGTTTTCTGGGGACCACTTACAGAGCATACACTACATATTTCACATAGTATACACATCCAAAATATCTAATAATGTGTAGAGCTATTCCATTGCTGTTTATACTAGGGGTTTAGGAGCAAGGGTCATATGAAATAGATTGCATTTCATGTTAAGTTCAACTTATCCTTAGCTCACAATTTCCACTGACTTAGCTATTTCTAGCCTAACTCCCATGAAAGTGATCCCACTCACAGTGAAGTGGAAACTGATTTACAGCATGGAAAATACTCAGGCTGTGTCAATGGTGAAAACTTTTAATTCATCAGTCTGCTTGCTTGTCTTTCCACCACAGATTCACATACATCAGTTGTCACATTTTAAAGCCATACACACTAATACACACACCAGCTAAGAAGCAGCTCGTAATACCACTTTTACTTCAGCTACACTAAAATTTTAACTCATTAAAGAGTCTACACCAAGTGAGCTCACTGCATGTAATGTTCCAAACTATTATCCTCGCTCAGTAAGACCAGCATTTTCAAAGGCAATAAAACCCTGTAATACACTCAGAGCCATGCTAATGATGACTCACTAAATAGCTGAATGTGTAAACAAATTCAGTAGTTCAGACCTGCACTTCCCAGAACCAGTTCCTTTACAGTGATTCTAAAGACTCTGCCACTCTTGACAGGTAAGGGGAGAATTAAAAAGAAAGTCTTGCAGTAGCGTCCGACCACTGGGAGAGGCTGAAGAGGTGGCTATTTCAGTAGTTCACTCAACCCTAGGCTCCTCACAGTGCTGTTATGAGGTCCAGAGAACATGAATACCAGACAAACACTTAGGGCAGCACCTGCTGACCACTGTTCCTACTGCCTCATCCAGGAAGGCAGACTCTGCCATCCACTCACCCAGCAGCAGCCTTGCTTCAATAGGCCCTGAGGGGTGGGGCCTGCACCTCTGTAGAGGGCTCTCCCCCAGCCCCTGATGACTGGCCAGTGCCCACTGCAGACCATGCAGGGTCTACGTGAAATGGCTAAGTCCGCCTTGATGTTCCTGGAGTACTGAGAGATCACAAGAGACTAGTGGCTTCTAGTCAAGAGGGCCGAGGGAAAACAAGCAGAGTAACAGTGCATGTGTTGATATCTTTTGCATTTTATACTCTTTACAAGAGTTCCTGGATGGCACAAACAGTTGGGCACTTGGCTACTAATCAGAAGATTGGGTATTCAAGTCCACCCTAAGTTTCTTCAGAAGAAAGTACTAGTAATCTACTTCTGAAAAGTCGCAGCCACTGTAAACCCTATGGAATACAGTTCAACTCTGTATACAAGGGTCATCATAAATTGGAGTCAACAGCAACTGACTTTTTGGTTATATACATATAAAAATATACATATACATATATACTTTTTGGTAAATATGTATAAAAAGGAAATAAAAAATTTAAGCCTACCTTTACAAATGTATGTACATTCAAACCTGTTGCATTTCAACTCACAAAGTACAAGGCAGGAGCTTATTATCATAGGTTAAAAACGAATCCTCAAAAAAGTCATCATCTTTATGCCCTTACACAGGTTCTACCCTGTGAGGCCAACAGTGATAGGCTCTGAATACAGCTGGTTATTCCTGAGCCTCATGACCCACAAAATCAGTGAGTGTATCATTAAAGACCAAAGAGTGTTTTATATTACCTTGCCCAGGCTAAGTGATTGCTAACAAATAGTATAAATTTGTGTTATAATTGTCCACTGTCTTACTTTATACTTCCCACACCTTGATAGAGGTAATAAGTGATTTTCAAATTCCAAAAGAAAATATCAGAAAGAACATCAAAGAAGCCCTGATAAATGCCAATTGGCAAAACTGCCCACCATTTTTCAAGTGTTGGTTTTATCTGTAGCTGTGTAAAGCTGAGCGTGCCCATGAGTCAAGCAGATGGGAAGCCAAAGGAGTGAAAAATGAGCACCCATTCATAGCATGGTCTGGTTTTGGATTTAGTTAGGTTCTGATAAACTCTTAAAATCCAAAGCTGCCCACTCACTATCCTATAAACTTAACACATACAGTAATAAACCAGGATGTCTTCCTTCTCTCCACCTGAGACAGAACAGAGCATAAAAAGAGATGCTGCTTTCTAAACTTCTCGAACCAGAAAAGGAGGATGAAACTATTCTTGTCTGTGCCAAATACGCTTCTGGGCATTTTACATCAAGGGAGCACCCGATGCACTAAACACTAAGCACTCAGGTCTTCACTTCCCCTACATGTCACCTCACCAACTTGTACCAGGATTTGTATCATGAAGCAGAATTCAAATCTTAGAATGTTGAATTCTTCAGATGCAATTAATCTTGAAACTACTTTTTAAAAAACAGCAAAGCTCAAAGGAATTTGTTGAAAGCTATTATTTCTAAAATACTAAAGTACAAAATGTACATTTAAATGTACCACTAAGCTTTGGGGTCCTGGTGTAGCACTATATAAGCACTGGATGGCTAACAGCCAAGGTAAGTAGCTCAAACCCAGCAGCCACTCCTAGGAAACCTTATACTGGGTCGCTATGAGTCAAAACCAACACAAGGGCTCTTCACCACTACCACTACAACTACCACCACAACCAAACTTTTAGTTGGTTGAGAAGTTAGATTTATAATTTTTTCAAACAACAAGCATAAATTCTGTTTTCAAGTTTACAATCTCCCATTTTAGTTAACAACTACACAAGATAACGTAGAAAATAGAATTTCATCAGTTTCTCTCAATGATTCAAATTGTTTCCTCCAAACAGACCTTTTTGTCACTGAAAACTATGTTATTCCTTTTGTACAATAGAATACATTGGGTGAGAGGAAGTATGTAATGAGAGGAATAAAAAAGTAACAAGTGAGGTATAGGTTGAATGGTGTCCCGAAAAAAGATATGTTGAAGCCCTAATCCCTGTACTATGAATGTGACATTGTAGGAAATTAGGGCTTTTCTTTTGTTACCAGTTAAAGTAAACCAGGTCATTACTTGGAGCAAGGTAGTCCTCATCCTAATCCCTTCTGAATGATGTTTTATGAAAAGATGCTGTTCATAATGAAAGAAACATAAATCAGAAAGGGCTATGATTTTTAAGTTATCATTCTAGCAAAGATAAAAAAAAGTGATGATAACCAGCATTGGTAAAGGTGTGGAGAACTGTACTTTCATATACTGTTGTGTTGTTGTTAGCTGCTGTAACTGGTGCAGACTCATGGTAAGTTAATATACAATAGTTTGGGCTTTTTTCATTGTTGCAAATACATATAAAAACACAACATTTGCCCATTCAATGTTTTTCACATGTATAATTTCATGATACTAATTACAGTAATCATGTTGTATAACCATAACCAATAGCTGCTGCCAAATTTTCCATCACCATAAACAGAAACACACTGCTTCCCAAATGATTCTGTCTTTCCCCTCCCTCCCACACTTTGTAACCATTAATAAACTTTGGTCTCTATACATTTGCCTGTTCTAAACCTCTCAGCCTCAGTTTCCTCATCAAGAATAAAATGGGAGTGACGAAAGAATTCACCCTTACAAGTTCATCATTGTCCTTACAAGTCATATAAAGCCTTAATGTATCAGAGGTCTTCCAGAGGTTTGTGGAAGAATTCCATTATCTTTTAATTCCATTTTTCCATGAACTTTTTTTGAAGACTTCTCATATATAAAGCACTTATTCAGTGAGGCACCTTAAAAATTCTTATTACTCCTCACATAGAGAGGTAGAGTCTTTGAATTTGGGCTGCCTTAGAGACTTGCTGATCAGTAAATGACATGCTGAGGTTTTTAACCTCCATCAGGTCTCTTGGGACCACTTACTCTGAAAGCAGCCAGCCACCGTGTAATGAGGCTGACCACCCTGAAGCTGCCATGCCAGGAAGAAACACAACTAGTCATGTAGAGAGATCACAAGGAAAAAGATGCCTAGCCAGCTACAGAGGTCCTAATATCCCATGCTAAGCATCAGCTTTGTGTATGAGTGGAGGAATCTCAGCTGGCTATAGTCCCAGCCACCATCTGACTAAAACCTCATGATAACCCCAAGCAAGAGCTGCCCATCTAACCCCAATCAGTTTGCTAACTGAAAAATATTCATGTGGCACTGTAGGATAAGAACAGGACTGCCAGATCTGTTTCAACCACATGGTTGGTGGTTCAAACTTAGCAGTCACTCCTCAAAAACCCTATACTGGGTCACTAAGAATTGGA
Organism: Chrysochloris asiatica; assembly: GCF_000296735.1. NCBI lineage: Eukaryota > Metazoa > Chordata > Mammalia > Afrosoricida > Chrysochloridae > Chrysochloris > Chrysochloris asiatica. The sequence continues at coordinate 1,034,403 of NW_006408886.1, read as the reverse complement.
ACCAACTTGACGTCACTTAACAACTTTGGTGTGGTTTGTTATATAGTAATGGATAACAGACACTTGATATAGTACCTGGTCCGTGAGTTATACTCAATTCATGTCAATGGTTATGATTATGGTTATGATTATTCACACATTAGAGTGATTTCAAGCATATCTGAATAACGACATCCTTCTCAATTAAAAGGCATTCTGAAGTGCTTTCCTCAGTGGAAAAGAAAATTTTGGCTTCCATTCCAAGAATGTGCTCCAACCCTCCTCAACTATGACCATGTTGCTGCAATTAGTGGCGGGGGCAATTACTAATTATTATAGTGCTTGTGAGTTCATAATTGTGGTTACTTCCTTTTCCATTTTTGCTGTTGGATAGTTTTGATAAGGAAGAAACCAAGGATATATGATAAAGGCACAAGTAGAGTATCTATGACAACATTGTTTATAAGCAAAAGTGAAGATGTGCACATTTGGTTAGCTGTGGCACTATAGCTATGGTTAACAAATCAGAAGCAAAACGCTGATGCAAGTGAAATATGCAATAATGCAATTCACATTAATGTAGTAACATATTGGAAGCATTAAACTATATGAGCTATAACTTTAACAATATTTTAAGATAGTTACACTGTGTTGGTACAGTATCTTATACCAAATTAACCTATGAGGTGGAGATCTAAAAATAACACAGACCATCTTTTTAAATAGAGCTATTTTTCTAAAAGAAATTACTGTGCTATATTTATTAATACTGTTGTTGTTAAGTGTTGTTAAGTGTTTTTAAGTGTTGTTAAGTTATCAGTTTAACAGTGATTTCTAACAAGAACCAAACTTATCTCTACAAGTCAAATATCTTCTTGGGCCCTATAGTAGATTTTGAAAGGTTTTGATTCCAAAAGTAATGCATGTTCACTAAACAAACAACTAAAGAGAAGCAAAAAATTAAAGATTAAATTATTTTAAGTCCAGATCTGCCCTGCCCCTTTGACATTTGAGTCACATGGCATTCACACCTTTTTTCGCACATGTCTGCATAATGTACACAGATGGGTTGCCTCCAGTGGATTCCAACTGATATTGACTGTATGTGACACAGCAGAATTGCTACGTAGGATTTCCAAAGCTGTGGCACTGTAGGATCAGCACTAGAGTACAAACCCCAAGGTTAGCAGTTCAAACACAACAGCTGCTCCTTGAAACCCTATACAAGGTCACTATGAGTTGGAAACAACTTTATGACACTTAACAACTATCTTTTACAAGGAAGTGAGGTGGTGCTATATGATAAGCACTGGACAATGAACCAGAAGGTCAGCGGTTCAAACCGACAGCTCTGAGGGAGCAAAATGAGACTTTCTGCTCCCACAAAGATTTAAAGCCCTGTAAGGACCTCTGGTAGCGTAGTGGTTACGAATTGGGCGGTGAACCTTAAGGTCAGC
>NW_006408886.1:1027632-1032867 GCF_000296735.1 Chrysochloris asiatica | reverse complement strand
CGGAAACCCTGTACAGGGTCGCTATGGGTCGGAACCGACTCGAAGGCACTTAACAACAACAACAACAACAGAGACACTGTGAGTTATAACTGACTCTATGGCACTTAGCAACAACAACAATGTTTACAAGGGAGTTCTAGTGTGGCACAGTAGGATAAGCACTGGACTTCTAACCACAAAGTCAGTGGTTCAATCTACCAGTCCCTACTCAGAAACCCGATACAGCAGAGTCATTATGAGTTAGAATTGATTCATTGGCACTTAACAACACTTTTTTTCAAAAGCAGATCAGCAGGTCTATTGTCCATGGAGCAGCTGATGGATTCAAACAGCTGACCTCTTGAGTTACAGCAGAGTGCTTAACCACTGTGCCACCAGGGCTCCTTAAATACACAGAGCCACTCCCATTCCCACCCAAAAGTCCTGGTGTGGCACTGTAGGATAAGCAATAGAGACTGCTAACCACAAGATCAGCTATTCAAACCCACCAGCCACTCCTCAGCAACCCTATATGGGGTCACTAGGAGTCAGAACAAACTCGATGGTATTTAACAACAACTGCATCTAACCTAGCCATTACCCACCCTTCCAATGAATAAGCAAGCACTCAAATGCCTTCCCTGGCCACTTACCATTATCCTTACTTCTGAACCATCATCTGGCAATTAGCATTAGGAGAATATCATCCTGGGAGTTTGCTGTTCTTAGTTGACTTTTCCCAGTTATTTTCTATCAAATCAAGTGCACTTCCAGAACAAAAACCTCAAGGATAAAGGGCCCTCATTTACAAAGATGTGCCTACCACATCGTAGCCATGCAATCAATGTCTGGTAAATGATTAAATATTTCTATCCATCGTTCATAGAATCTGAGCCATTAGATGTTAGATAAATTCTCATTTACTTAATTTTTTAATATGAGTATTTTATTGTGGTTTAAGGGAAAGCTTACAAAGTAAACTAGTTTCTCATTAAACAGTTTATATACATTGGTTGTAATCCCCACCTTCATTTATTAGATGTTTTCAGAACTGAAACAATAAAATACCTGCATTAGTCTCTGAAAGGTAAATGTGCCTAGGATACACCATGGACACTGATATTGTGCCTGCAACAGACCCACTGCCAGCAAAATTCTAGAGTTCCAGGGTGGTGCAAATTGTTAAGCCCCTCAGCTATTAACAGGAAAGTGGGCAGTTTGAGTCCATGAAGGTACCTTGGAAGAAAGGATTGGTCATTGAAAATCAGTCCTTTAAAGCCCTAAGGACGCTGTACAAGTATCTCCATTCTGTTGACTACAGTGGGTGCCTCAGCGAGTGGACACCCCACCCCTAACCATGGAGGGTTCTACTATGCATGTGCACAGATCTACTCAAAATGTAACGTGACAGTTTCCACTTAAAACCAAACAGCAGTGCAAAATAGCCACAGCAGGCCCTGAATTGTTTATCACTAAGAAAAGGGCCTGAACAGGGATTGTTAAGCAGGACAGGCAGACTAAAAAGGAAACAGACTGAAAATTAAATCCTGAGTTACGCCACAATGACCATTAGTGGTATCTTGAAATTTCTCAGGAAGAAGAGAGAAAAGTGAGGCCCATCTCCTGATGACATCTACCAGGAGACAATCAGAAAGCATAAAAAATACCAAAATACATACCCATCTAAGTATTAAGGCCACAGATAACTCCTGAATATGCCCCAAAAAACAGAAGTAGATGACCATGTCAGCACATGTCCCAGAAATGAGATAAAGTGATTGAGGCAAATGAGGTGGAAGTAGACCTACATTCCATACTGAGATGGGCAGGCTTTGGAAATGCCTGAGAAGAAATTCAGAAAAATGATTATAAAATGTATCAAAAAACACTATACAGTGGAGTTGAGAAAAATAAGGCAGCAGTCAAGAAAGTGCTACAGGAACAATCAAATAAAATAGATACAGCATTGGAAACAATTCAAAACCTACAGAAAGAGGTCCAAATGATTAATAATTGAATATCAGAAATGGACAATACACTGAAAGGGCAAAGGAGTAGAACTGAAGCTATAAAAGCCAGAATTAATGAGCTAGAAGATAAATCTCTCAACACTACTAAGATAGAAGAGCAAACACAAAAAAGGATTTAAAAAACCTGAAGAAGGCCTAAGATTCATGTTGAACAACATGAAGAGGAATAACTTAAGAATTATCACGATTCCAGAACAGGAAGAATCACACTAGTCCACAGAGGAGATAGTGGAAGAGCTTCTGGAAGAAAATTCTCTTAGCATCCTGAAAAGCAAAAAGATAAACATTCAAGAATCTCAACGGATCCCAGGAAGGATAGACCCTAAAAGACAATCACCAAGACATATAATAATCAAGCTCTCCAAAATCAAAGATAAGGACAGAATCCTGAAAGCAGCTAGGGAAAAGAGAAGTGTAACATTCAAAGGCAAGCAAATCAGATTAAGCTCGGATCTCTCAACAGAAACCATGTAGGCAATAAGGCAATTGTTATCGTTGTTGTTAAGTGCTGTCAAGTCGATTCTGACCCATGGTGACACTGTATAGGGTTTCCAGGGAGCAGCTGGTGAGCTTGAACTACTGACCTTACTGTTCAAACAACTTTACAGTCTGATGCATTAGCCCACAACACCACACTGGGACTTCAGGAAGGGAATGGTCAGACATATATAAAATCCTGAAAGAAAAAAAAAAACTGTCAACCAAGAATCCTCTACCCAGCAAAGCTGTCAATCAAATACAAGGGTATAATCAAAACATTCCAAGATAAACAGAAGCTAAAGGATTTTTGCCAAAGCCAACCCTGCTATGAAAAACATCCTACAGGAAGTTCTGTGGACTGAGAAAGCAACAAGAACAGACAACAACCAGAGAATGTCGTACATGGCAGCAGCATCCTGAACTCAATCGACAAATTGAAGAGTCAAGAACAGAATAAAATTATGAGAACAGAGGAGCTGGGAGGTCGGTCTATGATCAAAATAATTACAATGTGAAAGAAGGTAAACACAGAGGAACAGAGATTCAGGTGGTGGAAAGGTCAGGTAGATTACAGGATAAAATAGACTGTCTTAAATGGAGGGAAGAGTTAATGGAATATAAGGTAACCACAACAGTGGGGTTGAGGTGGGAGGTTTAGTTCAGGTGTTGGGGATGGCAATACAAGAAGAGGAAGGAGGTGGAAGAACACGATAGATGGGGGAACACACTGAGACAGGTTTGCATGGGCTAAGTGGGACAGAGGTAAATAGTGATGGATGCTCAACCATGGAACAACAGGCTCTGTGATAGGTATATTGGTTCTCCTTGCCTACTAAAATAGACACTTGAGTGGGATAGAAAGGAATGTTGGGAAACATGATTACAGAAAACTTGTAAGCTCGTCTTCAGCCTATAAATGATTGGAATACCTAAATGGGGTTCTAGAACTTTCCCAGTGAAATAGGCCTATTGCAAAACCTTTGCAGAGTATAGGACCTTAGGTGGAATGCTGAGTCCCATCCAGAACCTTATGAGGTGGGACACTCCCCACTAGCAAGGACAAGTAGACCAGCCTGGAACAGATAGAGTTACAGAAGCTACATCTTCAAAGAAAAATCATCAGGAAAACCCCAAAACAAAAATATCAGCATGACTGGCTACTACAAAAGTAAGCAAGCTGTTCGCCAGGAAGACATCAAGGCAAGCAATCAAGTTCCTTCAGGACAAACTCCCCTCTAAGACTGAAACTCAATGGGAACACAAACAGGCATGTAAGCTTCCTGGCAACCACGTTGATCTACTGGTGACTGGAAGAGGGTGAAATGCAGCAATGAAGAGACGGACTGAGTTCAACCACAGTCAATTGACTCCCGTTGACGAGGAGATGATAGAGAGAAGAGGAATGGCTGGCTGATCCAAAATGTGGTGAGACCTGAGGACACTTGAGCCCGTGGACAAGGACATAACCAGAGAGGGCTAGAGCTGAGTGTGAAGCATCCAGCTGATATGAAGTGAAGGGAGATGCACAAGAACACCCAAAACTTGCAGTTAGTACCCATTCGATCTAGCCTTGATAATCAGAATTCGACTAGAGGAAGATTTTTTTAAATGTTTCTTTGATAAAGGAAACAAGGGTAAATTGTTACAATTTGATGAACCTGACCTATACTCACTGGTGTTGTTGTTGTTAGGTGCCATCGAGTTCATACCGACTGATAGCAACATTATGCACAGCAGAATGAAACACTGCCCAATACTGGGCCAACCTTACCACTATTGTCATGCTTGAGTCCATTGATGCTGCCACTTGGCCAATCCATCTCATTGGCGGTCTTCCTCTTTTTCTCTGACACTCCACATTACCAAATATGATATCCTTCTCCAGTGACTGGTCCCTCCTGACAATATGTTCGAAGTGTGAGAGACAAAGTTTGGTCATCTGGGCCTCCAAGGATCACTCTGGCTACACTTCTTCCAAAACGGATCTGTTGGTTCTTTTGGCAGCCCATGGCACTTTCAATATTCTCCTCCAACACCATAACTCAAAAGCATCAATACTTCTACGGTGTTTCTTATTCACTGTCCAGCTTTCACATGCAAATGAGGTTATTACAAATACCATGGTTTGAGTCAGGTGCACCTTAGTCCTGAAGCTGACATCTCTGCTCTTCAACACTTTAAAAAGGTCTTGTGCAGCAGATTTGCCTAATGCAATAATACATCTTTTGATTTCTTGACTGATACTTCCATGAGTGTTGCCAGTTGATCCAAGACGAATGACAAATGAAGTCCTTGACAACTTCAATCTTTTCTCCGTTGATAAGAATGTTGTTGAAGAACAACAAGGAAGCTGCAAGCCACCGCATAACATGGATGAACCTTGAGGGCATTATATTGAGTGAAATTGTTGTTGTTGTTGTTGTTGTTACGTGCCTAGGAGTAGGTTCCAACTCATAGCGACCCTACACAGGGGTTCCGAGGCTGTAAATCTTTACAGGAGCAGACCGCCTCATCTTTCTCCCACGGAACCTCTGGTAGGTTCGAACTGCTTCGTAACCACTACGCTACCAGAGTGCCTTTGAGTGAAATTAGTCAGTCACAAAAAGAGAAATACTGCATAGGACCACTACTGTAAAAGACTAAGGGAAAGAACCCATACTAAAGGGAGGTGGAGGGGATTCTTTGTTGATTGTTGGGATGTTGGAGGTGGGTGAGGGGAGGGAGCGGAAGGTGGAGCACAGGTCAG
>NW_006408886.1:1023425-1024949 GCF_000296735.1 Chrysochloris asiatica | reverse complement strand
TTCGGATGATCTCTAAATTCAGGTGGGATATATTCAAGGCTCTCAAGGACTTGTTTTCATTTTCCTCAGTTTCAGTTTGAATTTGCATAGGAGTAATTGATGGTCTGTTCCACAGTCTGCCCCTGGCTTTGTTTTGACTGACGATATGGAGTTTTTCCATTGTCTCTTTCCGCAGAGGTAGTCAATTTGATTTCTATGTATTCCATCTGGTGAGGTCCATGGAAGGCTTACAGCTGGGGAATTTGTGGCAGAAGCAAAAAATCCATTGCTTTCTAGTCCGGAATGCTGCTCAGCTGCTCCAGGAGTCACCATCTTGGGTGAGACCAAGCAGGTGAAGGATCGGAGCGGCCACAGATGCCTGGCAGAACCGCAGAGATAAAGGTGTGGACATTCTTTTTTTGGGGGTAGCTGTTCATTGGTCCCTTGCTGTCTGCGCAGCTCCATTCTGGTGACTATAGGGGTATCTGAGCTAGTGGGCACCCCAGCCCCACCCTCAGAAGGTTCTACTATTCATGCGCAAAGATCTCCTTGAAATTTAAAGAGACAGTTTCCAATTAAAACCAAGCAGCCACAAGCAGGCCTGAATTGTTTACAACTAGAAGAAATGCCTGAACGGGGATTGTGGAACAGGACAAGCAGACAAAAAAGGAAATAAGCAGAAAATTAAATCCTAAGTTATGTCAAAACTACCCACAGTGGCATCTTGAAATTTCTCAAGCAGAAGAGTGTAAATGGAAGCCAATTTCTTGATCACATCTACCTGGAGGCATTCAGAAAGCATAAATAATACCAAAATACATACCCATCTAAGTATTAAGGCCACAGATAACCTATGAATATGCCCAAAAAACAGAAACAGGTGACCCTATCTGCACATGTCCAGAAACGAAATAATGTGATTGAGGCAAATGAGCTGGAAGTAGACCTACACTCCATACTGGAAGATAGGCAGGCTTTGGAAATGCCAGAGAAGGAATTCAGAAAAATGATTATAAAATGTATCAAAACACTATACAATGGAGTTGAGAAAAAGGAAGAAGTCAGGAAAGTGCTACAGGAACGATCAAATAAAATAGATACGGCATTGGAAACAATTCAAAACCTACAAAAAGCAGTCCAAACAATTAATAATAGAATGTCAGAAATGGACAATACACTGAAAGGGCAAAGGAGTAGAATTGAAGAGATAGAAGCCAGAACTTGTGCGCTTGAAAATAAATCTCTCAACACTACTGAGATAGAAGAACAAACACAAAAAAGGATAAAAACATGGAAGACGGCCTAAGATTCATGTTGGATAACATGAAGAGGAATACTAAAAGAATTACTGGCATTCCAGAACAGGAAGAATCACACAAGTCCACAGAGGAGATAGTTGAAGAGCTTCTGGAAGAAAAATTTCCTAACATCCTGAAAAGTAAAAAGATAAGCATTCAAGAAGCTCATTGAACCCAGGATGGATGGACCCTAAAAGACAATCACCAAGACATATAATAATCAAGCTCTCCAAAATCAAAGATAAAG
>NW_006408886.1:1019389-1021425 GCF_000296735.1 Chrysochloris asiatica | reverse complement strand
AGAAGCAGCAGTGCCAGAGATGGAGGCAGAGATGGGGGCATGGAGACGTGGAGCGGCTGAGGACTCTAGATTCATGGACTAAGAAGAGAAGGACTAAGAGCTGGTTGACAAGAGCATACTTGCAGAATGTGCCCTTTGGAGTTGTAAATTACTATATATGCCTGACTGGGGGTTTTTTTTGTTGTTGTTTCTTTGTTTTTTAAAAAGCTAAAGTGGATAGAGAGAAATACTGTTAACTGATGGTACATGGAGGGGATTATAAATACTGTAATGAAACACGCAAGGTATATGATTTGTTGAATGTAAAACTGATAATATGTCCTGTAAACTTTCACTCAATCCACAATAAAAACCTTAAAAAAATAAATAAATAAGCACTTCAAGCCCTCTTCACTTTCAGCAAGCAAATTTGCATTAAGTGTATAACACAGATTAATAAGGAATCTTCCTCCAATCAGAACGTGCTCTTCTTTATATAGTCCAACTTCTCTACACAGACTGGAAAACTGGAAAAGGTCTTCAAGTTTTAAGTGTTCAACAAGTTCATCTGATTTGGGTGACTGTATTTCTATGCACACACATCGGCATACAAGCACCCAAATTAGTTTAAATTGTTAGACACATGACATTTGAAGGCCTTTTCTAGTTTGTAAGCTGAAAATCTTTTATGATCTCTCATCTTATTATGTATCTTTCTGTTTCACCATGACCTTAGAATTATTAGCTTTAGCAGGCACAAAGGATACACAGTACACTTACTGTGTTCTAGGGGAAAGATCCCAAACTCAAACGGATTCTACACAGACCCCTTTATTATGCCTTAAACAGAGGAGAAAGTCATCTGGATGAGAGAGACTATCATGAGGCCAAGATAGAGTCTAAATGAATTCTCAACCATGAGGCTAATTACAGATAATGGGGAACAAAGGAAATAGTCACAAAATCATGGTTAGTGGTAGACCAACTCATCACTCTAACAGGCAGAACTACAGAAGGAGGAAGGGGAAGATCACGACTGCAATGCAGCTTTTGTTTGTTTGTTTGTTTGATAACGGTTTCTATGATTTTATAGCAGTACTTTTAACTTATCCTCTTATATACAGTATAGCATTTGCTAAGTCAACTTTTTCAGGAATGTCTTTAAGAACATCGATTCAGTCGATTTCAACCATCATCTATCACTGCCAATGTTCCCACCACCATACACAAAAACCTGCTGTTTCCCAAGCACTGAAAGCCAACATTCTTCCATTCCTGAGTCTAAGCCTAAACTGACCACTGTGAGATTATCCAGGCAAGTCACTGACCCTCTACAGAGAACTCTTGATATGCATGCCAAATTTAGAATTGGTATTTGTGGTTATCTCTCTCTCTTTTTTTTAATGTTTTATTGTGAATTATGTGACAGTTTACATGGGAGAACATTTGTTTTACATTCATTCTATCTCATTGCCATGGTTACAATCCCCTCCATGCATCATCAACCAACCAAAGGGTATACCCTGCAAGCCAGCCCCCACCACCCCCCCTCTGGTCTTCAGCACACAGTCCCTTTCCCTCTCTGGATCTAAAGTCCCTAGCTGCACCATTGCTCCACATCATCATCTCTGCCCACATCATCAGGCATCACTGCTTCTCTGGGTAGGGTCCCACTCTCGGCTCTTCGTTGATGGTCCTAGGGACCTCCGCTCTTAGACTGGAAAGTTAATCACTCCTCTCCTTGCTATAAAACATCTACCTTTACATTTCCAACCCTCACAATCAGTCCTTATAACAATAACTCACTATTGTACCACAAGAGTCCCATCTGCATTTCATTTCATCAGCCCTACCTAGACAGATTGGATACTACTCACTAGAGATTCTACCTTCCTCCAGGCCCTCTGGATCTAGGTACCCTCTTGAAAGCTTGTAAGCCAGTCACTTCTTGCCTTTGTAGCTCACCCCCACCCCCCATTTTGGGTAGCCAATGTCCAAGTTGCCCATCCCTGTCTACTCTGTGTGTGGAGGGGGTGGGAATGATTCTTGCTGTAAGG
>NW_006408886.1:1015635-1018694 GCF_000296735.1 Chrysochloris asiatica | reverse complement strand
TCAAGTGTGGCAGCGGTAGTGAGGTTGGCCCAGGATCGGACATTGTTTCATTCTACTGTGCATGAGTCAGATCCGACTCGATGGCACCTGACAACAACAACAAAGACTACAAAGGCTATTTGTTGGCAAAGGAATCCTGGTGTTTTGCCCTAGGGTAAAAACTGGTCTGCTAGGGTGGTTTGAATCACATGGTCAGGGGTTCAACCTCACCAGCTGCTCCCTGTAAATCTTATATAGAGTCGCTGACTGGATGGCACTTAACAATAACATTATTGGCAAAATATTGAGGAAACATCTTGATTCTCTGTACAAACCTGACAGCAATACTGCCCTCCCTGTGCTGGCCAACATTCAGCAATCCACTTTAAAACACACTCTGCCTGAGGGCAAAGCTGCCGCACTGCTGGTTAATGCATCAAAATGAGTTCAACTGGAAACTGAATTTATGTCAAGATTCTAAATGTAGTTAAAGCTTCCAGTGTAAACTGCACCCTTCCACAAACAAAGTGCTTTAGAATTTAAGTTCTAATACAACTGCAAAACTGGTATTGGGTCAGGACAGAGGTCAAGCCACAGTGCTGAGAGGTATAGACAAAAGACAGGGAGAAGAACATAGGAAATTTGAAAATGCTCCATTAACAGTTCTGATATGTCAGAGACACATGGAGTTCTGAAAGCCAAAAATACTGACACTGAACTAAAAGAAACAGAAAGACTAAAATTTTGACCACTTTTGCTTCTGTTACAGATTAAATTTTGTTGTTGTTGTTAAGTGCCATCGAGTCGGTTCCAACCCATAGCGACCCTGTACAGGGTTTCCGAGGGTGTAAATCTTTACGGGAGTAGAAAGCCTCATCTTTCTCCCGTGGAGCAGCTGGTAGTTTCGAACCGCTGACCTTAAGGTTCGCAGCCCGATTCGTAACCGCTACGCTACCAGAGCTCCTTTAGGTCCCTCAAAAACTATGTGTTCAAATTCCTACACCAGTGGATATGATCCTCTTTGGAAATAGGATTTTCTTTGTTATGTTAGTTAGATCAAAACTGAGTAGTGGTGGTGGTAAGTGTCATGGAGTCAGTTTTGACTCATAACAAACCTATGTAGGGTTTCACCAACCTTATGGTTATCCTAATGACCTTATGGCTAACAGTCCAGTGTTTATCCTATAGCACCACACCAGGACTCAATACCTGAGTACAGTGGGGTTTAAACCCTCCTAAGTTATAAAAAGAACAGGTTACACAGACACACACAGGATGACAGAGGCCACGTGAGGAACATCTACAAGCCAAGAAACCAAGGAACATCTGGGGCTATTGACAAGGAAAGAACTGACAGGGTGGAGACCCTGATTTGGACTTTCAGACTCCAAAAATGTAAGAAAATAAGTATCTGTTCTTTGGAGTCACCATCCTGTGGTGTTTTTATTACTACAGCACTAGGAAACTAGGAGTCCTGGTATGGCATTGTAGGATAAGTACCGGCTACTAACCAAAAGGTTTGTGGTTCAAACCCACTAGCTGCTCCTTGGAAACTTTATACAGGGTCTCTATGAGTCACAACCAGCTCAAGAGCACTTAATATATACACTCACAAGAACTAAGACAGCTGGGTACAATATTACTATATGCCAAGCATTGCTGGGGAAGTATCCTTCCAAACCATTTATATGATTTTTGTGGGACGCAGATGCTACATGGTCATGAAGTATGTGGAACCATATTTTCCCTAAAGAGTTCCTTGTAGTAGAGGAAACAGGTGTGGTAAGAAATGAATGCTGTTGCTAACATCTGCCCACAGTTTCTAGGAAATTGAAGAAAAATATATTCAAACAAAGAGAGAGAGCGCATTGTAATAGAGTCTCAGACTTGAAACACAAATTTGATAGTTATCTGGCTGCATCCTAAGTACTCACTCCTGAAATTGTTTAGCCAGATTCATGGAGCCTCAATGAGCTCTGGATAACAGAAGCTTGGCCTCACTCAAAACAGCCCACCTTTGGGTATAATTTGTCTTATTCTGTGGAAAAGTCTGTGCCACTCTTGAGCTCCAGTTTGTTCTCTGGGATCACAAAGCCCCTTTCACATGAAGGTCCTTTACATACCTGAAGTAAAAATGCTCTTTGATGAACTCACACACAGATGTCAGCAAATGCCAAGGGCAGTTGTTTCCACAGTGCATTCCCCCAAATCAGAAAAGCCCTCAGCTATCTTTTAGCCGATCTTGAGGTGGCAGAAGACCAAAGTCCAAATACAAATCTCATTGGGATTCCATCCGGAAGCAATTTTGAAATGCAGTATACAAACACACAGAAAGAGGAAATAATACATGCACCTCTACTCCTTCTCACTCTCTCCTGTTTTTTGCCACATGGTGATGTGTGTTAAAAATGCATACTTGGCAGCTTTCCACGGTTAGGGATTAAACAGTTGCTGCCTGAATTTATTTTTGTTAGATTTTGCTTTTTTAACACACTTTGCTGTTCTTATGGGTGTTCTTTTCTTTTCTTTTTAATGTTTTACTGTGAATTATGTGATAAGTTTACATAGGAAAACATTAGTTTTACATTCATCCTATCGTACATCGTTTCATTGCCATGATTACAATCCACTTCATGCATCATCAACCAAACAAAGGGTATACACTACAAGCCTGCCCACTGGTCATCAGCACACAGCCCCTCTCGCTTTCTGCGTCTAAAGTCCCCAGTTGCTCCATCTCTCCACGTCATCGTCTCTGCCTCCATTTCAGGCATCACTGCTTCTCTACGTAGGGTCCCGCTCTCCTCTCTTCTCCCTTGATGGTCCCAGGGACCTCTGCTTCTAAACTGAAAAGTTAATCACTCCCCTCCTTTTGCAACAAAATGTCTACCTTTACATTTCCAACCCTCACAATCAGTCCTGATAACAATTGTATCACAAGAGACCTATCCGTATTTCATTTCATCAGCCCCGCCTAGACAGATTGGAGACTCTAACCACCTCCACACCCTCTGGATTTAGGTTCCCTCTTAAAAGCTTGTAAGCCAGTCACTTCTTGCCTTTGTTGTTGTTGTTGTTGT
>NW_006408886.1:1012741-1015154 GCF_000296735.1 Chrysochloris asiatica | reverse complement strand
TCCTCAAGCTGACATCTTTGCTCTTCAACACTTTAAAAAGTTCCTGTGCAGCAGATTTGCCTAATGCAATTACGTTGTCTGATCTCTTGACTGCTGCTTCTGCGAAAGTTAATGGTTGATCCAAGAAGAATAAAGTCCTTGACAACTTCAATCTTTTCTCTATTGTTAAGAATGTTGTAGCCAATGTCCAAGTTGCCCATCCCTGTCTACTCTGTTTATGGAGGGGGTGGGAATGATCCTTGCTGTAAAGATTTGTTCCCTCTTTTGAGGTACTGCTTCCATAGGTGTAGGTCAAGTTCATCAAATTGTATCAGATTACATTTTTTTTCCTCTTCTTTATTCTTCTAGTTGAGCTCTGATCAACCAGTCATTGAAGCCAGGTCAAGTGGGTATTATCTGCAAGTGTTCTTGTGCATATGCCCTTTCTTCTTATCAGCTGGACGCTTCACTCTCCACTCTAGCCCTCTGTGGCTATGTGACTGACTCTGGGCCCAGGTCTTGCCACACTGCTGGCCAACCAGGTCTCCACCTGGGTTCACAGGAGTCTATTGAAAATTTTAGGACTTAGGTTGAAGCTTCATAGCTGTTTTTCCCTCACTTCCCCTTATCAGTGACAAATGTGGTCACCTATAAGAGTGTGTATTCCCATTGAGTTTTAGTCTTGGAAGGAGGTATGCTCTGAGAGAACCCGACCACTTGCCTTGATGTCTCCTGGGCAAGGAACTTGCTTGTTCTCATAGTAACAGTCGGTCTGCCTAGATTGTTTTGTATATTTCCTGTCAGTCTTTCTTTCAAGAAGTATCTTCTGTTCTATCCGTTCCACACTGGTCTGCTTATCCTTTCAAGTGGAAATTTCCCTCCTCTGAAGATTCTGGATGTGGTTCAGATTTCCACCTATAATCTTATGTAATGCAGACTTTCTGCAAGAAGCCTCCTTCACTGGGCATGTTGTAGCCCCATTTTAGGTATTCCAATCAGTTATAGGCAGAATACAGACTTACAAGCTTTTTATGGTGATATTTCTGGCTATTCCTTTCTCTCCCCTCCAGTGTCTATTTTATAACATAATGCAGGGAAAACCAAGATTCAACAGACACACAAGTATCTTAACACTATTGTCCCCCTTTTTTTCCCATTCCAACCATGTCTCAATCCCTGTATCCCAAAACCCTGTTATTCTAGGGTTGTGCATACATCATTATTTACATCTATCCTACTTAGCCCATGCAAACCTCCCTAATAGTTCTCCCATCTCCTTTGTTCTTCCATTCCCCTCTCCCTTCTTGTATACTGCCCCCCTCCCCAGCACCCAAACTATCCTGTGTCTATTCCATATCCTGTGCTCCACCTTCCCCTCCCTCCCGTCACCCTACCCCCACATCCCAGCAACAAGCAAAGAATCTACATTCCTTCAGTATGGGTTCTTTTTATTACTCTTTTACAGTAGTGGTCCTATGCAGTATTTCTCCTTTTATGACTGACTAATTTCACTTAAAATAATGTCCTCAGGATTAATCCATATTATGCAGTTGTTTGCAGCTTCCTTGTTATTCTTCAAGGTAGCATAGTATTCCATTGTGTGTATGTCCACAGTTTGTTTATCCATTCTTCAGTTGATGGGCACTTTGGCTGTCTCCATCTTTTTGCCATTGTAAATAGTGTTGCTATGAACATTGGTATGCATATATCATCCCATGTTGTGGCTTGTTTTTCTTGTAGGTAAATAACAAGTAGAGGAATTGCTGGATCATAAGGTATTTCTATTCCTACCCTTCTGAGGAAGCGTCATATTGCTTTACAGAGAGGTTGGATCATTTTGCAGTCCCACCAGCAATACAGGAGTGTCCCAGTCTCTCCACATCCCCACCAGCATTGATTTTCCTCTACTTTTTTGATCTTTGCTATTATTGCTGGTGTGAGATGATATCTCACTGTTGTTTTAATTTATATCTCTCTAAGGAGCTCTGGTAGTGTAGTGGTTATGAATCAGGCTGTGAACCGCAAGGTCAGCAGTTAAAAACTACCAGCTGTTACACGGGAGAAAGATGAGGCTTTCTGCTCCCATAAAAGATTCACAGCCTCGGAAACCCTATACAGAGTCTCTATGAGTCGGAACTGACTCCACGGCACATAACAACAACAACAATGGCTAGTAATCATGAACATATTTTCATATGTTTGTTGACTGCCCGGATCTCCTCCTTAGTGAAGTGTCTGTTTTTGTCCTATGCCCATTTGTTAATTGGGTTATTTGTGTTTTTCTTGTAGAGGTGTTGTTGTTTCCTATATATTTTAGAAATGAGTCACTTGTCAGATATGTCATTGCAAAAGATTTTTTCCCATTCTGTGGGTTCCCTTTTTACTCTTCTGGTGAAGTCTTTTGATGCACATAAGTTTTTAATTTTTAGCATGT
>NW_006408886.1:1004531-1011082 GCF_000296735.1 Chrysochloris asiatica | reverse complement strand
TGTGTAAGTTTAGGTAGGTCGTGTTTATGTAAAAATGTATCAATCTCTTCTAAGTTTTCAAATTTGTTGGAGTACAACTCTTCATAGCATTCTGTTATTATCCTTTTGATTTCCTTTGGTTCCGTTGTGACATCACCCATGTGGTTTGTGCCTTCTCCCTCTTTTCTTTTGTTAGGTTTACCAGTGGTCTGACAATTTTGTTAATCCTTTCAAAGAACCAACTTCTTGTCCTATTGATTCTTTCTATAGATTTTTTGTTTTCTATCTCATTTATTTTCTGCTCTAATCTTTATTATTTCTTTGCTTTTGGTGGCTGTAGGTTCCCTCTGTTTGTCTGTTTTTAATTGTTGTAGATGCTGTGTTAAAGTGTTAATTTTGGTTGTTTCTTCTTTTTGGATCTGTGCATTTATTGCAATAAACTGTCCTTTCAGCACCGCTTTCACTGTGGCCCAAAGATTTTGGTATGTTGTGTTTTCGTTCTCATTTGTTTCTAGGAACTTTGCGAATTCACATTTAATTTCTTCCGCAACCCAGTCACTTTTCATCTGGGTGTTATTCAGTTTCCATGTATTTGACTGGATTTCCTTGGTCTTCCTATTGTTGATTTCTAATTTGATAGCATTGTGGTCTAAGATGCTTTGTAGTATATTGATATTTGTAAATTTACGTAAGTTTGTTTTGTGGCCTAAAACATGGTCTATTCTGGAGAATGTTCCATGTGCACTGGAAAAGAGTGTGTGTTGTGCAGTTGTTGGATTGAATGCTCTGTATACATCTATGAGGTCCAGTTGGCTGATTGTGTTGTTTAGTTCTTCTGTGTCTTTGTCACATTTCTTTCTGGTTGTTCTACCCATTTTTTAAAGCAGTGTATTAAAATCACCCTCTATTATTGTAGATTCATCTATTTCTTTCTTCAAATCTATTATAGTTTGCTTGATATATTTTGGCGCTCTTCCATTGAGACCATAGATATTTATTATGGTTATTTCATCTTGTTCAATTGTCCCTTTAATCATGAGATAATGTTCACCTTTATCTATTATGCTGGTTTTTGCCTTGAAGTTTATTTTATCAGAGATCAGTACTGCCACTCCTGTTCATTTTTTGTTGCAATTAGCTTGGTATATTTTTTTCCATCCTTTAACTTTTAATCTGTTTTTGTCTCTGTGTGTGAGATGTGTCTCTTGCAGACAGCATATTGAAGGATCTTGTTTTCTTATCCATTCTGTCACACTTTGTCTGTTAACAGTACATTTAATCAATTTACATTCAGTGTAATAATTGATAGCTATGGATTGATTCCTGCCATTATGTCTGAGTTTTTTTTGGTGTTGCTGCTTTCTTTGTTCTGTGTGTCTTCCTTTGTTGAGTTCATGCTTTTTGCATTCTTTCTTGTGAGTTTCCTCATAGTTTTAATGTTTCTATGTTCTTCTTGGATTTTCATTCTTTTGGTATGTTGTGAAGTGTTAATTTTCTTTGAGGTTGCCTTATAGTCCATTAACTTTTTCTCCATTTAGTGCAGTCCATTTTTCCTGTAATCTACTTGACCTCACCATCTGGATCTCTGTTCCTATGTGTTTACCTTACTTTACATTGTACTTGTTTTGACCACAGATGGACCTCCCAGATTCTCTGAGTTTGTTCTTATAGTTTTGTTCTGTTCTCAACTCTTCCTTCTGTCGACTTAATTCTGGGAGGTGCTGCCACCTATGTCAATGTCTGGTTGGTATCTGTTCTTGTTGGTTTTCAGACCACAGAATTCCCTTTAGGATGTTCTGTAGATCAGGGTTGGCTTTAGCAAAATCCCTTAGCTTCTTTTTATCCTGGAATGTTTTGATTACACCATCATATTTGATTGATAGCTTTGCTGGATAAAAGATTCTTGATTGGCAGTTGTTTTCTTTCGGGATTTTATATATGCCTCCCCATTGCCTTCTTGTTTGCATGATTTCTGCTAAGAGATCTGAGCTTGATGTGACTTCCTTGCCTTTGTATGTGAACTTCTGTTTTCCCTACCTGCTTTCAGGAATGTCTCTTTATCTTTGATTTTGGAAAGCTTGATTATGATAAGTCTTGGTGATTTTATTTTGGGGTCTATCCTTCCTGGGGTTCTTTGAGCTTCTTGAATGTTTACCTTTTCACTTTTCAGGATGTTACAGAAATTTTCTTCCAGCAGTTCTTCAACTATTTCCTCTGTGGACTTGTGCGATTCTTCTTGTTCTGGAATGCCGACAATTCTTGTTATTCCTCTTCATGTTGTTCAACACAAATCTTAAACTTTCTTCAGATTTTTTTAATCCTTTTTACTGTTTGCTCTTCTATCTTAGTAGTATTGAGATATTTGTCTTCCAGCTCACTGGTTTTGCCTTCCATCTTATCTGCTCTACTTCTTTGTCCTTTCAGAATATTGTCTATTTGTGATATTCTGTTATTGATCATTTGGACCTCTTTCTGTAGGTTTTGAATGGTTTCCAATGCTTTATCTATCTTATTTGATTGTTCCTGTAGCATTTTCCTGACTTCTTCCTTATTTTTCTCAACTCCATTGTAAAGTGTTTTGAAACATTTTATAATCATTTTTCTGAATTCCTACTCAGGCATTTTTCCAAAGCCTGCCCTCCTTCCAGAATGGAGTCCAGGTCTACCTCTAGGTCATTTGTCTCAGATATTTTATCTTGTTTCTGTACATGTGCTGATATGGTCATCTGCTTTTGCTTCTTGGACATGTTTAATGTTTATCTGTGACCTTAAAACTTAATTGAGTATGTGTTTTGGTATTTTTTATGCTTTCTGGTTGCTTCCAGGATGTGGACTTCCCTTTTCACTCTTCTTATTGCTTAATGCAGAGTAACTTTCACAGGTGTTGTCTGTTTTCCTGGTATATGGCAGTTGGTATTGGTTCTTGCCTGGATTTTGGTGTTTTATAGAATGTGATTGTAGCTTGGCTATATGGCAGCAGTTGCTGACTCTTCTTGTGTAATATATGGAGAGAAAGAGTCCCCAAAAGGTAGAAGGGGGAGCATAAAACAGCAGAACAGCACCAGAGGAAAAAGAAATCAAGAGATAAAAAAAAAAAAAAAAAAAAAGATAATGAATACTGCAGTCTATAATCACAGAAAAGGGAGAGTAGCGAAAGGGGAAAAAAAATTTTGTAGCCTAATATGAGTATGACTTTAATGTCCTCTCTTCAGCTTCTTGCTTTCAAAGCTGCCTGAGAGATTTCAAGACGCCAGGGTTGGTTGTTACGCTGTACTTCAGGCTTTAATTTAATTTTCGGCCTCTTTTGTTTTTAAATCCTCTCTCCTTATCTGCAGTCCTGTCCTGCCCTTTCCCATATTAAAAAACAAAACAAAACAAAAAAGTTCATGGCCTGCTTTTGGGTTATCTGTGTGCATACGTGGAAGAAGAACCCACCAATGGTGAGGGTATGAGGTGTCTACTCACTCTGGCTCCCCCTCTTGTCACTAGAATGGAGATCCGCAAACAGTGGGCATACCAATGACCAGATACAAAAAAAAAAAAACAAAAAAAGAAAATCTGAGAAAGTGTATTGTCCACCTTTGCTCCAACATTCCTGTGGTGTTTTTCTGTGGTGTTTCTGCTCCCCCACCCCACTTGGTCTTGCTGTTTGGTCTCACCCAATATGTCGGCTCCAGGCCTCTGAGCCTGGCAGATTCAAAAGTATGTGATTTCTTACTTCAGCTTCAATTTCCACAAGTTATTAGCCTTCAAACTTTTAAAATATTCCTGTGGTTTCGAGTTTTGGAGATCTGCCCTAAATCTGCTTTGCCTGGTATTCTGTGGTATGGCTGACAGCAAACTTCACTGCACCTCCACCCTAGTCACCATCAAGCCCCACCTCCTTGCGTGTTTTTTTTAAGCTGCACATTTCATAATACTAATTTTGCTCCCCTATCAAACACATTCCTCTGAGGGGGAAGCCCACTGACAGCCAGCTTATCCCACGAAAGGATATTAACAAGGGCTACTGAGCTGATGCCTTGTGTAATAAACATGAGAAAGTTCACACATGAAAAAAATGAAAGCCAGTCATTTGTAACAGATAACATATATAAGTCAGTATTCTTGAATCATTGGTTTTTCAAGAACACAAAACATTCACCAAATGTTCCATGGATCCCATCTGTAGGCACTCAATGAAAGAGACATACTTACCATCCCAAGAAAACAATGGAAAAAATCAGGATTCTAAACAATCCAAGCATGGGTAAAGAAGACAGGCCATCTGACACCTCTCACTTCCAAATGTTGGAAATGACCCTAATGTTGGAAGGCAGAGCCTCCACTCCCCTAAAGTGGAAAAGACTGCAACTAAGCGCCACCAGCACAGAGACAGAGATTAAGGGATTGTTCATACCTTGCACAATGGGAAGCAAGTCTGCAAATAATAAGAATTCGGTCAAATGGCCAGGCACAAAGAATAAGCCCTCGGCCTCTCAAGTGAGATAGTGAGACTTGGGCTACTAGACCAAGCAGAAAAGTTTCTCAGCATGGCATTTTAGGGTGTGGCTGCCAAGGTCTAAGCCACACTGAGACTTCAAGGAGATGTGGTGATAGCAGGGCTGGGGGTGGGTAGGCGGTGGGGGAACAAACAAAAAACAGGAAGCAGACGGCTAGCCACATTTAAGACTTCATCCTGAAAGGACAGGCCTCCTTACACAAAGAACATAGATGTTTTGGATTCCTATTGAAATTTGAGATTTTTGGATGTAATATTAACTCCCTTCATCCACTGACCCATAAGTTTCTCTCTCAAATCAAGAGTAAACCAACAGCAGACAAAAGGGCTTTGACCTTACACAAATGCCATCTTGTGCAGAAAATCATTGTGTTTAGATGAAAAAGAAAAAATGGGCTAGTTACATACATCTTGCCCAGGAAAGAAGAAGCCAAACCAAGGTACTTGGCAAATATTACTTTGTGTGGTCTTTTGCCCTTTCAAATAAAACACCCTCTGACCTAAATAAGTCTAAAAATTACAGCCACCTTCAAACAGAAGAATTCACTACAGTGGCATCACTAGGGGATTATGGGGTTGGCTGAGATACAAACCATACCTCCTCACAGTGTTTGACAGGGTAACACCAAAATGATCTCAGGGCTCATGATAGCAACATCAGTCAGGCAAGAGGGGCCACCAAGGCAGTGGCATCACTAGAGTTGGTGTCAACTATCACCCAGTGTGGTAATACATTAATTGCTGACCCCCAGCCCTCACCACACCCCCAAAATTAACAACAAAGTTGTCTGCCATTTTAGGTGGAGAGGAGAGTTTCTGCCTTGTCTAATGGAAAAGAGGAGGAATGAAGTAGGAAGTGAGGATCAGGGCTGAGCTGCAAGGTGCTCAGCACTGTTTAGGGATGGCTTCCACTCAGGGGTGTGGAGTGACAGCATGAGTTATTCCACTGACATCACTGTGCCATAGATATGATGTGGTATCACTGATGATTCAAAGCCTCTATTTACCCAAAAATAAAAGGTAAATAAAAAAGTATTGCTACAAAAATATCACTGTGAATCTATTGTTTCTCCACATACACTCCATCCAGAATTATTAATTTCTGACAGCAATGTTTCCATCTCTCTAACCTTTTCTAGAGTTGTGGTACAGGACAAGCACTGGATAAGCAATTGCAAAGTCAGTGGTTAAAAGCCACCAGCTGATTCTCAGAAAATGCTACGATTATGAAACAGCTGGATGGCACTTAACACCAACAATCCTTCCCAGAATTTTGCATACTTCCATTTACACCACATCAAAATAGTACTTTTGGCATTCTCAACGGATTTAAATAGTATTTCTTTTCAATATTCTTTGAGTTTGGGGAACAAAAAAAAAGTCTGAGGCAAGATCAAGGCTAGAGAGTGGACGGGGTAAGGTTTCCCAGTGAAATTCTCATAGGACAGCCCTTGCTAACTCAAAGAATGAGCAGAAACATTGTCATGATGGAAAAAACATCCCTCAGCACACCTATTCTGGTCTTTTTTTTTTTTTTAACCAAGGCAGTTTTCCGTTTTCTTAAAACTTCATTATTAAGACTCCATGATCATCCTGTGTCCTTCAAGAAAAATCTATGAAAATTACTCCTTTGGAATCTCAAAAAACAGTTGCCATATGCTGTGGGTTAATGCGCTGAACTGCAAAGTAGGTTTGTACCACAAGGACGGTGGTTCAAGCTCACCAGCCGCTCCTGAGAATACTGTACAGGATCACTATAGGTCAGAATCGACTCGATGGCACTTAACAACACCACCAACAACATGGTACAATTGTGTAGTGATTATGTTGGCTGTTCAAACCCACAGGAGAAAGATGTGGCAGTCTGCGTCTGTAAAGATTTCAGTGGAAAACCTACTCTGTTCTGTAGGGTCTCTTTGAGTCAGAACCAACTCTACACTAACAGGTTAATGGTTCAATCTCAAAAACGAAGCCTCAAGTTCCGGTTTGCCAGCGTGGCGAGACGGTGCTCGTGAGTAGGGGCTCTGGGATCGGGAAAGGGAAGCTGGAGAATTGAGCCTCCCAAGTGGGA
>NW_006408886.1:986796-996201 GCF_000296735.1 Chrysochloris asiatica | reverse complement strand
AGGGTCTCTTTGAGTCAGAACCAACTCTACACTAACAGGTTAATGGTTCAATCTCAAAAACGAAGCCTCCAGGACAGTGGTCCTCTGTCAGAAAAATAAACCACTCTATGACTTTTGAAAAATAAAAACAAAATATAACAGTTGCCATAATGTTCTGAACTGACCTCTCTGTCTCGAATTTAACTGGCCCTTTTCTAACCTTGTGTGGATCGTATTAATAAATCTAAGACTCATTCTTAGTTTTGATTTTTCCACAAAATTATCTCCATTAGCTTCAAACTTGTTTAAAAGACTGATGGAAAGATCAGCTTTTGAGCTAGCTGATCTTTGTATAATTCTTGTAGCACCCTTTGAGCTGAAAGTTTGCTGAGGCCAAGTTGATTGTTTGCTAAAAATTGAAAATTCCAAACCATTTGAAATCCCAACTTAGTAACTATCTCATCAATGATAATTCTAAGGTCTTCTTCCACCAGTTTCTATATTTCAGCCAGTTTCTTCTTGGCTCATCTGTGAACCAACCTTCCTTAAAACTCTTGATCCATCTAAAACCATTGTTTGTGTGGGATAGCATTCCCATAAACTTGCTGTAAAGCTTCAGTGATTTGGGAAGATGTCCTCTTGAGTTTTGTTAAAATTTTGATATTAGCCCTGTCCTTATAATCGTTTTTCCATGATATAAAAAGTATACTTGCTTGAAATCACCATAGGGACACTAAGGCAAGTGTTGCTGAAAGAATTTGTCTGCAACCATCCACTGATCACATAGACATGTTTAAACACATTTTGTTTGGAATAAATCTGTGCATGTATGAATTGAAATCCTAGAAGCAATACTTTCTGACTTATCTTCATGTCTCCTTGATCTGCTTTAACACAAAGTTCTACCAACAAAGCCCTACAAAGAACTAGCAAACTAAAGGTTTTGAAATTGTCTCCTGGTAGCCACAAAAACTGCTTCATTCTTGAAAGAAAACAAGAAGAAGGATTCATTCCTTCTTGCTTTCTCATCTCCCAGGTTTGCTTCTACCTTGGAATCATAGGTACCATGTATCTCAGGAGATCATCTGGTATAGTCTTCTGCCTTGCAGGGAAAACGTTATTATGTCTACTTTGTAGATGAGGCAACTGAGTGAATTGTCCAAAAGTGCACAACTAGTTAGTTAGTAAGGTATAATAAGGGCTCTTTCTACTTTATAAGCTACTTTGTAGAAGACAGAAACTCATGGATGTGACTTTAAAAAAAAGCCAGACCATTTCCTACTTCTTTTCTTCCTGCACAAACAGCAAACCCCAAAGTTACCCCTTGGTCTCTTTCCACACGTTTTTTCTAAGTCCTAGCGCTGAGATGAGTCCTCACAAGAAAACAAAGGATTCTTGGAATTTATGTCTGGACTACTGATTAAGCATTCAGCTACTAACCAAAAAGTTAGGGTTTGAACCTGCCAGCCACTAAAATGGAGAAAGATGTGGTAGATTGCTTCTGTAAATACTTAGAACCCTAAAAACTCTGGCCTACAGGCCCACCATGATTTAGATGGCAGTGAGTTTACATTAGACAGCCTGGCAGTGCAACACTGACAAAAATCAATGGAGAAAAAGTCCAACAAAGCTGATGTGGACAACTCAAATTTTTAAGGGAACATGCTGAATGCTGTGTTAAGGGGTCACACGTCTGAAGAGTTTTCGCCCTCTGAATTCCAGACAACCTGAACAAACCAGTGTAAGGATAATATGGAAGAGGGTAGTGATGGGAGAGCCGCTGGTCAGAGTCCAGATAGGATGGTGATTTGATACAATTCGACCCTAAACCTGGTCAATTGGAGTAGCCCCACTGGACACGGTAGAATCATTTCCTCTTTATAAGTTTCCCATGCGTCCATTTTGAAAACCAGTTAACTTTTCTTTTAGTAGGAAATGGCTTTCTTGGGAGTCCAGATGTACCACTGGAAGTGCAGTACATCAGGCATGGATGCCAAATGCCGCTCAAAACCTGGTTTAAGACCAGCTCTCCTTTCACAAGGAGCAGGTCTGAGATGTGATGTGAACACCAAAAGGAATGGGCGCTGAAAGGTGCAACTGACCAGGGAGCTTCGGGGGCTGCCCCACATCATCCACAGGCCAGCAGCAGTGTTTGTGGCTCTTTGATGTTTCTTCAGATTAGAACACCAGGAGGTGTTTCTGGGCCTTTCTAATCAGTAGCTCAAGTTTTCCAAAAGCACCCTCCAATGCACCCTCTTCTCGCCCCCACCGCCACCGCTGCTGCTCTGACCCTGGGTGAGCTATAAAGAAAGGGAACCAACAGCAGCTCCAGGAGGCAGGGAGGCGTTCAGCCCTGCGTACAAAAACCTAAACTTTCTACCGTAAGGAAAGTAAGGCACTAGGCCAGGATCCCCGCCACCAACCTGGGCCGCAACCCACAGCCAGCGAGACTGAGCAGGTCTCCAGCGCGCAGGGTACGACCGAGGGGCAGCGGTGGAGCCCACTGGGACCTGGGGCCCCAGCGGAGAAGGCGGGGACAGCGGGCGAGGAGTAGCCGCGTAGCCAAGGCGCGGGGGTGCAGAGAAACTCGGGCGTGAGGCGACCAGAGGTGCGTGATAATTAGGGCGCGCCGGGCCTGGGGACGCACGAGGACTAAGGGCCCGCGGGACTCCCAGGCGGCACGGCGCCAGGACTCACCCCGAGAAGACACACTTTCAGCTCCCGGATGGCCATCATCTGCTCGAAGATGGACTGGGGTCAGGGCTCAGCATCCTCCGGAGCAAGTCCGCACCGCAGCAAGTCCCCACCGCGCCCACGAACGGACGTCCCAGTCTCAGCAATCCCCTCGGATCCCGGACGTGGCGGAAACCCGCACTATTTCTGGGTGACGGGGCCCAGCGCCAGCCAGGCCCAGCCCCGGACGATCACGTGGCGACCCGCCTACAGGCGCCGGGTGGCCATCCGTCTCTCCCACTCCCTGCCTCGGGAACGCCTCTGCTCCCGCCTCCCCTCTGAGTCCTACCCGCGCATCAGAAGATCTTTACCCCTTTGCAGTCCCTCCATCTCTGGAACGCACTGAGACGGCTTCCGTAGCCTACTGAAGCTATTCCTAGGTAAACAGCGTCCTGAGCAGACTGCCTCCTTCCAACTAAGTGGGGGCTGAACCAGAGTCCTTGCCCGGTCCTCAGCCGCAATTTCTCCAACCATTACCCAGCGGTTGTGCCAGCAGGCGGGAGGAGAACATGACCGACTGGAAAAGACCAGACCCCCACCACCAGCCGGCTGTGTATAGTGACGTCTGACATGTGTGGTCCCATTCTCAAGTGACATCCTACCACCTGGGGATAGCAAAGAGAAGAGAATCAGGAGCAAGAAGGTCCCTTTATGCAGTTGCTGAAGCCTTCCCTTGTACCGCCAATCCCCACGCTCACTTGCCTATATTTTGTCCGTAATTCTTAACCATGAATGCATTTTCTTTGAGTATGTAACTGAATTTCATTCTAGAAACAATTGTCATTCTCCTCCCTCCAAAACAGGCATGCCAATGTTTGAGAAAATGCGGTTTTCATAAGAAGAAACCACTTGTTTAGTGTAGGTAATCCTACAACTAGCAAGAACAAAGCTGCAGAAACATACTGGAAAAGAGCACTGGCAACAATCAGTGCAGAAAGACCGGAATCGTTCCCTAGCTAGAAAATGAAGCATGCTCTGACTTCAGACAGCCCAAGTTGTTGTGGTTGGTATCAGCCTTCAAGTAGGTTAGCACTCATAGACTTATAGTGACCCTTTCTTTATAGGGTTTCTGAGGAGTGGCTGGTGGGTTTGAACAGCCAAGCTTCCAGTGAGCAGTCCAGTGCTTTTCCTACATTAGCACATCAGGATTCCATTGTTGTTGTTGCTGTTGTTAGGAGATGACAAGTCTGTTCCAACTCATAGTGATCCTATGCACAACAGAACAAAACACTGCCGGTCCCTGCCCCAACCTCACAATTGATGTTATGCTGGAGCCCATTGCTGCTGACACTGTGCCAGACCATCTCGTTGGGGGTGTTCCTCTTTTGCGCTGACCCTTCATTTTACCAAGGACTGGTCTCACCTGATAATATGACCAAAGTATGAGACACAAAGTCTCCCCATCCTGATTTCTAAGGAGCATTCTGGCTGTACTTCTTCCAACACAGATTTGTGTTTTTCTTCTGGTAGTCCGTGCTACTTTTAATATTCTTCTCCAACACCACAGCTCAAATGCATCAATTACACTACAGTCTCCTTTATTTGTTGTCCAACTTTCACATGCATATAAGGCAATTGAAAATAACATGGCTAGGACCAGGCACACCCTAGTCTTCAAACTGACATCTTTGCTCCTGAACACTTTAAAGAAGTCTTGTGCGGCAGATTTGCCTAGTGCAATATTGTTTTTGTTGTTGAGTGTTGTCGAGTCAGTTCTGACTCATAGCAACCCTGTGAGGAGTGGCTGGTGACCTTGAACTACTGACCTTACAGTCCACACCAGGACTCCAGTGCAATATTAACCTGATGAAAAACAAAGATTGGTGGTTTCCTCCAAATAACAAATTAGTCACAATTAGCCTTCCCTCTCTTCATTCCATGGAACAAATTCTGAATTAGTTGTCAATGTGTAAAAATTGGAATTTTTTTTTTATTAAATTCTGTCTTTCCTTTCAAAATTGAAAATTGGAAGGACTAGAAAAATTAGCCACATGGAAACACTGTGCTGGGCAGGGGCCCACCTTTAATGGTTTTGTGTCATTCCAAAGAACAACTTGTTGATGTGAGGTGCCATCAAGTTAATTTCATTTCATAGTGACCCTATGGACAACATAACAAAACACTGCCTGGTCTGGAGCCATCCTCACAATTGTTTGAGACCATTGTTACAGTCATCGTGTCAATCCATCTTATTGGAAGTCTTCCTCTTTTTCGCTGACCCTCCACTTTTTCTTCCCCAGGAACTTGTTCCTCCAAATGTTCAAAGTATGAGAACATTCTGGCTGTACTTCCTTCATTTGATGTCTTGACTGCTGCTTCCATGAGTGTTGATTGTGGATTCAAGGAAAATGAAGTCTTTGACCACTTAAATCTTTCTCCATTTATCATGGTATTATTGAATGGTCTAGTTGCGAGGATTTTTTCTTTACATTGAGATACAATCCATACTGAAGTCTGCAGTCTTTAATCTTCATCAGTATTTCAAAGACCTCTTTACTTCCAGCAAGCAAGGTTGTGTCTTCTGCATATCACGGGTTGCTAATGTGTCTTCCTCCAATTCTGATGCCACATTCTTCTTCATAGAATCCAGCTTCTCAGAGTATTTGCTCAGCATACAGATTGAATAAGTATGGTGAAAGAATACAACCCTGACATATGCCTTTCCTGATTTTAAACCATTCAGTATCCCCTTGTTCTGTTCAAATGATTATCTGTTGGTCATGTACAGGTTCCTCATGAACATAACTAAGTATTCTAGAATACCCATTCTTCAAAATGTTATCCATAGTTTGTCATGACCTACACAGTCAAAAGCCTTTGCATAGACAACAGTTCACATATTAGATTAAAGCTATACTGAATACTTACAAATGGAAATCAAATTCTCCAAATTCCTGAGACTCTAAAACATGCACATATATATGGTATAGCATCAACACAGATCTGGTACATGCCTGTCTATTGCAAGTCAATTCCTGTATTTGTTCTAGAATCTTCTCAAGAACCCTATGAATATTTATGCTGATAATAATAGAGGCACAAGCACTACACTCCAGGTTTCAAACATGTCCTTGGCAGCTCTTACATCATCACCACAATCAGCAGGACATCCTGAGAAAGGGTGGACAGATCTGATGTGGGGTTTTCTTTTCTTTGCAAAGTCATTAAGAGACTGTGCCATAAAATCTACTAGCAAGTCTCATGACCATGGTCCACACTGTTTAAATCAAGCTTCTAGGGGATGTGTATCGTTCTGTGTCCTTATTGGAAGGTCTTCTTTTCTTCAAGCTACCAATACTGCATCATCAAACCTGATTCCAGAATCTACATCCATGGTGGCCAAGAAGTTATTCTGGAGAAAATGTAGGCACAGGCACAGCTCCCTGATGACTCTTTATTTTGCTAAGAGGGGACCACACTGTTCTTTTAGCAGCATCTTGAATATTTGAATTGCCTTCTAGGCACCCTGTATTAAGAATGTGTTGGCAACAGCTTAAAAAATGCAGTTGAAAACTTCAGCCCCTGTGATTAATATCCTGCCTCTTCAAATGAACTCTGTCATGTTTGGATTTTCCACGCTTTCCTAGAATACATATTTGCCCTTCATGAATGTATATTGTGTCCATGTAAGATAATGACTCTGTATATCCATGCTTCTTTTCTGAGGACTCAGCCATATTGTTGTTGTTAAGTCCCATGTTGGTTCTGACTCATAGCAACTGTATATAGGGTTTCTGAGGCTGTAAATCTTTTCCAAAAGCAGTAAGCCCGTTTATCTCTGGCAGAGCAGTTAGTGGACTCCAAACACTGACCTTGTGATTCACAGTTCATTGGTTATTGTACAGTGCCACACCAGCACTCCACAAAGCCATTGTTGCTGTTAAGTGCCATCAAGTTGGTACCAACCCATAGCAACCCTCTATAGGGTTTCTGAGGAGCGGCTGGTGAGCTTGAATCACTGACCTTGCGGTTCACACTGACTTTGCAGTCCAGAGCATTAAGTATCTACAGTGCCATTGTTATTGTTGTTGTTGTTAGGTGCCGTCAAGTCAGTACTGACTCATAGTGACCCTATGCACAGCAGAATGAAACACTGCCCAATCCTGGGCCAACCTCACTAGTGTTGCCACACTTTAGTCCATCGATGCTGCCACTTGGCCAATCCATCTGACTGGGAGTCTTCCTCTTTTTCTCTGACCCTCCACCTTACCAAACATGATATCCTTCTCCAGTGACTGGTCCCTCTTGACAGTATGTCTGAAGTATGAAAGATGAAGTTTAGCCATCCTGGCCTCCAAGGAGCTCTCTGGCTGCACTTCTTCCAAAATGGACCTATTGATTCTTTTGGCAGCCCCTGGCACTTTCAATATTCTCCTTCAACACCATAACTAAAAAGCATCAATTCTTCTATGGACTTCCTTATTCACTGTCCAGCTTTCATATGCATATGAGGTTATTGAAAATACCATGGCTTGGGTCAGGCACACCTTAGTCCCCAAGCTGACATCTTTGCTCTTCAACACTTTAAAAAGGTCTTGTGCAGAAGAATTGTCCAATGCAATACATCATTTAATTTCTTGACTGCTGCTTCTGGGAGTATTGATAATTGATGCAAGAAGAATGAAGTTTTTGACAACTTCAATATTTCCTCCATTGATAAGAATGTTTTTAATTGGTCCAGTGGTAAAGATTTTTGTTTTCTTGACATTGAGATGTAATCCATACCAAAGGCTGTTCTCTTTAATCTTCATCAGTAAATGTTTTAAGTCCTCTTCACTTTCAGCAAGCAAGGTTGTATCACCTGCATATTGCTAGTTGTTAATGAATCTTCCTCCAATCCTGATGCCACATTTTTTTTTTTTCATAGAACCCAGCTTCTAGGATTATTTGCTCAGTATACAGGTTGCATAAGTATGGTGAAAGAATACAACCTGTCACATACCTTTCCCAATTTTCAACCAGTCAGTGTTCCCATGTTCTGTTCAAACAACTGCCTCTTGGTCCAGGTACAGATTCCTCATTAGCACAATTAAGTGTTCTGAAATACTCATACTTCTCAATGTTGTCCATAGCTTGTCATGATCCACACAATCAAAAGTCTTTGCATAGTCAATAAAGCACAGATAAACATCTTTTTGATATTCTTTGCTTTCAGCCAAGATCCATCGGACATCAGCAATGCTATCCCTCATTTCACAACTTCTTCTGAATTCGGCTTGAACCTCTGGAAATTCTCTGTCAATGTATACTTGCAGCCATTTTTGTATTACGTTGAGTAAAACTTGACTCAAAGAAAGTGTCTGATGATTTCCGCATTCCATTGGGTCACCTCTCTTTGGGATGGGCACAAATACGGATCTCTTCCAATCAGTCAGCCAGAAGCTGTCTTCCAAATTTCTTGGCAGAGATGAATGAGTGCCTCCTGTGCCACCTAACTTTCTTGAAAGATTTCAGTTTTTATTCCATCATTTCCTGGTGCCTTGTTCTTTGCCAATTGCTTCAATGCACCTTGGATTTCCTCCTCCAGTATCATTGGCTCTTGATCATAAGCTACCTCTTGAAATGGTTAAACATTAACCATTTCCTTTTGGTACAGTGACTCTGTGTATTCCTTCCATCTTCTCTTGATGCTTTCTGCATCATTAAATAACTTTCCCAGAGAATCTTTCCATAACAAAAGTTGAGGCTTGAATTTTTTCTTCAGTTCCCCCAGCTTGAGAAATACTGAGTGTGTTCTTCCTTTTTGGTTTTCTGATTCCAGATCTTAGCACATTTTGTCGTAATAGTTGGCTTTATCTTCTCAACCTGATCTTTGAAATTTTGTGTTCAGTTCTTGGACCTCCTCATTTCTTCCATTTGGTTTAGCATCTCTATGCTGGAGAACAAGTTTCAGTGTCTCTTCTGACAGTGCCATAAAGTACCTTTAAAATGTTCACCTTCCTTAAAATTTCTGGAACTACATTCTGACAGACTACAATCCTCTCCATATAGATGATTCCTGATGAAGCATCTCTTTTTCCTCCATTGTGTCACAGAGATGACATTTTTATCCATGTGGTTAGGATACTTTTGGAGGAATCAGGAGACCACTTGCTCAAAAGAGGGTTTGTAAGTATGTTTGTTTTCCTTCTCCATGTACTTTTCTGTCCTAAATCCAATGGGTGACTTCAATGTTACTGCTGTAGAAAGCACAAATAGGAAATAGGCTAAACACCAATTTTTAAAACTTCAACCCTCAGTCCTCCATTCAGACTCCAGTTAAATAAATGACACTTTATTCTCCCAGCAGACCACCCATCTGCTTTGTCCTATTTCACCCACATACATTGGAGACTTCCAAATCAAAGGCCTCCAGAGAGAAAAACCCAGAAGTTTGGACTCAAAAATTGACCCATATGCAGACAATCGACCTCTACTCTTGGTGACCCCCTGAGTGTCAGGGTAGAACGGTGCTCCACAGGGTTTTAACTGGGTTCTCAGAAGTAGATCACCAGGCCTTTCTTCTGAGGTACTGCTGGGGAGTCTCAAACTGCCAAACTTGGCTAGCACAGAGAGTGTTAACCATTTGCACCAGGGACTTCATACAGACAATAACAACAAAACAAAACAACCTGCTGCTGTCTAGTCAATTCTAACTCATAGTACTACAGGACAGAACAGGGTTTCCAAGGCTATATATCTTTTTTTTTTTTT
>NW_006408886.1:982695-985966 GCF_000296735.1 Chrysochloris asiatica | reverse complement strand
GTTCTTATGCATGTGCCCTCTCTTCTTATCAGCTGGACGCTTCACTTTCCACTCTAGTCCTCTGTGGCTATGTCATTGACTCTGGGCCCAA
Source organism: Chrysochloris asiatica (assembly GCF_000296735.1). Taxonomy (NCBI): domain Eukaryota; kingdom Metazoa; phylum Chordata; class Mammalia; order Afrosoricida; family Chrysochloridae; genus Chrysochloris; species Chrysochloris asiatica. Next base: position 985,875 of record NW_006408886.1, on the reverse strand, counting down.
GATTCCCCAGGTCTTTCCACACTGTTGGCCAACCAGGTCTTCACCCGGGTTCACAGAAGTCTATTGAACATTGTAGGGCTTAGCTCACCAAGACTATATATCTTTATGAAAGCCGACTGCCACATCTTTCTCCCACTGAGTGCCTGAGCAGTTCAAACTGCTGACCTTCCAGTTAGCAGTATTCAGCATTTAATCACTATATCACCAAGGTTCCTATACAGATAAAAGACAATTGAGTTCCTCTCTAGAGTGGCAAGAGCACCCCACTCCTGAGTGCAGGCTTGATGAGGGTATTGACTCATAAAATTCTCTACTAAATTGTTCAAAAATAACAACAGACAAAGATTCAACATCCTTTCCTGTTTTCAGATTCAAGATTATTGTGTCAATATCTGTCCTTGGCTTAGTATCCAAAGTACAGAGGTTCTTCTATGTTGGCAGGATGAAAAGAGGCCTGCCAAGAAATAGCCAGTTCTCATCACAATACCTCATTGTGCAGAGTCAGACACTGTGACAGCACACATTCCCCAGGGCCACAGCTATTGCAGCACCAGGAATCCCTGTTGGCAGTGTTATTTGAATCTCTGCTTGTACCTATGAGGCTGTTTCCACCTTTTGTCTATTGTGAATAGTGCTACAATGAACATTGGTAAAAGATATCTGTTTGCGTTTCCACTTTCAGTTCTTTTGGTTTTATATGGGGATGACATTTCTGCATCATATGGTAATTCTATGTTAAACTTCTTGAAGAACTGTCAAATTGTTTTCCACAGCAGCTGTACCATTTTACATTCTTAAAAGCATTGGATGAGGGTTACAAATGAGTCCTTTTGTCTGTAATATTACCTTGAACTCTAAAATAAATTATTTGATCTCTTTGTGCTATTCAAATAAAACTAAGGTTTTATGGGTCCCTAGAGCCTGGGACCACCTCCCATCTGTCAGTATGTTGTACTGTGGTGGCATGAATGTTGCTATGATGCTGGAAGCTATGCTAATGGTATTTATTAGAAATACCAGCAAGGTCAGGTTTCAGTGGAGTTTCCTGACTAAAACAGACTAGGAAGACAGGCCTAGTGATCTACTTCCAAAAATTAACCAGTGAAAACCCTGTAAATTACAATCCTGTAAAGAACACTGTCCAATATAATGTTAGAAGATACGCATTTTAGGTTGGAAGACTCTCAAAACACACAGTGGTCACAACAATGGATTCAAACATACAGACAGTCATGAAGATGGTACAGGAAAGGCAATATTTCAGTTCTGTTTTACATAAGGTCGCCAGGAGTCAGAGCCTACTAACAGCAACTAACAACCAAGGGTGTGAAAGACAGACCACAGATATCTTTATGACAATCCTAGAATCCAGTAGCTGTACCAGGGAGCCACTGGTCTAAGAGACGATCTCCATCCATGGAAAATTCTCTTTATCTCAGAAAATTCTTTACGTAGATTTCTTTGAAAAGAACAAAGTAACTCTGTGCCAAGAAAGCTACCCTATTCTTTCTTTTAATCTGGGAAAACTCAGTAATGGTCATATCACTGATGTTTTCTCTCCAGTGAATCCTTTTATAGACTATATAGAAACAAAGAACAAAACAAAATCTGCCGGATGGCGGCTAGGGTGAAGGTGTAGTGAAGGTCACCATCAACAATAACTCAGAATTCCAGGCAAGAAAGAGGCAGGATGGGGATCCAAGGCTTGGACCCACAGAGATAGGAATAGTTTAAAGGTTTGAGAACTTACAGCCTGTGGAATTTGGAGCTGAGGTGGGAAATCACATACTATTAGATCTGCCGGCCAGGCACGGAGGCCTGAGGCCACATGCTGGGCGAATCCAGGCTGCAGGATGAAATAGGAGCCGCAGAGACATGGTGGTGGCACGCCTCCGGAACCTTGGAAAAGAAAGAGGCAAAAAAAAAAAGGTGCACAGTGTACTCTGCCGATTTTGTGTGGGTCCGATTTTATTTTTTTCTTTGGTGTAGGGTAACAGGTGTGCTCACGGTTTGCCCACCTACATTCGGTGAATAGAGGTAGGGGCTTAACCTAGTGGCCAAGACCCACCCTCACCGCTGGCGGTTTCCTCTGCCAGGAACTCTCACACACACTCAGCCCAAGCTGAGACGCGTATTTGGTCGGCCTTTTTGCACTAGGTTGAGAAGGGTCCTGGTGTAGCTCTGTGGGTTAAGACGCCATGCCACCACAGAGGTGCGTTCCATTTGGTCAGCTTTCTCTCACTGGTTGGAGAGGCTTCCTGGCATAGCGTGGCGAGTTAAGGTGCCACTATAAAGCCTTTTGAACTACAAGGTCAGGAGACACTGATGGGAGTTCTATTTGGTTGGCTTTTTCTCACTGGTTTGAGAGGCTTCCCAGCGTAGTGCTGTGGGTTAAGGCACCACTACAAAGCCTTTTGAACAGCAAGGTCGGTGGTTCAAGCTAATCAGCCGCTCTGCAGAAACCCTATACGGGGGGCACGGATGTGTGTCCTATTTGGTTTGCTTTTTTTTCTTTCTTTCTTCGCTGGTTTGAGAGGAGCCCCAGTATAGCACTGTGGGTTGAGGTGCCACACTGCAAAGCCTTCTGAACTGCAGGGTTGGTGGTCCGGGCTCACCAGCCTCTCCTCGGAGCCCCTATACAGGGTTGCTACAGGTCAGAATTGACTCAACAGCACCTAACAGTAGGGTGAAGGGGGCAGAGGTGACTGAAAGAGAGTTAGGACATTAAAGAAATATTTATATTAAGCTGAAGATTTTTTTTTTCTTTCTTCCTTCTTTTGTCTCTCTTTCTTCTCTGCCCCACTCTCCCTTTTGTGAGATTAAAGACTGCTATATTTAGTCTTGTTTTCACTGGTGCTGCATTATTTTCTTCTGATTCTATTTTACATACTTTTTTCTTTTTCTTTTTCCTTCATTCCATTTTTCCTCTTTCTCCCATTTTTGTTTTTGTTTCCGATTCTGATTTTATTTCTGTTTTTTACCCAACTGCTGTTGTGGCTGCTACCCAGCCTCCCTTCTGCTTTTGGAGGACTCTTTGTCCCCCTATATTACATGAGAAGAGTCAGCAACCACTGCCAAAAAGCCAAGCTGCAATCACACTTTATAAAATACCAAAACCCAGGCAAGAACCAATACCAGCTGTGATTTACCAGGGAAACAGGCAACACCTGTGAAAGTTAC
>NW_006408886.1:978963-981520 GCF_000296735.1 Chrysochloris asiatica | reverse complement strand
GAATTAAATCAACAGAAAGAAGAAATGTTAACAAAACAAAACTATAAGAACAAACTGAGAGACTCTCGGAGGGCAGTCTATGACCAAAACAAATACAATGCAAAAGAAGGTGAATTTACCATATTAAATATCTATGTTCCCAATGAAAGAACACAAAAATATCTAAAACAAAATCTGCCTGTCTGTGTGCAAACACACATGCACACAAACTAATAAAGGACTACCTTAGAGAAACAAAATCATCCATGCTGAGATCATGGAAATATGGCTGCATTAGGTGTAATATTCAGGGGGTGAAAACAACTCAAATCTCTGAACAACTGAATAATGGTTAAGCAAACTCTGGTGTCTTTACTAGAGTATATTTAATGGTGTACAGTGTTATATGTTGCTTAGGTGTGAAATGTTCAGACTATGTGAATTTATAGAGACATACATTGTAAATAAGATGACACAAAATTGGATCCGCATGTTAAATTGTAAATGTAAGACAAATTTATCACACACTCTAAACTGCAGGCTGGTTCCAGTTGACCTGTAACAAGTCATCAAGGGCCAACTAAGGAGGAAAAAAATGTTATGAACCTGGTTTTAATAATTATATCATTTTTATGGAATGTTTTATAGAATCATTTTTATGTGTTATTGTTGTTAGTTGCCTTGTTGTTGTTGTTAGGTGCCATTGAGTCAGTTGACTGACTTATAGTGACCCTATACACAACAGAATGAAACATTGCCTGATCCTGGGCCAGCCTCACAATTGTTGCTATGTTTGAGCCTTATGTATCATATCATATCATATCATATCATATCATATCATATCATATCATATCATATCATATCATATCATATTTAATAGAAGGAAATAATGCCCAGTCCTATGCCATCTTCATAACTGTTGGTATGTTTGAATCATGTTGCAGCAACAAAACTGTTGGTATGTTTGAATCATGTTGAATCATTGTATTGATCCATCTCATTGACCCCACTCATCTGTCAGTTTGCCCTACTTTGTATGGTGGCTTGCATGTTGCTTCATGCTGAAAGCTATGCCACCAGTGTTTCAAATACCAGCAGAATGACCTATACTGGACAGGTTTCAGCAGAGCTTTCAGACTAAGCACAGACTAGAAAAAAAGAATAGAAGATCCACTTTTGGAATTAGCCACTGAAAACCTCCCCATTTCCATGTCCCCATCTCTGCCCCCATCTCTGCTGTTGCTGCTTATCTGGATAAGTTGCCTCATTCCACTTGTGCTCTTCTCCCTTGGTGGTCCTAGAGTTCTCTGTTTTGGGACTGTATGATTAACTTCTCCCCCATTTTTGTTACAAAACTTCTACCTTTACAATTAGTCACAATTAGTCATGATAACAATTACTCACTATTGAGTAGCATTGTCTGAACATTGTCTGATATACTGCCAGAAGATGAGCTCCTCATTTAAAATATGGCATTTAAAATACAACTGAAGAAGAGCTGCCTCCTCAAAGTAGAGTTGACCTTAAAGATGTGGATGGAGCAAACTTTTTAGGACCTTCATTTGCTGATAGGACATAAATCAAAATCGGAAGAAACAGATGCAAACATCCATTCAAACAGCTGTCAGCAGCTAAAAATAATCAGATGTAATGTACAAAGTACTAACCCAGAAAAATAGAAGTCATCAAATACGAATTGAACTGGTATTGTCCATTTTGAATCAGACAGTCATATGATTTACTATGCCAGGAATGACAAACTGAAGAGGAATGGTGTCACATGCATGGTCAAAAAGAATGTTTCAAGATCTATCTTGAAGAACAATGCTATCTGTGATAAGATAATATCAAGGAAGAGCAGTTAATACAACTGTTATTCAAATGTATGTACTAACCACCAAACCCAGTGATGAAGAAATTGAGTTATAATTATTTCTTCAGTCTGAAATTGATTCAACATATAATCAAGATGAAAATTACTGGTGATTATAATGTGAAAGTTAGAAACAGAGAGGAAGGATCAGTAGTTGGCAAATAGTCCTTGGTAATAGAAATGACACTAGTGATCATATGATATATATATATTTTTTCCTTTAAGTTTTTATTGTGGATTGAGTGAAAGTTTACAGGGCAGATCATCAGTTTTACATTCAACTAATCATAAAACTTGTTTGATCACAATGATTACAATCCCCTCCATGTACCACCAGTTAACAATATTTCTCTCTATTCACTTAAGCTTTTTTAAAAAAAACAACAACACTCAAGCATATATAATATTTTACACCACAAACGGCACACTCTGCAAGCCTGCCTCATGGCCACTATCTCTTAGTCCCTCTCTTCCCATGAATCTAGAGTCTTCAGCCGCTCCCCTTCTCCATGTCCCTATCTCTGCCTCCATCTCTGGTGTCCCTAATTCTCTGGATAAGTTCCCTCATTCCACTTGTGCTCTTCTCCCTTGGTGGTCTTGTTTCTGGACTGTAAGATTAACTGTTCCCCCATTTTTGTTACAAAACTTCTACCTTTACAATTGTGACAGTCGCAATTAGTCATAATAACAATTACTCACTATTGA
>NW_006408886.1:963193-976768 GCF_000296735.1 Chrysochloris asiatica | reverse complement strand
TTGATGCTGCCATGTACGTCATTCTGTAGTTGTTGTGTGTTCTTGTTGGTTCTCAGTCCACAGAACTTCCTTTAGGATGTTTTTCATAGCAGGGTTGGCTTTGACAAAATCCCTCAGCTTCTGGTTATCCTGGAATGTTTTGATTACACCATCGTATTTGATTGACAGCTTTGCTGGGTAGAGGAACCCCATCTCTTTTAACCAGACCCATCTAGACCAGATGAAGACTAATCAATGGGGACTCTTTATTTCCCCCCCCCCTACTTTTAAACTAAACTTCCTCTTGAAACCTTGTAAGCCAGTCACTTTGTGCCCTTATCAACACCTCATTTTAGGTAGCCAATGTCTTAGTTGCCCATCCCTGTTTACCCTGTTTACCTTGTTATGAAGACTCCTTCCCTTTCTGTTGGTATTTAGAGTTACTACCTCTATAAGTATAGGTCAGGTTCATCAAATTGTAGCAATTTACTCTTGTTCCTTTATCAAAAATTGTTTGTTTGTTTTTATCTTCCTCTAGTCAAGTTGTGATCATCAAGCCATTGAGGCTAGGTCAAATGTGTACTATCTGCAAGTTTGGGTGTTCTCATGCATCTCCCCTCACTTCATATCAGCTAGATGCTTCACTCTCAGCTCTAGCCCTCTGTGGCTATGTCCTTGTCCATGAGCTCAGGTGTCCCCAGGTCTCACCACACTTTGAACCAGCAGTCCTTCCTCTTCTCTCTCTCATCTCCCAGTCAACGGGAGTCAATGGACCATGGTTGAACTCAGCCCATTTCTTCATTGCTGTCTTCCCCCTCCACCCCTTCCACTCACCAGTAGATCAATGTGGTTGCCAGCAAACTTACATGCCTGTTCAGGTGTTCCCTTTGAGTTTCAGTCGTACAGGGGGGTTTATCCTGAGCAAATTTGATTGCTTACCTTGATGGCTTCCCAGCAAACAGCTTTTTTATTCTTGTAGCAGCCAATTATACTGACTTTTTTGTTTTGGCGTATGATAAATTTTTGCAAGAACAATAACTTTTTCATTATAAATACCTATTGAACAATGCAGGAAGCATCAAAGGAAACTGGAAGAAATACAGCGTCACTATGCCAAAAAGAATTGGTCAATATTCAACCATTTCAAGAGGTAGCATATGATAAGAATCAACGGTATTGAAGGAAGAAATCCAAGCTGCACTGAAGGCACTATTGAAAAACAAGACTTCAAGAAGTGGCAGAATATCAATTGAAATGTTTTAAAAAACTGATGGCAGGACTGGAAGCACTCACACATCTATGCCAAGGGACTTGGAAGAAAGCTACCTGGCTAATTAACTGGAATAGATACATTATTTGTGCCCATTCAAAAGAAAGATATGTAAATGCATAAATGATCAAACAGTATCATTAACATCACATGCAAGTAAATTTTTGCTGATGATAGTAAAGTGATAGGGAGCTGACAGAAATTCAAGTTAGATTCAGAAGACATGGAGCATGGGGTATCATTGCTAACATAAGATGTACCTTGACTGAAAACAGAGAATTCCAGACAGATGTTTACTTGTGCTTTTATTGACTATGCAAAAGTATTAGATTGTGCAGATCATAACAAACTACAGATTACATTGTGAAGAATGGGAATTCCAGGACACTTACTCATGAAACTGTACCTAGGCCAAGAGTCAATCATTAGTAAAGAACAAGGATATACTGAATTGTTTAAAATCAGTAAAGGTGTGTGTCAGGGATGTAATATTTCACCATACTTAGTCTGTATACTGTGCAAATAATCAAGCTGGACTATATGAAGAAGAACATGGCATCAAGATTGGAAGAAGGTTCATTAACAATCTGTGATATGCACATAACACAGCCTTTCTTGCTGAAAACAAAGAGGATTTGAAGCACTTACTGATGAAGATTAACAAATATAGTCTTCTGTATGGGTTTACAACTCAATGTAAAGAAAGCAAAAATCCTCACAACTGGGTCAATAAACAATATCATGATAAATGCAGAAAAGATTGAAGTTGCCAAAGATTTCAATTTTCTTGGATCCACAATTAATACTCACAGAAATATCAGTCAAGAAACTGATGTGTTTCATTGGGCAAATCTGCTGAAAAAGACCTTTTTCAAGTGTTAAAGAGTAGAGTTGTCAGTTTGAGGACTAAGTGTGCCTGACCCAAGTCATGGTATTTTTAATCACTTTATATGCATATATGCATATATATCACTTTACGGGAGGCGTTCTGCTCCCGTAAAGATTAACAGCCTTGGAAACCCTGTGCAGGGTTGCTATGAGTCGGAACCAACTCCACGGCACATAACAACAACAACAACAACATATGCATATGCATATGAAAGTTGAACAATGAACAAGGAAGATTGGAGAACTGATGCATTTAAATTATGGTGTCAGTGAAGAATATTAAATATACTATGGACTGGGAGAAGAACAACCAAATCTTTCTTGGAAAAAGTGCAGTCAGAATGCTCCTTAGAAACAAGGATGGTGAGAAATCATCTCTCATACTTTGGACATGGTATCAGGATGACCAGTCCTGGAGAAGGACATGCTTGGTAAAATAGGCCAGTGAAAAAGGTAGATTGACATAGTAACTGCAGGAATGGACTCAAACAGTAATTGTGAGGATGGCACAGGACCTAGAAATGTTTTGTTCTATTGTGGCTAGGGTTGCTATGAGCTGCATCTAACAACAACATGTCATTGAGAGTTTCTCTCATTTTCACTGACCCTCTGATTTACCAAATACAGAATTGTTTGTTCATCTGACAGTCCATGCTACTTTTTTTTAATGTTTTATTGTGAATTATGTGATAGTTTATATGGGAGAACATTGTTTTACATTCATCCTATCATATATCATTTCATTGCTATGGTTACAATCCCCTCCATGCATCATCAACCACGCAAAGGGTATACACTACAAGCCTGCTCCCAGGACATCAGCACACAGCTCCTCTCCTTCTCTGTGTCTAAAGTCCCCAAGAGCTCCATCTCTCCACGTCATCGTCTCTGCCTCCATCTCAGGCATCACTGCTTCTCTGGGTAGGGCCCTGCTCTGCGCTCTTCTCCCTTGATGGTCCCAGGGACCTCCACTCTTAGGCTGAAAAGTTAATCACTCTCCTCCTTGCTACAAAACGTCTACCTTTACAATCCCAACCCTCACAAGCAGTCCTGATAACAATTATTCACTATTGTATCACAAGAGATCCATCCGCATTTCATTTCATTAGCCCCGCCTAGACAGATTGGATACTACTCAGTGGAGAATTCTACCTTCCTCCATGCCCGCTGAATCTAGGTTCCCTCTTGAAAGCTTGTAAGCCAGTCACTTCTTGCCTTTGTAGACCCTCCACCCCCCCACCCCCACCCCCCATTTTGGGTAACCAATGTCCAAGTTGCCCATCCCTGTCTACTGTGTGTGTGGAGGGGGTGGGAATGATCCTTGCTGTAAGGATTTGTTCCCTCTTTTGAGCTACTGCATCCATAGGTGTAGATCAAGTTCATCAAATTGTATCAGGTTACTCTTTTTTTCCTCTTCTTTCTTCTTCTGGTTGAGCTCTGATCATCCAGTCATTGAAGCCAGGTTCCATGCTAATTTTAATATTCTTCTCCAACATCATAACTCAAATACATCAATTCTTCTATGGTCTTCCTTATTCACCAGTCCCACTTTCATATGCATACGAAGTTATTGAAAATACCATGACTTGGGGTCAGGCACACCTAAGTCCTTAAACTGACATATTTGCTCTTGAACACTTTGAAGAGGTCTTGTGCAGCATATTTGCCTAAGGTAATACGTCATTTGATTTCTTGAGTGCTGCTTCCATGAGTATTGATGTTGTTGTTGTTAAGTGCCATTGGGTCAGTTCTGACCCATAGAGACCCTGTATAGGGTTTCTGAGGAGCAGCTAGTGAGCGTGAACTGCCGACATTGTGGTTCAAACTGACTTTGCAGTCCAGCGCATTAACCTGCAGCACCATACCAGGACCCAGGCCAGATTAAATCTTTGACAACTTCAATCTTTTCTCCATTTATCATGATGTTATTTATTGCACCAGTGGTGAGGATTTTTGTTTTCTTTCCATTGAAGTGAAACGCATGCTGAAGGCTGTGGTCATTGATCTTCATCAGTAAATATTTTATATGCTCTTTGCTTTCAGCAGGCAAGGTTGTTTCATCTGCCTGTTGCAAGTAGTTAATGAGCCTTCCTTCAATCCTGGTGCCATGTTCTTCTTCATATAATTCAGTTTCTCAGATTATTTGTTAGTATACAGATTAAATAAGTATGGTGAAAGAATACAACCCTGGCACACACCTTTCCTGATTTTAAACTACTCAATCTCCCCTTGTTCTATTTGAACAACTGCCTCTTGTTGTTGTTGTTAGATTCCATTGAGTTGGTACCAATTCACAGTGACCCCATGCACAGCAGAACAAAACATTGCCCAATACTGGGCCAGTGAGCATCTATATTAAAGTGTTCCAGAACAATTAAGTGTTACCAAATATTCATTATTCACAATGTGGTCCATAGCTTGTCATGATCCACACAATTGAAAGCCTTTGTATAGTCAATAAAGCACAGGTAAACATCTTTCTGGTGTTCTCTGCTTTCAGCCAAGATTACTTGGACTGATGTCAGTAATGATATCCCTCATTCCACATCTTTGAATCCAACTTGAAACTTGAACAGTTTCCTGTCAATGTAGTGTTGCAGCCATTTTTAAAATTATATTGAGCAAAATTGTACTTGTATGTGATATTAATGATGTTGTCTGATTATTTCCACCTTCTGTTGAGTCACCTCTCCTTAGAGTGGACACAAATATGAATCTCTTCTAATCAGTTGGTCAGGTAGCTATCTTCCAAATTTCTTGGCATAGATTTCTGAGCTCCTCCAGTGCTACATCAGTTTGTTGAAAGATTTCAATTTGTATTCCATCAGGTTCTGGAGTCTTGTTCTTTGCCAAAGCCTTCAGTGCACATTCGACTTCTTCCTTCAGTACCATTGGCTCTTGATCATACGCTACCTCTTATAATGGCTGAACATCGATCATTACTTTTTGGTACAGAAACTCTGTGTATTCCTTCCATTTTTTTTTGTTTTAAGTTCTTATTGTGAACTTACTGAGAACATCGATTTTACACTCATCATTTCATTGCAATGATTACAATCTCCTCCATGCATCATCATTAAAGAGTATTTGCTTCTATTTTCTCTGTTTGTTTGTTTGTTGTTGTTGTTGTTTGGGGGATGTACAATGAAACATCCAGGAATTTATAATTCCTTAAACAACCAAAGGGCACATTCTGCAAGCCTACCTACTGACCATCAGTATACAGCCTTTCTCTTTCCATGAGTCTTGAGTCCTCAGCTGCTCTATCTCTCCATGTTCTCATCTCTGCCTCCAAGTCTGGTGTTGCTGCTTCTCTGGATAGGGTCCCACATCCCACTATGCTCTTCTTCCTTAATGGTCCTACTATCATCAGTTCCTGGAATGTAAGATTAATTACTCCCCTCTTTATGTTACAAAACTTCTACCTTTATAGTTGTGACAGTCACAATTAGAAATGATAACAATTACTCACTATTGAATCATAAGAATCTTATCCCCATCTCCCTTCATCAGACCTGTCTAGACAAGATGAAAACTATTCAGTGAGGAATCTACCTTCCCCCCTCCCACTCTGAAATTAAACTCCCTCTTGAAAACATGTAAGCCAGTCACTTCATGTCTTTATAGACCCCCATTTTAGGTAGCCAACTCTAAGTTGACCATCCCTATCAATCTTGTATACAGTAACGATAGGATTGATCCTTAATGTGAAGACACCTTCCCTTTCAGTTGGTATTTTGAGCTACTACGTCCATAAGTATAGGTCAAGTTCATGAAATTGTAGCAATTTACACTTGTTTCCTTTATCAAAAATTGTTTTCTTTATCTTACTCTAGTCGAGTTCTGATCATTAAGCCATCAAAGTCAAATGGGTACTATCTACAAGTTCGGGAATTCTTGTGCATCTTCCCTCGCTTCATATCAGTTGGATGCTTCACTCTCAGCTCTAGCCCTCCGTGGCTATGTCCTTGTCCATGGGCTCAGGAGTCCCCAGGTCTCACCACACTTTAGACCAACTAGCCCTTCCTCTTCTCTTTCTCATTTCCAGGTTGACAGGAGTCTATGGAACGTGGTCGAATCCAGCCCATATCTTCATTGCTGTCTCTTCCCCTCTTCCACTCACCTATAGACCAATGTGGTCGCCAGCAAGCTTATATACCTGCTCATGTGTTCCTTTTGAATTTCAGTCTTGGAGTGGGGTTCCTTCCATGTTCTTTTGATGCTTTCTGCATTATTCAATATTTTGACTAAAGAATCCTTCAGCATTTCAACTGGAGGTTTGAATAGTTTTTTTTCTGTTCTCTCAGTTTAGAAATGCTGAGAGTGTCTTTCTTTTTGGTTTTCTAACACCAGATGTTTGCACATTTCATTATAATATTTGTCTTTGTCTTCTCGAGCTGTCCTTTGAATTTTTTTGTTCAGTTCTTTTATCTCCTCATTTCTTTCATTTGCTTGAACATCATTGCACTAGAAAACAAGTCTCAGAGTCTCTTCTGACACCCATTTTGTATTTTCCTTCTTTCTTATTTTATGAATGACCCTTTGCTTTCTTCTTGTATCATATGCTTGATGTCATCCCACAACTCTTCTGCTCTTTGGACATTAGTGTCTAATGCATAAAATCTGTTCTTGATATAATCTCTAAATTCAAGTGGGATATGTTCAGGGCCATATTTTGGCTCTTTGGACTTGTTTTAATTTTCTTCAACTTTAGTCTGAACTTGCATATGAACAATTGATGATATGTTCCACAGTCTGCCTCTGGCCTTGTTTTGGCTGATGATATGGACTTTTATACCATCTCTTTTCACAGATATGTTGTTGTTGTCATGTGCCGTGGAGTTGGTTCCAACTCATAGCGACCCTGTGCAAGGTTTCCGAGGCTGTAAATCTTTACGGGAGAAGAATGCCTCATCTTTCTCCCGCGGAACAGCTGGTAGTTTCGAACTGCTGACCTTGTGGTTTGCAGTCAGATTCGTAACCACTATGCTACCAGAGCTCCTTTTCACAGATATAGTCAATTTGATTTACTTGCAATGCATCTCATGAAGTTCATGTGTATAATTTTCTTTTATGTTGTTTTTAAAAGATATTTGCAATGAAGAAGTCATTGACGTGCAAAATTCTATCATGTGATGTCTAGCATAATTTCTATCACCAAGGCCATTTTTTCCAGCTACTGACCTTTTCTCTTTCTTTCTAACCTTTGCATTCCAATCACCAGTAATTATCAATATATCTTGATGATGTATTTGATCAATTTCAGACTGAAGAAATTGATCGAATTCTTCAGTTTCGTCATCACTGGTTTTAGTGGTTGGTGCATGCATTTGAATAATGGTGGTATTAACTGGTCTTCCTTGTAGGTGTATGGATATTATCCTATCACAGACAATATTATACTTCAAGAAAAATCTTGAAATGTTCTTTTTGATGATGAATGTGTTACCATTCTTCTTCAATTTGTCAATCCCAGTATAGAACCATGTGATTGTCAGATTAAAAAATGACAAATACCAGAGCATTTCAACTTACTAATGCCTAGGATATCAATCTTTATGCATTCCATTTCATTTTTTACAAATTCCAATTTTCCTAAATTCATACTTCATACATTGCATGTTCCAATTATTAATGGATGTTTACAGTTGTTTCTCCTCATGTTGAGTTGTACCCTATAAGCAAATGGAGGTCCGAAAAGCTTTACTCCATTTGCATCATTACAGCCAACTATACTTTGAGGAAGCAGCTCTTACCCAGTCATATATTAAGTGCTTTCCAACCTAAGGGGATCATCTTCTGGCACAATATCTGATGATATTCTGGTGCTTTTCATCATGTTTCAATATTCAATATTCTGTTCTAACTGTGTTTCACTGCTATTCCTATGGTTTTCAGTGGCTAAAAATCCTAAGTAGTCTGCCACTCTTTCATCTGGCACTATGGGAGACTCTATTAGTGGCATAACTTCCAGGATCACAGTGCCATGCGAGCCACCATAGTATGACAAACTGACAGATAAGTGGTAATCTGTAAAGATTCCTGCCTTGGAAATCCTGTATGGTAGTTCAACTCTGTGTTACAATGTTGATATGAACCTGAATTGACTTTATTGTAAACAACAAGAGTTCTTACCTAAAGAGCAAACCATAAATCCAACAATATGTTTAGCTGATGTTTTCCTTGCCTGCTTCCACCATCCAATGTGCACACAAACAGATCATACCACTGTCCTGCAAATATTAGTGAGCCCCCCACTATGTGCTGGACATGATGCCAGGAGCTAACGCTGGTAAAGGGGGAACCCTGCCATTGAGCTTATATCTGAGCCCACCTCAGGTCCTTTAGGAAAGAAACCTTTGTCCCAAATACAGTGTGAGAATAGCTGCAGTACAATATGAGAATTAATGAATACAAATATGGATCTGGGCCATATTAATGTTGAGAGGTAAGGACAGTAATGATTTAAAAATAAAAATTGGACGTAATAGATTCAGGTCCAAAACAACAACAATGTGATACATTAGGTTTAAACTCATGACCATAAAGGGGCAGAGCTGGAAAAAAGGAGAAACATAGCCTGAGGTGAAGCCTGGAGTCAGAATATGATAGCAAGGCCCTTGAGAGAGGGCTCCAGGCCCATGGAAACATAGGTACTACCTTGGAAAGATTTCCATTCAGATGTCCTGCAGCTAATCTTGGCTGCATTGTTTAGCCTGATTCAGTGGCCAGAAGCAAAGAAATGTAACAAAAAGACACATTACTTCCTTATTGTACAAAAGTGTTGAGAGAGGACTGTAACTGGGGTCAGGTATAGAAAGCAGGGTATGGTTAGAAAATGAAAGAGAAATACTACCCCAACTGATCAGGGTCTCAACTGAACTGTGCTTGCACCTTGGCTACATGGATACGGGTGATACGTGGGTCACAGAACAGGTCCTCAGCAAATGACTGCTTAAAATTGGATGGAAGGGAATGAAGTCCGAGGGCATGCTGACTGCTTAATGAAAGAGAAACCAGAGACACCAAACAGGAATGAAGGGTATAGAAGAGGAGGTCTTTAGAAGAAACCATAGGCCCTAGGAGAGTGATGGGAAGTTATCCCTTGTGTTCAGGGATGTTTTCCTTTCTCCTACTGTACCCCCCATCCCCCGAGTCTCTCCTGTCATCCTGATCTGTCCAATCCCAGCATCCAAGATAAGATCAAGCCCATGTTCAAGACAGAGCAGTTCTTGAGGAAGTTATGCTAGAACTATTTCTCTCCTTTTTTGTTTTTTGTTTTTTTAATTTAATGACAAAAGTAATATCTGGTTATCAATTGAAAATGTAAAACTCTAACAAGTGAAGGGAAATCACATATTTCACTATGCCAAAATACAAACACACAAATAACAAACAAATAGCACAGCTAACATTTGTTACAGTAGATAATTTCTGGTCTTTTTTCTCTATATAAGGTTGAGTCTCCCTATGGTTATAGCCATTTTTCATAAGCAATTTTGCACTTTTAATCTCTAACCCCTGGCAACCACTAATCTGTTTCTCTCTCTATGATTTTCTTACTTAAGATGTTTTATGTAAATAGAATTATATAACATATACCCTTTATGTCTATCTTTTTTGTTTTATCATGGTGCTTTCACAGTTTCATTCACTGCCCATAGGAGGGTAAGTTAAAAAGTATTGCTACACGGTCTGGTGGGGAGTGGGGAATGGTGTCTGTGCCTGGCTTTGGTCATGAGGTAGGGGAGGCTGGTGGTAGCCCTCTAAGTTGGTGTTACCCCTGATCCCAATGAGAGCACTACAAAGATGTTTGATATAAAGGCCTGGGCTGAGTATGTTGTGGAATGGGCTGCAAAGGACCCATATGGCTTCCTCATGACAGTAATTTTGGCTCTTACTCCACTGTTCCTAGCAAGTTCTGTGCTGTCCCGGAAATTGGCCAAGATGATTGAAGCCAGGGAAAAATAGCAGAAGAAGAAACAAAAATGTCAAGAAAATATTGCAAAAGCCAAGTGACTAAAAAAGGAATGAAGGAAAGAACAGGCACTGCAATCATTTGGAAACTGATGCTGCTTTGGAAGGACACACTAAGGTTTCTCCTTTAGATTTTATGACTGTGGTATTTAGTAAACAAAGTCTGCCCATATGGAAGAATCATGCTCTGACCTTAGTACTGTAATAACATTTAGCCTTGGGTGTAGAAGTTTGTCGGTATCTGTTGGCAGTTATAAATTAGTGTTTATTTTGCTACAAATTCTTTATAGCTCACCTGGTCATTTGTCAGTTATTGATTTGCAACGTAAGTACTGAAACGAACACATCCTATGGATGAAAATAACTTTAGATTATGAACGTTATTCAACAGTGGCTTAAATTAGGACTCTGTTTTAGACAAAGAAATTATGAATGTAAAACAATGAAAATTGTCTTCGCAGAAATTAAAAGTATTCTAATCACATCTTTTATCATTATTATTTCTTGGAATAAAATAATTCCTGGCTTTCTAAAAGCAAAATGATATTAACAAGTATTTCTACTTTCTGCAATGCTTTTCTTACTTTAGCCTTAGATATATTGTTAATACAATTAACAAACATTCTGCATTTTTATAAACCTAACTTTACAAAGAGTTCTCTTATTATTTTAACTGTAAAATAGCACCTACTGGGTATAACGGTATTTGTACTTATGAACATTGCCATTTGCTTGGACTTGCTTTGTTGAGAAGAATAAAACTGATATAAAGCTTACATTTAAAATACCAAACATTGTAGCACCTTGGAATCTAGTTTTTTCCTTGAATGTGCTAAATATGTGAATAATTAAAAAGTCTTATCAGAGAATTTGTTGACTATACATGTAGTATTATGTTTCAATCCATTCTTTGTTTTAACTCAGGTGTTTGTTGTTGTTGTTGGGTGCCATTAGGTTGGTTACAAGTCACAGTGATCCTGAATGGGATTTCCAAGGAGTGGCTGGTGAGTTTGAACTGCCGACCTTGTAGCTCAAACTGTCCTAATACTTTTTGATCACTATCAGTTTCAAGTTTTCTTTTACAGAATGGTTTAGAAAAACAGTTAAGCCATAATTCACGAGTGGTAAAAATCTTATGGATATGCACTGGCCTGCAAACGACAGGGTGGGCGGTTCAAGCCTGCCAGCCACTCTGCTGGAGAAAGATGAGGCTTTCTTCTACAACAAAGATTTAAAGACTCGAACACCCTATATAGGGTTGCGATGAGTTGAAACCAACCTGGCGGCACTTAACAACAGCAGCAAAGAAAACTAAACTTTGAAAAATTATGTTGATGTGGTAGTAATTGGATAAAAATAGGTAAATATATATGAAAATGTACTATAATTAAAAGAGCTAACTAGTAAATAAATAGCTTAACTATATTTTTGTTTACTCTTAAACTTGATTTTTGTAAATGAGGGTCAAATAATTTTCTACTATTCTTTATATCTTAAGGTTTTTTCCACCTCTAATGTACCCGTAAAGATTTATACCCTTGGAAACCCTGTACAGGGTCGCTATGGGTCGGACCCGACTCGATGGCACTTAACAACAACAACAACAACAACAACAATGTACTGATGAAGATCAAAGAGCACAGCCTTACATATGGATTACAACTCAATGTAAAGAAAACAAAAATCCTCACCACTGTACCAATAAACAGCATTCTTATCAATGGAGAAGAGATTGAGGTTGTCAAGGACTTCATTCTTCTTGGATCAACTATCAACACTCGCAGGAGCAGCAGTCAAGAGATCAGACGACGTATTGCATTGGGCAAATCTGCTGCACAGGAACTTTTTAAAGTATTGAAGAGCAGAGATGTCAGCTTGAGGACTAAGGTGCGCCTGACCCAAGCCATGGTATTTCAATAGCCTCATATGGATGTGAAAGCTGGACAGTGAATAAGGAAGATCATAGAAGAATTGATGCCTTTGAGTTGTGGTATTGGAAGAGAATACTGAAAGTGTCATGGACTGCCAAAAGAACCAATAGATCTGTTTTGGAAGAAATGCAACCAGAGTGCTCCTTGGAGGCCAAGATGGCTAGGCTTAGTCTCTCATACTTTGGACACATTGTCCGGAGAGAACAGTCTCTGGAGAAGGATGTCATGCTGGGTAAGGTGGAGGGTCAGAGAAAAAGAGGAAGACCCCTAACGAGATGGATTGGCCAGGTGGCATCATTGATGGACTCGTGGGGGAGGTAGTGAGGTTGGCCCAGGATCGGACATTGTTTTGTTCTGCTGTGCATGGGGTTGCTATGAGTCGGTTCCGACTTGATGGCACCTGACAACAACTATATGAATTTTTAATTTACAGAAAATTGTCCAACAGCTCTAATTTAAAAATGAAACTAGATACCAAAATAAATTTGGTACTTAAAAAAAAAAAAAAGTATAGGTACAGCAGAAAAACCTAAAGACTTAGTAAAAAAGCTACTAGACTTCTTTGGAAGATTCAGCGAAGTAACAGGATATAAGATCAACATACAAAAATCAGTTGGATTCCTCTATAACAAAAATGACAGGGTTGAAAAGGACATTAGGAAAGCAATACCATTTACAATAGCCACCCAAAGGAGGAAATATCTAGGAATAAATGTAACCAGAGAATCAAAGGACTTATACAAAGAAAACTACAAAACACTACTACAAGAAACCAAAAGAGACTTACAAAAATGGAAGAATGTACTATGCTCCTGGATAAGAAGACTTAACATTGAGTAAATGTCAATACAGCCCAAAGCAATTTACACATATAATGCAACCCCAATCCAGATTTCAACAACATTCTTCAAAGAGATGGTAAAAAACAATTACAAATTTATATGGAAAGGAAAGAGAACCAGGATAAGCAAAGCACTACTTAAGAAGAAGGATAAGGTTAGAGGCCTCTCACTCCCAGACTTCAAATTTTACAACACGGCTACAGTGGTCAAAACAGCTTGGTACTGGTACAATGAAAGATGCATAGATCAATAGAACAGAATCAAGAATACAGAAATTAACCCATCTACATACAGCCAACTGATTTTTGACAAAACACCTAAATATATTGCATGGGGAAAGGATAGTCTCTTCAACAGATGGTGCTGGCAGAACTGGAAAACGATACACAAAAGATTGAAACAAGACTTTCACCTCACACCTTAAACAAAAACCAACTCAACATGGATGAAAGACCTAAATGTGAATCCCAGAATTATGAAGGCCATCAATGAAAAAATCGGGACAAATGTGATGGCACTAATTCAGGGCATACACAGAATACAAAACATTTTGAAAACCACACAAACAAAAGTAAACAAAATAGATGAATGGAACATACTAAAAAATTAAAACTTATGTGCATCAAAAGACTTCACCAGAAGAGTAAAAAGGGAACCCACAGAATGGGAAAAAATCTTTTGCAAGGAC
>NW_006408886.1:961278-962933 GCF_000296735.1 Chrysochloris asiatica | reverse complement strand
GGACCAAGCAGGCTCAGGGGATGGTCCCAGAACTCTGAACCACATATAAAGGAATATTTAGAAGGTTGGAAGGCTTATAGCTGGGGAATTTGTGGCAGAAGTAAAAAATTCATTGCTTTTTAGTCCAGGATGCTCAGCTGCACCAGGAGCAGTCATCTTGGGTGAGACCAAGCAGGAGAAGGATCGGAGCGGCCACAGACGCCTGGCAGAACTGCAGAGATAAAGGTGTGGACATTCTTTTATTTTGGTAGCTGTTCATTGGTCCCTTGCTATCTGTGCACCTCCATTCTGGTGACTATAGGGGTGCCTGAGCTAGTGGTCACCCCAGCCCCACCCTTAGAGGGTTCTACTACGCATGCTCACAGATCTCCTTGAAATTTAAAGAGACAATTTCCAATTAAAACCAAGCGGCCACAGCTGGCCCTGAACTGTTTACAACTAGAAACAAGGCCTGAACGGGGATTATGGAGCAGGACAAGCAGACAAAAAAGGAAATAAGCTGAAAATTAAATCCTAAATTACGTCAAAATGACTCACAATGGCATCTTGAAATTTCTCAAGCAGAAGAGTGAAAAGGGAAGCCCATTTCCTGATCACATCTACCTGGATGCAATCAGAAAGCATAAAAAATACCAAAATGCATACCCATCTAAGTCCTAAGGCCACAGATCACCCCTGAATATGCCTAAAAAACAGAAGCAGATGACCATATCTGCACATGTCCAGAAACGAGATAAAGTGACTGGGGCAAATGAGCTGGAAGTAGACCTATACTCCATACTGGAAGATGGGCAGGCTTTGGAAATGCCAGAGAAGGAATTCAGAAAAATGATTATAAGATGTATCAAAAAACTATACATAAACAACAACATGGGAGAGATATTGAATGGTATAAAAAGCATCAAAAGAAGATAGAAAGAATACACAGAATCACTGTACTCAAGAGAAAAGTTTGATGTTCACCCATTTTAAGAAGTAGCATATGATCAAGAACCAATGGTACTTAAGGAAGAAGTCCAAGCTACATTGAAGGCATTGGTGAAAAACAAAGATCCAGGAATTGACAGCATACAAACCAAAATAGTTCAACAAACTGATGCAATCCTGGAGGCACTCAATCACTTATGTCAAAAAAATTGGAAGACAACTACCTGGCCAATTGGAAAAGATCGATATTTGTGTCCATTCCAAAGAGAAGTAACCCAATAGAGTGTGGAAATCATCAAACAATATCATTAATATCACATGAAGGTAAAATTTTTCTGAAGATAATAAAAAATGGCTGCAACAATACATTGGCAGGGAACTGCCAGAAATTCAAGCCAGATTCAGAAGAGGATGGGAAATGGAGGCTATCACTGCTGATATCAGATAGATCTTGAATGAAAACAGAAAATACCAGAAAGATACTTACGTGTGCTTTATTGACTATGCAAAAGCTTTCAATGATGTGGAACTTGGTAAGCAATGGATAGCATTGTGACGAATGAGTATTCCAAATAAACAAAAGTTCTCACAACTGAACCAATAAATAACATCTTGATAAATGGAGAAAACATTGAAGTTGTCAAAGACTTCATTTTGCTTCTATCCCAATCAACACTCATGGAAGAAGCTGTCAAGAAATTGATGTTTTGCAGGCTTGCAGGGTATAC
>NW_006408886.1:949504-956198 GCF_000296735.1 Chrysochloris asiatica | reverse complement strand
GAAGGAAGGTAGAATCTCCACTGAGTAGTATCTAATCTGTCTAGGCGGGGCTGATGAAGTGAAATGAGTATAGGTCTCTTGTGATACAATAGTGAATCATTGCTATCAGGACTGTTTGTGAGGATTGGAAATGTAAAGGTAGACGTTTTGTAGCAAAAGGAGGGGAGTGATTAACTTTTCAGTCTAGGAGCGGAGGTTCCTGGGAGCATCAAGGGAGAAGAGCAGAGAGCAGGACCCTACCCAGAGAAGCAGGGATGCCTGAGATGGAGGCAGAGACAATGACGTGGAGAGATGGAGCTGTTGGGGACTTTAGACAAAAAGAGTGAGAGGGGCTGTGTGCTGACGACCTGGGAGCAGGCTTGCTTTGGTTGGTTGATGATGCGTGGAGGGGATTGTAACCATGGCAGTGAAAGAATGTATGATAGGATGAATGTAAAACTAAAGTTCTTCCGTGTAAACTATCACATAACTCACAATGCTGTTGTTGTTGTTAAGTGCTGTTGAGTCAGTTCCGACCCATAGTGACCCTGTACAGGGTTTCCAAGGGTGTAAATCTTTACGGGAGTAGAAAGCCTCATCTTGCTCCCGCGGAGCAGCTGGTAGTTTCGAACCGCTGACCTTAAGCTTCGCAGCCCGATTCGTAAACACTACGCTACCAGAGCTCCTTAACTCACAATAAAACATATTAAAAGAAAATATTGCTACAAAATCATAGAACTCTTTCATAAAAAAAAATAAAAAATCAAGATGTAAGGCTAACTCATTAAAAAAAAGTTTAATGAGAAACACACACACACAATGTGAAGCTATTGTTTCTCCACATATTCTCCATCTAGATCTGTACACTTCTGAAGGTCATGTTTCTATCTCTTTAATCCTTCTCCCAAATAATTCTGCACTCTTGGATTTGCACAACATCAAAATGCCACTTTTGGCATCAATGAAGGATGGTTCTTTGAGTTTGGGGAAAGAAAAGAAATCTGAAGGGGCTCTAGGGAAGATGGGGTTTTGCAATGAAATTCTCACAAGACAGATCTTGTAATTTTGAGGAATGAGCAAATACATTGTCATAATGGGGAAAAAAAAAAAAAAATCCTCAACACAACTTCCCTGGCTTTTTTTTTCACCAAGGTGGTTTTCTGTTTTCTTAAAAATTTTTGCTAAGAACCCCCCTTGAACTTTTTGTGTTCTTTGAGAAAACCTATCAAGAATCACTATTTCTTTTGAATCCCAAAACACAGTCGTCACAAACTTCTGAGTTGACCTCTTTGCCTTGAATTTCATTGGACAGCATATCCCCTCAGAAACCACTGTTTTGATTGAAAATTTTAAAGGTACCCTAAGGAGACTAAGGAGTCCCAATGTGGTGCTGTGGGTTAATGCTCCAGACAGCAAAGCCATTTGAACCGCAAGGTCAGTGGTTCAAGCTCACCACCTGCTCCTTGGAAAACCTATACAGGGTTACTATGGGTCAGAATAGAATTGATAGCCCTTACAATGACAAGAACAAGGAGACTAAGGAATTAATGGAATAAAAATAGAAAATTTTCAAGAAAGCGAGGCACCGCTGGAAGCATTCACTCATCTATACCAAGAAATTTGGAAGACAACTCTCTGGCCAACTGGAAGAGATCCGTATTTGTGCCCATTCCAAAGAGAGGTGACCCAACGGAATGCAGAAATCATCAGACAATCTCTTTGCTATCCCATGCAAGTAAAGTTTTACTAAAGGTAATACAGAAATGTCTACAAGCATACATTGACAGAGAACTTCCAGAGGTTCAAGCCGAATTCAAAAGATGACATGGAATGAGGGATATCATTACTGATGTCTGAAGGATCTTGGCTGAAAGCAGAGGATACCAGAAAAATGTTTACCTGTGCTTTATTGACTACATAAAGTCTTTCGAGTGTGTGGATCATGACAAGTTATGGACAACATTGTGAAGTATGAGTATTCCGGAACACTTAATTGTGCTCATGAGGGATCTGTACCTGGACCAAGAGGCAGTTGTTCGAATAGAACATGGGAACACTGAATGGTTTAAAATCAAGAAAGGTGTATGACAGCGTTGTATTCTTTCACTATACTTATTCAACCTGTATGCTGAGCAAATAATCCAAGAAGCTGGGTTCTATGAAGAAAAAACATGGCATCAGGATTGGAGGAACATTAACAACCTGTGATATGCAGCTAAAACAACCTTGCTTGCTGAATGTGAAGAGGACTTAAAATATTTATTGATGAAGATCAAAGTCTTTGTCATTGATTGCATCTCAGTGTAAAGAAAATAAAAATCCTCACCACTGGATCAATAAACAATATTCTTATCAACGCAGCAAAGACTGAAGTTGTCAAGGACTTCATTCTTCTTGGATCAACCATCCACACTCATGGAAGCAACAGTCAAGACATCAGATGACGTATTGCGTTAGGCAAATCTTCTGCACAAGACCTTTTTAAAGAGTTGAAGAGCAAAGATGTCAGCTTGAAGGCTAAGGTGTGCCTGACCCAAGCCATGGTATTTTCAATAACCTCATATACGTACGAATGATGGACAGTGAATAAGGATGCATTTCAGTTATGGTGTTGAAGGACAATATTTGAAAGTGCCATGGACTTCCAAAAGAACAAACAAATCTGTGTTGGAAGAAGTGCAGCCAGAGTGCTCCTTGGAGGACAAGATGGCCAAACTTCATCTCTCATACTTCAGACATATCGTTAGGAGAGACCAGTCACTGGAGAAGGATATCATGTTTGGTAAGGTGGGGGGTCATAGAAAAAGAGGAAGACCTCCAGAGAGATGAATTGGCAAAGTGGCAGCATCAATGGGCAACAATCGTGAAGTAGGCTCAGGACTGGGCAGTGTTTTGTTCTGTTGTGCATAGGGTCACTATGAGTCGGTACCAACTTGATGGCACCTAACAACAACAAGTAGACTACAACAAGTATATTACTGAAAAAACGTGTCTGTAACTATCCACTGATCACAGAGACATGTTTAAAGACATTTTGTTTGAAAAAAAAAAAAAAAACAAAAAACCCTCAATAAACCCATCCATATAGAAACCCTAGTAGCAATACTTTTGGCTTGACTCTTCTATGATACTGTTTTAAATTCCTCTCTTCTGTTCAACAGTGTTAGTTGTCTCTCTTTGCTTATCCAAATCAAGCTGACACCTTTTAGTCTTTAGTATGGCATTCACTATAATGCATAATCCTGCTTACCTATCCCATGCACACTCACTCTATGCTATCTTGCCTCTGTGGCATTGCTCAAGCCCCAAATCTCTGAATATCTCAATCAGTGGTTCCCAAAGCCTGGTTCCAGCACCAATGGCATCAACATCACATGGGAAGTTGTTATAAATGCAAGTCTAAGACCCACCTACCATATCCCAGTCACACCTGCAACTCCGCTGACCTTCACTGAACAAAATCAAAACAGTATTCAGTATTTTAACAAGCCTTTCAGATTACTCAGATGGGCACTAGATTAGAGAACCACTAGTTTAAATCACAAAGAACCCTGGTAGTATAGTGAGTTAAATGTTGGACTGTTTAAATGAAAATGGGCAGTTCAAACTCACAAACTGCTCTGCATAAGAAAGATGAGGCAGTCTGCTGCCATAAAGAGCACAGCCTTGGAAACACTGCAGAGCAATTCTACTCTGTCCAATAGGTTCACTTTAAATCAGAATCAACTCAACTGTAGTGGTTTTATTGTGGTTCTGTGCTCTCAAGTCAGTTCTGACTCATAGTGACCCACTATAGGGTTTTTTAAGGACCAACTGGTGGGATTGAACCAACAACCTTGTGATCAGCAGTCCAGTGCTTATCCAACAATGCCAGAGAGATTTTTTTGTTGTTGTTTTATTGTGAATTATGTGATAGTTTACATGAGAGAACATTAGTTTTACATTCATTCTATCCTATATCGTCACATTGCCATGGTTACAATTCCCTCCATGCATCACCAACAAACCAAAGGGTATACCCTGCAAGCCTTACCGCCCCCCCCCCGCCCCCCACACATAACACGGTCATCAGCACACATTCCCTCTCTGGATTTAAAGTCTCCAGCTGCTCCATCGCTCCACGTCATCATCTCTGGCTCCATTTCAGGCATCACTGCTTCTCTGGGTAGGGTCCTACTCTCTGCTCTTCTCCATTGATGGTCCTAGGGACCTCCGCTCCAAGACTGGGAAGTTAAACACTCCCCTCCTTGATATATCTTTACATTTCCAACCCTCACAATTAGTCCTGATAACAATTATTCACTGTTGTATCACAAGAGACCCATCTGCATTTCATTTGATCAGCCCCGCCTAGACATATTGGATACCACTCACTGGAGATTCTACCTTCCTCCAGGCCCTCTGCATCTACGTTCCCTCTTGAAAACTTGTAAGCCAGTCACTTCTTGCCTTTGTAGCCACCCTCCCCCACCCATTTTGAGTAGCCAATGTCCAAGTTGCCCATCCCTGTCTACTCTGTGTGTGGTGGCAATGATTCTTGCTGTAAGGATTTGTTCACTCTTTTGAGCTACTGCTTCCATAGGTATAGGTCAAGTTGTATCAAATTACTCTTTTTTCCCCCCTCTTCTTTCTTTTTCTAGTTGAGCTCTTAATATCCAGTCATTGAAGCCAGGTCAAGTGGGTATTTTCTGCAAGTGTGGGTGTTCTTGTGCATATGCCCTGTCTTCTTATCAGCTGGACGCTTCACTCGCCACTCTAGACCTCTGTGACTATGTCACTGACTCTAGGCCCAAGAGTCTCCAGGTCTTGCCACGCTGCTGACCAACCAAGTCTTCACCCAGGTTCACAGAAGTCTATTGCACATTGTAGGGCTTAGCTCACCGCTTCATTGCTGTTTTTCCCTCACTTTCCCTTATCAGTGACGAGCATGGTCACCAGTCAGAGCATGTATTCCCATTGAGTCTTAGTCTTGGAAGGGGGTTTGCACTGAGGGGACCCAACCACTTGCCTTGATGTTTCCTGGGCAAGCAACTTGCATATTCTCGTAGTAACAGTCCATCTGACTATGGTGTTTTGTATTTTTCCTGTAGGTCTTTCTTTCAAGAAGTATCTGCTGTTCTTCTAGCTGTTCCAGGCTGGTCTGCTCATCTTTTCAAGTGGAAATTTCCCATCTCTGGAGTCTGGATGTGGTTCAGGCTTCCACCTATAGTCTTATGTATTGCAGAGGCTCCATAGAAAGCCTCCTTCACTGGGCACATTGTAGCACCATTTTAGCTATTCCAATCAGTTATAGGCAGAAGACGGACTTACAAGCTTTCTATGGTGATGTTTCTGGCTATTCCTTTCTCTCCCCCTCCATTGTCTATTTTATAATATATTGCAAGGAAAACCAAGATTCAAAAGATAGCCAGGCATCTTAGCATTATTCCCTCCTTTCCCCATTCCAACCATGTCTCAATCTCTGTATCCCAGAGCCCTGTTGTTCCAAGGTTGTGCATACATTATTATTTACCTCTGTCCCACTTAGCCCATTCAGACCTGCCTAATTATTCTCCCATCTGCTTTATTCTTCCATTCCCCTCTCCCTTCTTGTATATTACACCCCTCCCAGCACCCAAACTATCCTGTGTCTAATCCCTGCACTGTGCTCCACCTTCCCCCCTCTCCCCGCACCCGCCCCCAACGTCCCAGCAATCAACAAAGAATCCCCCAACCCCCTTTAGTATGGGTTCTTTTTCTTAGTCTTTTATAGTAGTGCTCCTATGCAGTATTTCTCTTTTTGTGACTGACTAATTTCACTCAACATAATGCCCTCAAGGATCAGCCATGTTAACTGGTGTTTTGCAACTGCCTTGTTATTCTTCAAGGTAGCATAATATTCCATTGTGTGCATGTACCACAGTTTGTTTATCCATTCTTCAGTTGATGGGCACTTTGGCTGCCTCCATCTTTTCGCTATTGTAAATAGTGCTGCTATGAACATCGATGTGCATATATCTTCTGGTATTGTGGCTCGTTTTTCTTGTGGGTAAATACCAAGTAGAGGAATTTCTGGATCATAAGGTATTTCTATTTTCAACCTTCTGAGGAAATGCCACATTGCTTTCCAGAGAGGTTGGACCATTTTGCAGTCTGACCAGCAATGCAAGACTATCCCAGTCTCTCCACACTCTTGCCAGCATTTATTGTTCTCGACATTTTTTATCTTTGCTGTTATTGTTGGTGTGAGATGATATCTCATTGTTGTTTTGATTTACATCTCTCGACGGCACTTAACAACAACAACAACAATGGTTAGTGATCGTGAACATTTTTTCATTCATGTGTTGGCTGCCTGCTTCTCTTCCTTGGTGAAGTGTCTGTTCATGTCCTGTGCCCACTTTTTAATTGTGTTATTTGTCTTTTTCTTGTAGAGGTGTTGTAGTTTCCTATTAATTTTAGAAATGAGTCCCTTGTCTGATGATGCACTTAAGTTTTTAATTTTTAGTATGTGCCACTCATCTATTTTGTCTACTTTTGTTGGTGTGGCTTTCAAAACATTTTGTAGTCTGTGTATTCCCTGAATTAGTACCCTCACATTTGTCCTGATATTTTCATTGATGGCCTTCATAATTCTGGGATTCACATTTAGGTCCTTAATCCATGTTGAGTTGGCTTTTGTATAAGGTCTTGATTCAATCTTTTGTGTATAATTTTCCAGTTCTGCCAGCACCAT
>NW_006408886.1:947389-948135 GCF_000296735.1 Chrysochloris asiatica | reverse complement strand
CGTCTGGGCCTGGACTTTTTTTTGGTTGGGAGTCTTTTGATGACCTGATCAATTTCTTCTTTTGTTATGGGTCTGTTCAGGTTTTCTACTTCACTCTGTGTAAATTTACATAGGTTGTGTTTATCTAAAAATGTATCCATCTCTTCTAAGTTTTCAAATTTGTTGGAGTACAAGTCTTCATAGTTTTCTGTTATTATCCTTTTGATTTCCTTTGGTTCCATTGTGGCATTGCCAATGTGGTTTCTAATGTGTGTTATTTGTGTCTTCTCCCTCTTTTTTTATTAGGTTTGCCAATGGCCTGTCGATTTTGTTAGTTCTTTCAAAGAACCAGCTTCTTGTTCTGTTGATTCTTTCTATAGTTTGTCTCTTTTCTATCTTCATTTATTTCTCCTCTAATCTTTATTATTTATTTTCTCTTTGGTTGCTGTGGGTTCCATTTGTTTGTATGTGTCTAATTGTTGTAGAGGCTGTGTTAATCTGTTAATTTTGGTTCTTTCTTCTTTTTGGATGTGTGTGTTTAATGCAATAAATTGTCCTTTTAGCACCGCTTTCTCCATTTCCCAAATATTTTGGTATGTTGTGTTTTCGTTCTCATTTATTTCTAGGAGCTTTGTGAATTCACGTTTAATTTCTTCTACTACCCAATCGTTTTTCAGCAGGGTGTTATTCAGTTTCCATTTATTTGACTTAGTTTCCTTGGTCTTCATTTTGTTGATTTCTAATTTGATAGCATTGTGGTCTGAGAA
>NW_006408886.1:928172-947006 GCF_000296735.1 Chrysochloris asiatica | reverse complement strand
TGAAAGCAGTGTATTAAAATCACCCACTATTATTGTAGATTCATCTATTTCTTTCTTCAAATCTATTAGAGTTTGCTTTATATATTTTGGAGCTCTTTCACTGGGAATATAGATATTTCTTATGATTATTTCATCTTGTTCAATTGTCCCTTTTATCATGAGATAATGTCCATCTTTATGTATTATGCTGTTTTTGCCTTAAAGTTTATTTTATAAGATATTAGTACTGCCACTCCTGTTTGCATTTTATTGCAATTAGCTTCGTATATTTTTTTCCATCCTTTGAATTTTAATGTTTTTTTCTCTGTGTGTTAGATGTATCTCTTGCCGACAGCATATTGAAGTATCTTGTTTTCTTATCCATTCTGCCACCTTCCGTCTCTTAACAGATGCATTGAATCCATTTACATTCTGTGTAATTATCGATAGGTATTTATTAATTGCTGCCATTATGTTTGTTTTTTTGTGTGGTGTTGCTGCTTCTTTGTTCTGTGTGTCTTCCTTTGTTGAGTTCATGATTTTTGTGTTCTTTCTTGTGAGTTTCCTCATAGTTTTAATGTTTCCATATTCTTTTTGGGGTTTCATTCTCTTGGTATGTTGTGAAGTGTTTATTTTCTTTGAGGTTGCCTTATACTCCATTAATTTTTCTCTCCATTAAGTGCAGTCTATTTTATCCTGTAATCGAACTTACCTTCGCACTATCTGGATCTCTGTTCCTACGTGTTTACCTTCTTTTACATTGTACTTGTTTTCATCACAGATTGACCTCCCAAATTCTCTGAGTTTGTTTTTATAGTTTTGTTCTGTTCTCAACTCTTCCTTTGTTGACTTAATTCAGGGAGGTGCTGCCACTTATGTCAATCTCTGGTTGGTGTCTCTTCTTGTTGATTATCAGTCCACAGAACTCCCTTTAGGATGTTTTGTAGCACAGGGTTAGCTTTGGTAAAATCCCTTAGCTTCTGTTTATCCTGGAATATTTTGATTACACCGTCATATTTGATTGATAGCTTTGCTGGCTAAAGGATTCTTGGGTTGGCAACTTTTGTCTTTCAGGGTTTTATATATGTCTCCCCATTGCCTTCTTGCTTGCATGATTTCTGCTGAGAGATCTGCACTTAATCTGACTTGCTTGCCTTTGTATGTGACACTTCTGTTTTCTCTGGCTGCTTTCAGAAATGTCTCCTTATCTTTGATTTTGGATAGCTTGACTATGATATGTCTTGGTGATTTTCTTTTGGGTTCTATCCTTCTTGGGGTTTGTTGAGCTTCTTGAATGTTTATCTTTTCACTTTTCAGGATGTTAGAGAAATTTTCTTCCAGCAGTTCTTCAGTTATTTCCTTTGTGGATTTGTGTGATTCTTCTCATTCTGGAATGCCAATAATTCTTACATTATTCCTCTTCATGTTGTCCAACATGAATCTTAGATCACCTTTAGAATTTTTATCCTTTTTTGTGTTTGTTCTTCTATCTTAGTGGAATTCAGAGATTTTTCTTCCAGCTCACTGGTTCTGCCTTCCATCTCATCTATTCTACTCCTTTGCTCTTTCAGAGTGTTCTCTATTTCTGATATTTTGTTATTGATTGTTTAGACCTCTTTTTGTAGGTTTTGAATTGTTTCCAATGCTGTATCTATCTTATTTGATTGTTCCTGTAACACTTTCCTGACTTCTTCCTTATTTTCCTCAACTCCATTGTAAAGTGTTTTGAAACATTTTATGATCATTTTTCTGAATTCCTTCTCAGGCATTTCCAAGGCCTGCCCTCCTTCCAGAATGGAATCCAGGTCTACTTCTAGGTCATTTGTCTCAGATATTTTATCTTTTTCCTGGACATGTGCTGATATGGTCATCTGCGTTTGTTTCTTGGACATGTTTATTGTTCATCTGTATCCTTAATACTTAATTGAGTATGTGTTTTGGTATTTTTTATGCTTTCTGATTACTTTGGGAAGATGTGATCAGGATGTGGTCTTTCCTTTTTACTCTTCTTATTGTTTAACTCAGACTAACTTTCACAGGTGTTGTCTGTTTCTATGGTATATGGCAATTGGTATTGGTTCTTGCCTGAGTTTTGGTGTTTTATAGAGTGTGATTGCAGTTTGGCTGTATGGCAGCAGTTGCTGACTCTTCTTGTGTAATAGAGGGAGACAAAGAGTCCTCAAAGGCAGAAAAGGGGGCATATAACAGCAAAACAACACCAGCGGGAGTAAAAATGAGAGAAAGAAAAAAAAATGACTAGAAAGCAGCAACAACAAAACCAAGACTAATATTGCAGTCTGTAATCACAGAAAAGGGAAAGGAAGGAGAGAAGAAAAAGAAGGGGGGGGGGGAATCTGTAGCCTAATATGAATATGACTTTAATGTCCTCTCTTCAGCTTCCTGCCTTCAAAGCTTCTGGAGAGATTCCAAGATGCCAGTGTTTGTTGTTATGCTACACCTCAGGCTGCAATCCAACCTTCGGCCTGTTTTGCTTAAACTCTCTTTTCCTCCCTATAGCCCTCTCCTTCTCTTTCCATGTTAAAAACAGAACAAAAACAAACAAGAAAAGTTCAGGGCTTGCTCTTGGGCTGAGTATCTGTTGTTTGGTTTTAAGTGGAAATTATCTCTTTAAATTTCAAGGAGATCTGTGCACATGTGTAGTAGAATCCTCCACAGGTGGGGCTGGGTTGTCCACTGGCTCAGGCACCCTTCCAGTCACCAGAATGGAGGTACACAGACAGCAAGGGACTAACAAACAGATACCAAAAAAAAAAAAAGAATTCCACACCTCTATCTCCGCAGATCTGTCAGGCATCTGTGGCTGCTCTGATTCTTCCTGGCTTTGCCCCACACAAGATTGCGGCTCCTGGAGTAGCTGAGTGTTCCAAACCAGAAAGCAATGGATTTCTTGCTTCTGCCACAAACTCCCCTAGCTGTAAGTCTACCAACCTTGTAAATATTCCTTTATATGTGCTTCAGAGTTCTGGGACCATCCACTGAGCCTTCTTGGTCCTTTATTCTGTGTTGTTTTCAGCGGAGCTCCTCACTGCACTTCCACCCTATCCGCCACTTTGTTTGTTCTTGCCAGACAGGTTTTGTTTGGTCTAAATCACCACTACTTCAAGATCTAGTTTCTAATCTACCTCTGTGAGCCTTCCCTGGTTCCTATCTTCTACTTCCTACTGAACACTATTATATTTTTTAAGAGAATTTTTCACATTTCACAGTTTTGACTACAAAATTACACAATTTTGTAGTCATATCTCCATTGTTTGTTGTTGATAAGTACTGTTAAATGGATTCTGACTCATATCAACCCTGCATAGTGTTTCCATGGAGTGGCTGGTGGGTTTGAACTGCCGACATTGAGGTTTGCAGTCCAGTGTTTATCCTATACCACTATAGTAGGGCTCCAGATCTCCATTATTAGACTCTAAATGTACAATTTATTTCTTGTTAACAATGATAAGGAGGCTAGATGATTTTGAAAATTGTCACCCACTAAGATAATGGGAGCAGGCTCCTTAAAGACCAGGGTTACACTAAAGTAGTGGCTCCCAAATTAATGTGTGACAAACTTTCCTCAGATGAGAAGAAAGGCAATGTAAGTAACTTTCCGTTATATTAAATGTATCCAATTTTATTATTCAGAAAATCTGATTTTCCTATTTTGTGAGTAATACAATGTTCTTTCTTTTGCAAACTGTAGTGAAAATGAAAGGAACTTGGGATTTTTTTTTTTTTTTATGTTGCTTCCAAGCCTGTTGTCAGATATTCACATTTTTCTAAATCAATGAGTGGGAGTCACTGGTCTATATAAAGACTCAGGGTGAGTTCAAAGTAAAGCTCCAAGAGGTTACAACACAGTTCAGGAACCATTGTTAGTTAGGCCATATTTATCTTCAAATTTACTTGCCCTTCCAAACGCATTTAGTAAACTTCCTAAGAGTCATAACTCAGAGAAGATCAGAGAATATTCAGATAAGAAAGAAAAAGTGAGAGTATAGCATAGCCCAAAGAAATTCCTCTTAGAATGAGGATCTGTAGACTGCTGTGGTTAGAGTACCTTTGAAAACAAGCAAGTCTTCTTAGACTCCAACCTTGTGATTTTACTTACACACACACACATACACACACATACTCAATAACTAGAGCAATAGAAACAACTGTTGAATATTCAGTCTTAAGTCTGACAAATCCCTGTGAAATCCCTGAGACAAGTCAAAAAGGGAAAAAAAAAAAAAACCTAATCAATGGAAACAATTTTTTTGAGATCAGTGAGACTCCTACCAGAAACTAAGCAGGAAGGCGAAAATCTTAGAATATGTAGGATAAGGCAGACAGATGTAATTCTCCCAGAAGCAATGAGCTACAGGGGCTATAGATTGTTTACAATGGATTGCATGTATATATTTAGTTTTAAGTTAACTTTTTAATGAACTCAATACTGTTAAGTGCCATGGTGTTAGTTCCCATTCATTGCAACACTGTATAGAGCTTTCATGGAGTGCCTGGTGGGTTTGAACTGCCAACCTTGTAGTTAAAAGTCTGGTGTTTATCCTACAGAGCCACACCTGGACTCAACATAGTTCATTCCAAAGTGTGAGTTCAGTGTTTCTTATTTACACCTATTAGTATTTTGTAAGCTAAAGAATCACATAGCAGATGCTTTTTTTACAAACTCTGCCCAGTTCATGAAGATACCTTCCTTTGATGAATATTTCCCCCACCAGAAACAAAAATAAGAGGGCCATGTAGCAATTAATTTAATCCAAATCTTATCTGTTTGAACATCAGTGACTTGACCAGGTGTGCAGAGCTGATAAGAGTAGTCAATCAAATTATTTTCAGTAATTTGGAAACGAGCCACTAAGATTCAACTCAGTTTCTGTGTGACTGGAATGAAGACCACATAAACTCAGGTGTAGAGAGAGTCATCAATTTTGACCATGTTTGGAGAGGGAAAGAGAGTCTGAGGAAACAGCTGTCATAGCTTCAGTCAGCCTTCCTAGTTCTGACCACTGTAAAGACAACCACAGTCTCTGCCTTGGAATCCTTGAGCTACCTTTGGTGATCACTAGTGTTATCTGTCAACTTGGCTAGGCCACGATTTGAGTAGTGGTCTGGCAGACATTATAGAATCATCTTCCATTGTGCAATCTGATAGAAGCAGTCAATCAGTTGGAAGGGGGTCTTCCTTGTGGGTATAGCCTAAATCTACTATATATGGATAATCTGGCAAAGCTTGTACTCTGTCAATCCTGCATTCATTTCATCATCCTTTGATCTCCAATTCTTGGACTGTGAGCTAGCAGCCTACCTCCTGACCTGCAGATTTTGGGTTCATCTGCCCCTGCAACTATGTGAGTCAGGAGAACTCTCCAGTTTGCTGCCTGACTCATAGATTTGGGACTTCCACCTTGAACAATTAGGTAGGCCATTTCCTTGAAATAAATCTCTCTAGATATACTATATTTTTATATAAACATCACTGATTTTGTTCCTCTAGAGATCGGCCTAAGAAACCTCCTAATAGATTCCCCTCCCTTGCTGAACTGAGTATGAAGTGAGGTTCAGTTCCTTATAACTGAAAGAAATGTGACTAAACAGACCCTTTTTGACATAGTCAAGATACTGGAGTCCCAAGAAGGCAAAATCAGGAACCTGACTAGCATAGAGAAAGCCTTCACAGGACAGATTATTTCTGGGAAAAGGTCCCAAACACACCATTACAACACCATCATTGTAGCTCAAGCATTAATAAACAAATCCAGTAGCTAGTCTTAAGAAAGATATTTGAAAGACTTGGCATATTGAATCTAGAGATAGTTAAGAACAACATGATGGCAATCTTTATCTTTTTCAAGTATAATCTTTCATCAAAGAGGGAAAAAATATTGATTCCTAACACAATTCTTTTTGTATTCATACCTATTCGAGGGAAAACTATTGTGATGACTAATTTCTGAGGTGCTCTAACTGGTGAAATGGGAATCAAAGAGTGTAGATAATGGAGTGGTCTATTTCAGCTCACCTAAAAAATAGATTTCCTCCTATACTGAGGTGACCAGATTTGAAAAGATCACTGAAGGAAGTGTTCAGCTGTCCTTCTCCTTGGGAGATTTGTGTAGAGGTTGAGCTGTCACCATTAGGAATATTATCCATGTGACTCTCCACCGAGGAGAGGTTATTATCCAACCTCTATTATGGATAGAATGATATTCCCTCAAAAAAATGTGCTGTAAATTCTAATCTTGTGCATGGGCTCTCTTTGTTACATTAATGAGGCAGAGTTAATGTAGACCCTCAAGGAGATGGATTGATATAGTGGCTGCAACAATGGATTCAAACAAAGAAATAATTGTGATAATGGTTCAGGATAAGGCAGCATTTGTTGAGTCGATACTAGTCAGAACAAACTTGAAGCTAACTAATAGCAACACCAATAGCATACCTGAAAATTTTTTTGAGATATAAAAGAGATTAAACAAGAAAGTAAGGAAGCAAAAATGGAGGAAGACATACCAAATCAAGTGAAGTTCTTTCAGGACACAGCTTCAAAAGAGATAAGGACCTTCCTCAAGAGTTAGCAAAGAAAGAAAGACTTTCCCTAGAGTTGGCACCCTGGATTCAAACTTTTTGTCTTCTATACTGTGAGAAAATAAATTGTTGTTTGTTGAAGATTTCCATTTGTGGTATTTTTGTTATAGCAGCATTAGATAACTAAGGCAACGTCCCAATGGCTATTCAGTGACTCAGGCTAGCTGGCCACCATTTGCACTTGTTCACCATGAAAAAAGAACAATGTTGCCTTTCACATGGCAAAATGTACTCAATGGAAAAACAACAACAGCTGTTTTCACTCTGAGATAATATATTGCCTTCTTCCTTAAGGTGAAATGATGTTTTAAAATGGTGTAAGTATAACAGATAGAATAATAAGTGTGTATGTTTTGGTGTTTAATCTCGGTCATTGCTAAGTAAAATAAAAAACTAGCAACTATAAATTAGCCCTCCCCGCCCCCCACCCATTGGTTTGCCATTGCTGTTCTGTATATATGCTTTTAAAATATTTCTTGGAATTTATATGGGCCCAAGCACAAAATCTAGAACTAGTAAATTATCTGATTTAAATTAACTACTAAATTAAACAAATTAACTACTAAATTACCCTTCCAATGCTGGGTTCCAGACTATTATTCAACTCAACTTCCAACAAATTTTACAATCTATCTTAAAATTTTAAGTGGAAAGCAGCAGAAAATAGCAAACTCTCAAGAACTTCTCTTAACTAGATCTAGCATGGCTGCTTCCAGAAATGGGGATTTTTAGTGCTAAATTGGAACACTGGAGTTTTACCACAAACGTATTGTTTTGAAAATTTCAAACCAACAGAGAAGTTGAAAGGATAGATAAAACCACTCAGTTATTACAGGATTTACATTTAAGTTTACCTAGAAAATTTGCCCTTTGTCCTTGTTTCCTGAGAGATAACCTCTAAAACTTTGGAATTCAATGACTGACTTGTCTTCAAGGCCCCAGATCACACCTGAGGGTTTTTAATTAGTGTGGTGCCTCTTGGGTGAGGGCTGACCAGGCCAGAAAGACCCAGGATATATCAACTCTACCTCACGTTGAGTTCAGTCACTGAGGCCCCATAAAGGTTCTGGACACAGAAGTTTAATGGGCTTCCTGGCTGGTGAAAGATACACATTGAAAGATAGTGCATCACATTTGAGGACATGGAATATTTACACTGGGAATACTCTCTAGAACTTGTTCTATATACCTCTTCCTTTCAAAAAAAATTTTTTTGCTTTAATAAAATTATAACCAGAAGTTTAGCTTTCCTGAGTTCTGTGAGTTGTTTGAGAGAATTATCAAACTTGAAGGAATAATGACTAGCGGGTCAGAAGTAAGAGAGATCCTGATGATCTCTGAGTTATCCTGGGAGCCAGCAAGTTAGAAATGAGGAGACCCCTGAAGATCTGTCCCATCTTAGGTTGGTACATTAAGGGGTAATGAGAAAACCCAGAATTTATAGTCAACACATCAGAAGTTAATGTGTGAGTGTGTCATGAGGATTCTCAAGCTTGCAGCTGGCATCCAAAATCTTAGGCAGACTTGATAGTCTGGAGAACACTGGTCTTTAACTTGTGAGGTCTGACCTAGATAGCTATAGTCAGAGAAAGAAGTGCTGAATGTGTAGCTGTTATCAGAACAAAAGTGGTACAAAGGAGAACGGAACTGATCATAAATTAATTTTATTCCCACACAGTTGGGTCTCAAAAAAGTGGCATTTGATTTTCCATACAGCTGTTTTTCACATACATTTATCAATAGCATTTTGCCACATTTGCTTTCTTTCTTTCTCACTCTCTTTATATATATTGTTGCTGTTAAGTGTTATCCAGTTGGTTCTGATTTATAGTGATCCTATTCACAGCCGTACAAAACACTAACCTGACCTGTGCCATCCTCAGAATTGTTGCTATGTTTGATTCCATTGCTGCAGCCACTGTGTCAATATATCTCTCCTTATAGAGATTATATATATTATATAAACACACACATTATTTAAAAACCATTACAGCAGTACATGTCAAAGAATTGCCAATAATTCAAACCAGATCCAGAAGACATAACATGAGAGATATCATTGTTGATTTCAGATAGATATTGACTGATGGCAGAGACTGCTAGAAAGATGTTTATTTGTGTTTTATTGATTACAACAAGATAATTGATGGTATGGATCATAACAAATTATGGATAACATTGGGAAAAATGGGAATTCCAAAATGCTTGATAGAGCTCATGTGCATAGATCAAGAGGCAGGCATTAGAACATAAAAAGGAAAGACCAAAGTGTATGTCAGAAGAGACTCTGAAACTTGTTCTCCAGTGTGGAGATGCTAAAGCAAATGGAAGAAATGAAGAGATAAAGGAGCTGAATAGAAAAATCTCAAAGGGCAACTTAAGAAGACAAAGTTAAATATTATAATGAAATGTGCAAAGACCTGGAGTTAGAGAACCAAAATGGAAGAACAAAAAATCACTCAGCATTTCTCAAGTTAAGGGAACAGAAAAATTCAAGCCTTGACTTGTAATATTGAAGGATGTTATGAGCAAAATATTTAATGATGCAGAAAGCATCAAAAGAAGATGGAAAGAATACACAGAGTCACTATACCAAAAAGAAATGGTTGATGTTCAACCATATCAAGAGGTAGCATATGATCAAGAGCCAATAATATTGAAGGAAGAAACCCAAGGTACACTGAAGGTATTGGCAAAGAACAAGGCTCCGTAATTGATGGAATACAAATTGAAATCTTTAAACAAACTGATGTGGTACTGGAGGTACTCACTCATCTATGACAAGAAATTTGGAAGATTGCTTGGCAAACTGATTGGAAGAGATTCATATTTGTGCCCATTCCAAATAGAAGTGACCTAATGGAATGCGGAAGTCAATGGACAATATCATTAATATTACACAGAAGTAAAATTCTGCTAAAGATAATTCAAAAGCAACTGCAAGAGTACATTGACAGAGAACTTCCAGAGGTTCAAGTGGGATTCAGACAAGGACATGGAACAAAGGATATTATTGCTGACATCATATGGATCTTGGGTGCAAACAGAGAATACCTATGCTTTATTGACTACACAAAGGCTTTTTATTGTGTGGTTCATGACAAGCTATAGACAACATGGTGGATAATGAATATTCTAGAAAACTAATTGTGCTCTTGAGGAACCTGTTCAAATGGAACAAGGGAATACTGAATGATTTAAAATCCAGAAAGGCATACATCAAGGTTATATCCTTTCACCATGCTTATTTAATCTGTATGCTGAGCAATTAATTTAAAAAATCTGGATTATACAAAGAAGAACGTTGCATCAGGATTGGAAGAAGACTCATTAACAACTTGTGATATGCAGATAATACAACCTTGCTTGCTGAAAGTGAAGAGGTTCTAAAATGCTTTCTGATGAAGATCAAAGACTACCTCAATGTAAAGAAAATTAAAAAACTCACCATTGGACCAATAAATGACATCAAGATAAATGGAGAAAAGATTGACATTGTCAAAAACTTAATTTTTTTGGTTCAGATCAACCCTGGGAGCAGCAGTCAAGAAGTAAAACGATGTATCACATTAGGCAAATCTGCTGCACAAGACCTCTTTAAAAATGTCCAAGAGCAAAGATGTCAGCCAGACCCAAGCTATGGTATTTTCAATAAACCCATATGCATGTGAAAGTTGGACAACGAATAAAGACCTTAGAAGATTTAATGCATTTAAGTGATGCTGCTGGAGGAGAATCTTAAAAGTACCACAGACTGCCAAAAGAAAAAAAACAAATCAGTATTAGAAGAAGTATAAAAAGAATGCTTCTTAGAAGACAGGGTGGTCAGATTTCTCTCATACTTTGGACATACATATTATCAGGAGGGACCAATCCCTGGAGAAGGACATCATGCTTGGTAAAATGGAGGGTCAGTGAAATAGAAGAAGACTCCCAGTGAGATAGACTGGCACAGTGGTAGCAGCAATGGAATCAAGCATAAAAACGTTTTTGAGTTTTATGCAGGACCAGACAATGTTTCATTCTGTTGCATATAAAGTCTCTATGATTCAGAACCAACTTGACAGCACCTAACAACAACAAAAACATGTATATAGGTTCTGTTGAGTTGGAACCGACTCCTAGGTATCCTGTATAGGGTTGCTGAGGAGGAGCAGGTGAGTTTGAACTGCCGACTTTGTGGTTCACACCGACCTTACAGTCCAGTGCTTATCCTATGGCACCACACGAGGACACA
This sequence comes from Chrysochloris asiatica, assembly GCF_000296735.1. NCBI lineage: Eukaryota > Metazoa > Chordata > Mammalia > Afrosoricida > Chrysochloridae > Chrysochloris > Chrysochloris asiatica. The sequence goes on along the minus strand of NW_006408886.1, from coordinate 936,190 downwards.
GCATATATATGTTGTTATTAGTGCCATTGAGTCGGTTCCAACTCATAGTTGAGTTCACCCTGCTGCCCTTGAACCTCAAACCAACTGTGTGGTCTAATATCTATCTATCTATCTATCTATCTATCTATCTATCTATCTATAGATACAGATATAGATAGATAGATATAGAGAGATATAGAGAGAATGTATATATATGTAGTTAAGGAGCTCTGGTAGCGTAGTGGTTACGAATCGGGCTGCGAACCGCAAGATCAGCAGTTTGAAACTACTAGCTGCTCCGTGGGAGAAAGATGAGGCTTTCTGCTCCAGTAAAGATTAACAGCCTCGGAAAGAAACCCTGTGAAGGGTTGCTTTGAGTCGGAACCGACTGCAAGGCACACAACAAGAATATATATAGTTGTTGTTAAGTGCTGTTGAGTAGATTACTACCCATAGCGACTCTGTATAGGGTTTCCAAGGAACAGCTGGTGAGCTTGAACCACCGACCTTGCAGTTCAAACAGCTTTGCAGTCTGGTGCATTAACCCACAGCATCACACCAGGACTTTTTCTATGTAGATAGATAGATAGATAGATAGATAGATAGATAGATATAGATATAGATAGATATGGCTGTTAAATGCCATCAAGTTGGTTCTGACTCATAGCAACCCTGTATAGGGTTTCCAAGGAGCAGCTGGTGGATTTGAACTGCTGATGTTGCAATTTGCAGTTCAGTGCTGATCCTACAGTGACACACCAGGAGTCTATATATATACATATATATAGTTGTTGTTAAGTAAAGTGCCGTTCAGTCAGTTCTGATTCATAATCACCCTGTGTAAGGTTTCTGAGGAACATTTAGTATGTTTGACTGCTGACCTTGTAATTAATAGCTAATGCTTATCCTACAATGCCACAAGGAGCTCTGGTAGCGTAGTGGTTACGAATCGGGCTGTGAACCTTAAGGTCAGTGGTTCGAAACTACCAGCTGCTCCGCGGGAGAAAGATCAGGCTTTCTACTCCCGTAAAGATTTACACCCTCGGAAACCCTGTACAGGGTCGCTATGGGTCGAAACCGACTCGACGGCACTTAACAACAACAACAATCCTACAATGCCACATGAGTACTGTAATTTATATGAAGAAAATGGCTCACACAGTTATGTTGTTGTTGTTTTTAGATGCCATCGAGTCAGCACAAACTCATAACAATCCTATGCACAACAGAATGAAACACTGCCTGATCCTGGGCCAACCTCACAACTGTTGCCACACTTGAGCCCACTGATGCTAACACTTGGCCAACCCATCTAGTTGGGGTCTTCATCTTTTTCTCTGACCCTCCACCTTACCAAACATGATAACCTTCTCTAGCCACTGGTCCTGCCTGACAATATGTCCGAAGTATGAGAGATGAAGTTTGGCTATCCTGGCCTACAAGGAGCACTCTGGCTATACTTCTTCCAATTCAGATCTGTTGGTTCTTTTGGTAGCCCATGGCACTTTCAATATTCTCCTCCAACACCACAACTCAAAAGCATCAATTCTTCTATGGTCTTCCTTATTAACTTGCATATGAGTTTATTGAAAATACCATGACTTGGGTTAGGCACACCTTAGTCTTCAAGCTGACATCTTTACTCTTCAATACTTTAAAAAGGTCTTGTGCAGAAGATCTGCCTAATGCAATAATATGTCATTTGATTTCTTGACTGTTTCTTCCATGAGTATTGATAGTTGATCCAAAAAGAATGAAGTCCTTGACAACTTCAATCTTATCTCCATTGATAAGAATATTGTTTATTGGTCAGGTGTTGAAGATTTTTGTTTTCTTTCAATTGAGATGCAATCCATACTGATCTTCATCAGTAAATATTTTAAGTCCTTTTCACTTTCAGCCAGAAAGGCTGTATCATCTGCATATTGCAGGTTGTTAATGAGTCTTCCTCCAATCCTGATGCCATGTTTTCTTCATATAACCCAGCTTCTCGGATTATTTGCTCAGCATACAGGTTAAATAAATGTGGTGAAAGAATACAATCCTGTTGCACACCTTTCTTAATTTTAAACCATTCAGTGTTCCCACGTTCTGTTCAAACATCTGCCTCTTGGTCCATGTACAGATTCCTCATGAGCACAAGTAGGTGTTCTGGAATAGTCATACTTCGCAATGTTGTCCAAACTTGTCATGATCCACACAATCAAAAGTTTGCATAGTCAATAAAGCACAGGTAGGACTTCCGGTTTGGCAGTGGCAGAGCAGAATCAGGTAGGACAGGCTCCATGCAGAAGGGGCTGAAAAGTCAGTGATGCGGCTCTCACAAAACTGCACCGGAGCTCTGGATCTAGCATAAGGGTAAGGGTGTCAGTTTTCCGCAACCACCAGTGGAAAAGCCACGATATAAAGGAAAACATTGCATTTTAGAAATCGGTCAAGGCACGGGACTCCCTCTGCAGACATCCCATCCCGGCAGAAGTCAGAGGGCAGGGCTACAGCCAGACTGGCACAGGGAATGGGCACTAAAAGCTGCAGAGTAACATTTGCAAAAGGAGGTGTAGAGGGATTCTACATATTTTTTTTTCCCTCCTCTTCCCTGTTGTACCTTCTTTGCCCAGCCCAGATGCCTTCAGGTGGGTGAGGGTGCACCCCCCAAAATTCCAGCATTGAGACCACAGTTTTCTCATGGCACAGAGCCCCATTGGTCCAAGGACAAATCCTTTGGCTGCAGCTTTTGATTTCTGCCTGTGGGTCCCAGCCCTAAAGTTAACATGTGCGGGTCCATTGACCCCTGCCTACCCAGAAAGAAAAAAAGCAGATATGGCCTGACAGACAAACCATATGAAAAATCTGTAAAATCCCAACATAAAAAGATGCAACTATTTCAAAGAATTACACTGTGCACACACACTTAACTGACCTTCAGAGACAAAAATAATAAACAATCTTTCTCCCATTAACTTCTCAATATCTATCTGTGCACCTCTATGGTGGTGACTAGAGGAGGGGTCTGAATGAGTGGACATGCCCACCCATTACTGAAGGCTTTTATGTTGCACACACACTGCCTGTGTAGCAAGGCAACTGGACAGTCAGTCATAGTTTTATTTTTGTTTCAAAGTGGAGGTTCTTGTCTCTGATTTTACATTGCTTCTACTTTTGGGCCTTTTGTTAACATATTTTTCCTGGAGGTGGGAGCTTTTTCTCCCGACGTTACACAAGAAGAGTCAGCAATCGTGGCTATATAGCCAAGCTACAAGCATATCCTATAATATGCCACCATTGAGACAAGAGCCAATAACAGCTGCTAAACATTACATGCAAAAAGGGAAGCCTATCTCCTTATCACATCCACCAGGAGACACCCAGTAAGCTTAATAACACAACAACAAACATCCATTTAAGCATTAAAAATCCTACATAACTACTGGAAATTACAAACATAAGATCTCAAACACAACAAATGATATCAAAACATGTTCAAAACAGAAAACAGTAATGGAGAAAAATAAGCTGGAGATAGACAAAGGCTCCCCAGGGAGGAAGAGCAGGTTTTGGATTTGCCTGAGAAAGAATTCAGAAGAATGATATGGAAACAAATAAAACTGCTCTGAAAAGGAGTGGAGGAAAACAAGGAAGAAGTCAGGAAAATACTACAAGAGAAATCAAACAAGATTGATACATCATTGGAAACAACTCAAAACCTGCAAAAAGAGCTCCGGATGATTAATAATAAAATATCAGAAATGGACAATACACTGAATGGGGAAAGGAGCAGAACTGAACAGATGGAAGCCAGAACCAGCGATCTGGAAGACCAATCCCTCATTACTGCTAAGATAGAAGAGCAAGCAGATAAAGGGATAAAAAATCTGAAGAGAATCTAAGATTCATGATGGATAACATGAAGAAGAACAACTTAAGAATTATTGACGTTCCAGAACAGGAAGAATCAGAGAAGTGCACAGAGGACAGTTCAAGAGCTTCTGGAAGAGAATTTCCCTACATCTTGAAAGATGAGAAGATCAACATTCAAGAAGCTGAATGTACCCCAGGAAGGATAGACCCCTAAAGAAAGTCACCAAGACATAATAATCAAGCTCTCCAAAATCAAAGATAAGGAGAGAATCATAAAAGTAGCCAGGGAGAAGAGAAGTGTCACTTACAAAGGCAAACAAATCAGATTAAGTTCTGTCTATTCAGTACAAACCATGCAGGCAAGAAGGCAATGGGAAGACATATACAAAACCCTAAAAGAAAGATACTGCCAACCAAGAATTGTCTATCCAGCAAAACTATAAATGAAATACGATGGTGCATCATAATCAAAACTTTCCAGGATAAACAGAATCTAAGAGATTTTATCAAAACCAATCCAGTACTTTAAAAAATCCTAAAGGGAGTTCTTTGGACTGAAAACCAACAAGAACAGATAACAACCAGAGATTGACAGGTGTGGCAACACCACCTGGAATTCAGTTGACAGATAGCAGAGTCCAGAACAGAACAAAACTACAACAATGAATTCAAAGGAGCTAGGAGGTCAACTGAATATAAAAATTATATCAATGTCAAAGAAGGGATAAACGTAGCAACAGAGATCCAGATGGTGAAGATGTCAGGTAGATTACCGGAGATAAATGGAGAGAAGAGTTAACAGACTATAAGGTAACCCCAAAGAAAGTTAATATTTCACAATTTACCATAAAAATGAACTTCCAAGCAGAACAGGCAAACATGAAAACTAAGAAGAAACCAACAAGAAATAGCACAAAAAACACAAACTCAGCACAAGAAGGCATGTAAAACAAAGGAACAAACAACACTATCAAAAATTAAAATAATGGCAGCAGCAATTAATTCATACCTATTGATAATTACATTGAATGTCAATGGACTGAATGCACCAGTGAAGAAAGAGAGAGTTGCAGAATGGATATGCTGCTGCAAGTGACACGCCTTACACACAAAGACAAAAACAGACTAAAATTAAAGGATGGAAAAAAATATACCAAGAGAACTGCAACAATAAATAAGCAGGAGTGGCAATACTAATCTCTGATAAAGTAAACTTTAAGACAAAATCCAGCATAAGAGACAAAAAAGGATACTATCTCATTATCAAAGGGTCAAATGAACAAGATGATATAACCATAATAAATATCTATGCTCCTAATGAAAGAACACAAAGATATATGAATCAAACCTTACTAGAATCAAAGAAAGAAATAGATAAATCTATAATAATAGTGGGAGATTTTAATACAGCACTTTCAAAAAGGGATAGAACAACCAGAAAGAAACTCAACAAAGTTACTGAGGAACCAAAGAACACAGTCAACCAACTTGACCTCATACACCCGTACAGAGTATTCAACTCAACAACAGCATAATATACATTCTTCTCCAGTGCACATGGAACATTGTCGAGAATTGACCATGTGTTAGGTCACAAAGCAAGCCTACAAAAATTTACAAACATCAGAATACTACAAATACTACAAAGCATCTTTTCAGACCACAATGCTATAAAACTAGAAATCAACAAATAAGAAGACCAAGGAAATAAAGTTGAATACATGGAAACCGAATAAAAACCCTGCAGAAAAGTGACTGGATAAAAGGAGAAATAAAACTTGAATTCACAAAGTTCCTTGAAACAAACAAGAATGAAAACACAACATACCAAAATCTTTGGGACACGGTGAAAGTGGTGCTGAGAGGACAATTTATTGTGATAAATGCACACATTCAAAAAGAGGAAAGAACCAAAATTAACACATTAACACAGCATCTACAAAAATTAGAAGGAACCTGCAGTCACTAAAAGAAAAGAAATAATAAAGATTAGGGCAGAAATGAATGAGATGGAAAACAGAAAAACTATAGAAAGATTCAACAGGACAAGAGCTGGTTTTTTGAAAGGATTAATAAAATTGGCAAACCATTGGCAAAACTAACAAAAGAAAAGAGGGAGAAGACACAAATAACTCGCATTAGAAACCACATGGCTATGTAACAAAGGAACCAAAGGAAATCAAAAGGATAATAACAGAATACTATGAAGAGTTGTACTCCAACAAATTTGAAAACTTAGAAGAGATGGATACATTTTTAGAAAAACACGACCTACATAAACTTACTCAGAGTGAAGTAGAAATCTTGAACAGATCTATGGGTCATCAAAAAAACTCCCAACCAAAAGAAGTCCAGGCCCAGATGGCTTCACGGATGAGTTCTGCCAAACATTCAGGGACGAGTTGTCACCAATTCTACTCAAATTATTCCAGAATATAGAACTGGATGGAAAACGTTCTAATACTTTTTTTTTGTTTCTTTCTTAAATGTTTTGTTGTGAATTATGTGATAGTTTACATGGGAGAACATTAGTTTTACATTCATTCTATCGTATCTAATACTTTTTATGAAGCAAGCATAGCCCTCATACCAAAACCAGGGAAGGACATCTCTAAGAAAGAAAATTATAGACCAATATCCCTCATGAACATAGACGTAAAAATTCTCAACAAAATCCTAGACAACAGAATCCAGCAGCACATCAAAAACAAAAACAAAAAAACCATCAAGACCAAGTGGGTTTCATAAAAGGGATGCATGGATGGTTCAATAATCAACGTAATCTATCATATAAATAAGATAAAGGAAAAGAACCCCATGATCATATTAATTGATGCAGAAAAGACATTTGAAAAAATCCAACATCCATTCATGAGAAAAACACTCAAAAAAGTAGGAATTGAAGGGAAATTCCTCAACATAATCAAGAGCATATATACAAAACCAACAGCCTACATCATTCTCAATGGAGAGACACTAAAAGCCTTCCCTCTGCGAATGGGAACCAGACAAGGATGCCCTTTGGCACTTCTTCTATTCAATATTGTGCTGGAAATTTTACCAGAGCTATATGACATGATACAGAAATTAAAGGCACCCAAATTGGGAAAAGAGGACTTAAAACTCTCTCTATTTGCAGATGATATGATCCTATACATAGAAAAACCCAAAGACTCAGTAAAAAAAAAAAACAAACAAACAAACTACTAGACATCATTGGAAATGATGTATATTTTGTATGTTGATTTTATACCATGCCACATTCAGCAAAGTGGCAGGGTATAAGATCAACATACAAAATAGCAGTTGAAAAGAGCTGGAAGGAACAAACAAGATGGTGGATCAGGTGGAAGTACAGTGAGGAGCACTGCCGGCAACAACACAGAATACAGGACCAAGAAGGGGATGGTCCCAGAACTCTGAACCACATATAAAGGAATATTTAGAAGGTTGGAAAACTTATAGCGGGGGAGTTTGTGGCAGAAGCAAGAAATTCATTGCTTTCTAGTTCAGGATGCTCAGCTGCTCCAAGAGCTGCCATCTTGTGTGGGGCCAAGCGGGGGAAGGATCAGAGCAGCCAAGAATGCCCGACAGAGCCGCGGAGATAGAGGTGTGAACATTGTTTGTTTTTTTTTTTTTGGTATCTGTTCATTGGTCCCTTGCTGTCTGTGTACCTCCATTCTGATGACTATAGGGGTGCTTGAGATAGTGGACAATCCAGCCCCACACTTGGAGGGTTCTACTATGCATGTGCACAGATTTCCTCGAAATTTAAAGAGATAGTTTTCACTTAAAACCAAATGGCTGGCAGATACTCAGCCCAAGAGCAGGCCCTGAACTTTTCTTGTTTGTTTTCTTTCTGTTTTTTAACACAGGAAAGAGAAGAGGAGGGCTATTGGGAGGGAAAGAGAGTTTAGAACCAAAGCAGGCTGAAGGTTGGATTGGATCCTGAGGTGTAGCATAACAACAACACTGGCATTTAGAATCTCTCCGGAAGCTTTGAAGGCAGGAAGCTAAATAGAGGACATTAAAATCATACTCATATTAGGCTACAGAATTTTTTTTCCCCTTCTTTTCCTTCTCTCGCTCTTTTCCCTTTTCTGTGATTAGAGACTGCAGTATTAGTCTTGTCTTTGCTGTTGCTGTTTTTTAGTCTTTTTTTTTTCTCTCATTTTCCCCCC
>NW_006408886.1:914532-926249 GCF_000296735.1 Chrysochloris asiatica | reverse complement strand
CAAGATCCTTCAATATGCTGTCTGCAAGAGACACATCTCACACACAGAGACAAAAACAGATTAAAAGTCAAAGGATGGAAAAAAATATACCAAGCTTATGACAATAAAATGCAAACAGGAGTGGCAGTAATAAACTATGATAAAATAAACTTCAACAAAAAGCAGCATAATACATAAAGATGGACATTATCTCATGATTAAAAGTACAATTGAACAAGATGAAATAACCATAATAAGTATCTATGCTCCCAAGGAAAGAGCTCTAAAATATATAAATCAAACTCTAATAGATTTGAAGAAAGAAATAGGTGAATCTACAATAATAGTGGTGATTTGAATACAACGCTTTAAAAAATGTATAGAACAACCAGATAGAAACTTGACAAAGACACAGAAGAACTAAACAATACAATCAACCAACCGGAGCTCACAGATGTGTACAGAGCATTGAACCCAACAACTGCACAATACACATTCTTTTCCAGTACACATGGAACATTCTCCATAATAATTAGACACAGGGTAGTTTTGGTGCTGAGGAGGGGTGCAATATACAAGAAGGGAGAGGGAATGGAAGAACAAAGCAGATGGGAGAACAGTTAGACAGGTCTGAATGGGCTAAGCGGGACAGAGGTAAATAATGATGTACACACAACCTTGGAACAACATGGCTCTGGGATATAGAGATTGAGACATGGTTGGAATGGGGAAAGGGGGAATAATGCTAAAATGCTTGGCTGTCTTTTGAATCTTGGTTTTCCTTGCATTATATTATAAAATAAACACTGGAGGGAGAGAGAAAGGAATAGCCAGAAACATCACCATAGAAAGCTTGTAAGTCTGCCTTCTGCCTATAACTGATTGGAATACCTAAAATGGGGCTACAAAGTGCCCAGTGAAGGAGACTTCCTGTGGAGCCTCTGCAGTACATAAGACTATAGGTGGAAGCCTGAACCACATCCAGATTTCCAGAGATGGGAAATTTCCATTTGAAAGGACGAGCACACCAGCCTGGAGTGGCTAGAAGAACAGAAGATACTTCATGAAAGAAATTCCTACAGGAAAAATATATAACAACATAGGCAGACAGACTGTTACTACAAGAACAAGCAACTTGCTTGCCCAGGAAACATCAAGGCAAGTGGTTGGGTCCCCTCAGTGCAAACCCCCTTCCAAGACTAAGACTCAATGGGAATACATGCTCTGATTGGTGACCACGCTCGTCACTGATAAGGGGAAGTGAGGGAAAAACAGCAATGAAGTGGCAAGCTAAGCCCTACAATGTTCAATAGACTTCCGTGAACCCCGGTGAAGACCTAGTTGGCCAGCAGTATGGCAAGACCTGGGGACTCTTCGACCCAGAGTCAGCGACATAGCCAGAGAAGACTGGAGTGGAGAGTGAAACACTCAGCTGATAAGAAGATAAGGCATACGCACAAGAACACCCACACTTGCAGATAATACCCACTTGACCTGGCTTCAATGACTGGATGATCAGAGCTCAACCAGAAGAAGAAAACAAGAGGAAAAAAATAGTAATCTGATATAATTTGATGAACTTGACCTACACCTATGGAAGTAGTAGCTCAAAAGAGGGAACAAATCCTTACAGCAAGCATCATTCCCACCCCCACCATATACAGGTGGTGGTGATAGTTATGTGCTGTGGAGTCAGTTCTGACTCATAGCGACCCTGTATAGGGTTTCCAAGGCTGTAAATTTTTATGGGAGCAGACAGTGTTATCTTTCTCCCATGGAACAGCTGGTAGTTTCTAACTGCTGAACTTGTGGTTTGCAGCCCGATTCGTAACCACTACACTACGGGCAACTTGGATACTGGCTACCCAAAAAGGGGTGGGGGCTACTAAGGCAAGAAGTGACTGGCTTACAAGCTATCAAGAGGGAACCTAGATCCAGAGGGCCTGGAAGAAGGTAGAATCTCCAGTGAGTAGTATTCAATCTGTCTAGGTGGGGCTGATGAAGTGAAATGCACATGGGTCTCTTGTGATACAATAGTGAATAATTGTTATCAGGACTGATTGTGAGGATTGAAAATGTAAAGGTAGACATTTTATAGCAAGGAGGGGAGTGATTAACTTTCCAGTCTTGGACCGGAGGTCCCTAGGACCATCAACGGAGAAGAGCCGAGAGCGGGATCCTACCTAGAGAAGCAGTGATGCCTGAGATGGAGACAGAGAAGATGATGTGGAGTGATGGAGCAGCTGGGGACTTTAAATCCAGAGAGGGAGAGGGACTGTGTGCTGAATACCAGGGGTGTGTAGGGGAGCAGGCTTATAGGGTATACCCTTTGGTTGGTTGATAATGCATGGAGGGGATTGTAACCATGGAAATGAGACAATATACGATAGAACAGATATAAAACTAATGTTCTCCCATATAAACTATCACATAATTCACAATAAAACATTAAAAAAAAAAAAAGCAGTTGGATTCCTCTATAGTAACAACAACAGCACTGAAAGGACATTAAGCAAGCAATACCATTTACAGTACCCACCCAAAGGATGAAATATTTAGGAATAAACATAACCAGAGAAATAAAGGACTTATACAAAGAAAATTACAAAACACTACTTTAAGAAACCAAAAGAGACTTATAGAAGTGGAAGAACATACCACTTTCCTGGATAGGAAGACTCAACATCATGAGAATGTCAGTACTGCCCAGAGCAATTTACACATATTCCCAATCCAGATTCCAGTGACATTCTTCAAAGAGATGGAAAAGACAATTATAAACTTTATATGGAAAGGAAAGACATCCAGGATAAGCAAAGTACTGCTTAAGAAGAAAAACAAGGTTGGAGGCCTCTCATTCCCTGATTTCAAATTTTCCTACATGGCTACAGTGGTCAAAACATCTTGGTACTGGTACAATGAAAGATACATTGATCAATGGAACAGAATTGAGAACGCAGAAATTAACTCATCCACATACAGCCAACTGATTTTTGTCAAAGTGCCTAGGTATATTGCATGGGGAGAAGATAGTATTTTTAACAGATGGTGCAGGCAAAACTGGAAAGCGATATGCAAAAGATTGAAACAAGACCTTTACCTCATGTCCCATAGAAAAATGAATTTAGCTTGGATTAAAGACCTAAATGTGAATCCCTAAATTATGAAGGTCATCAATGAAAAAATAGGGACAAATGTGAGGGCTTTAATTCAGGGCACACACAGACTACTAAATATTTTGAAAATTACACAAGCAAAAGTAGACCAAATAGATGATTGGTACATACTAAAAATTAAAAGATTTTGCATCAAAAGACTTCATCAGAAGAGTAAAAAAGGAACCCACAGAATGGGAAAAAATCTTTTTCAACAACTCATCAGATAAGGGATTCATTTCTAAAATATATAGGAAACTACAACACCTCTACAAGAAAAAGACAAATAACCCAATTAAAAAATGGGCACAGGACATGAACAGACACTTCACCAAGGAGGAGATCCAGGCAGCCAACAAACATATGAAGAAATGTTCATGATCACTAGCCATCAGAGAGATGCAAATCAAAACAACAATGAGATATCATCTCACACCAGCAATAACAGCAAAGATAAAAAAAAGTAGAAGACAATAAATGCTGGTGAGAATGTGGAGAGACTGGGACCCTCCTACATTGTTGGTGGGATTGCAAAATGATCCATCCACTTTGGAGAGCAATATGGCACTTCCTCAGAAGGCTGGAAATAGAAATATCTTATGATCCAGAAATTCCTCTACTTGGTATTTACCCACAAGAAATAAGAGCCATAACACGAGTAGATATATGTACACCAGTGTTTATAGCATCACTACTTACAATAGCAAAAAGATGGAGACAGCCTAAGTGCCCATCAATTGAAGCATGGATAAACAAACTGTGGTACATACACACAATGGAATACTATGCTACCTTGAAGAACAACAAGGAAGCAGCAAGCCACCGCATAACATGGATGAACCTTGAGGACATTATGCTGAGTGAAATTAGTCAGTCACAAAAGGAGAAATACTGCATAAGACCATTATTGTAAAAGACTAAGAAAAAGAACCCACCAAAAATGGGAAAAACAAAACTATATGTGTAATTGCACCAGGATGTATGGGATGAGAGGAAGGGAGGAAGGGAGGGGAAGATAGAGCACAGGGTAGGGTATAGACACAGGAAAGCTTGGGTCCTGGGGGGGCGAGTAATACACAAGAAGGGGGAGGGGAATAGAAGAACAAGGTGGATGAGAGAACAGTTAGGCAGGTTCGCATGGGCTAAGTGGGATAGAGGTAAATGATTATGTATGCACAACCTTGGAATAACAGGGTTTCGGGATACAGGGATTGAGGCAAGCTTTGAAAGGGTAAAAGAATGGAATAATGCTAAGATGCTTGGCTGTCTTTTGAATCTTGGTTTCCCTTGCCAACCATTGTGAAATAGGCACTTGGGGCATGGGGTGGGTGGAAAGGAATAGCCAGAAGCATCAAAATAGAAAGCTTGTAAGCCATATTCATAACTGATTGGAATGCCTTAAAAAGGGCTAGAAATTTCCCGGTGAAAGTGACCTCCTGTGGAGCTTGTGTATTGCATAAGACCATAGGTGGAAACCAGAATCCCATCCAGAATTGTCTGAGGTGGGATATTTCCACTGGAAAGGACAAGTAGACCAGCCTAGAGTGGCTAGAAGAACAGAAGATACTTCGTGAAGAAAGACCAGCAGAAAAATCAGAAACAATAATAGCAGTATGATTGATTGCTACAAGCTGTTCACTCGGGAGCCATCAAGGCAAGTGGTCAGGTTCCCTCAGAGCAAATTCCCTTCCAAGACTAAGACTCAAGGGGAATACATGAGTAGGCATGTGGTCTAGCTGGTGACCACGTTGGTCACTGATAAGGGGAAGAGGGGAAAAAACAGCAATGAAGTTGGGATCTTAGTCCGGCCACATTCAGTAGACTCCTGTGAACCCAGGAGAATTGGATGGCCAGCAGTTACAGCTAGAACCGGGGACTCCTGAGCCCAGAGGCAGTGACATGGACTAGAGTGGAGAATGAAGCATCCAGCTGATATGAAATGAGGGGAGATGCACAAGAACACCCATACTTGCAGATAGTACCCACTTGTCCTGGCTTTGATGGCTGGATGATCAGAACTTGACTAGAAGAAGAAAGAAGAGGAAGAAGAAGAAGAAAAAAAAGAATAATCCACTACAATTTGATGAACTTTACCTACACGTATGGATGTAATAGCTCAAAAATGGAAACAAAGCTTTACAGCAAGAATCACTCCCACCCCCTCGGTACACAGGTTTGACAGGGATGGGCTACTTAGACACTCATTACCCAAAACAAGGCGGGGAGGTATAAAGGCAAGAAGTGACTGGCTTACAAGCTTTCAAGAGGGACCCTGATTCCAGATGGGACAAGTGTAGGTAGAACAGATTTCCAATCTGTTGGGACTGGGCTTGAGAAAGGAAATGGGCATAAGACACTTGTGGTACAATCATGAATAATTGCCTTCAGGACTGATTGTGAGGGTCAGAAATGTAGAGGTAGATGTTTTTTGACAAAAGTAGGGGAGTGACTGATTTTGCAGCACAGGTCCCTAGGACCATCGAGTGAGGAGAGTGGAGAGCATGACCTTATCCAGAGAGGCAGTGACACTAGGCATGGAGACAGAGATGATGCCGTGGACAGACGGAGTGGCTGGGGACACGGGACTCAGGGAGGGAGAGGGGCTGTGTGCTGACAGCTGGGGGGTGGGGGGCAGGTCTGTGGGATGATTCCTTTGGTTATTTGATGATGCATGGGGGGAATATAATCATTGCAATGAAATGAAAAACGATAGGATGAATGTAAAACTGATGTTCTCCCATGTAAGCCCACATAATTCACAATAAAAACTTAAAAATAAATAAATAAAGCACAGGTAAACATCTTTCTGATATTCTCTGCTTTCAGCCAAGACCCATCAGACATCAGCAATGATATCCCTTGTTCCACAGCCTCTTCTGAATCTGGTTTGAACCTCTGGAAGTTCTCTGTCAATGTCTGCCTGTAGCTGTTTCTGTATTGCCTTTAGTAAAACTTAACTCACAGGGAATATCAAAGATATTGTCCTATGATTTCCACATTCCATTGGGTCACTTCTCTTTCGAATGGGCACAAAAATGGATCTCTCCCAATCAGTTGGCCAAATTTCTTGGCATAGATGAATGAGTAACAGGCAAGCCAGTGAGTTGGATTTCAGGTTGGAGGTTTCTTCTGACACAGCCACAGAGGTGAATGAATGCAAAGTTGGCAGATAAGGTGGTATGCTGATGATGACTCCCTGTATAAGGTGGAAATAAGGCAGGCTGCTGGCTCAAGTCTAAAGAACTGAAGACCAGGTAATGAGCCTGAAGCAGAATCCAGACCAAGCAAAAAGCAAGCAAGTTTTGCTTGAATGTCTAATACACTGGAAGCAGGTGACACCCTCAAGGAAATTTCCTTTCAATTGACTGGCTTCTTGGATATCTGTTAGGCCATAAAACTCTACATGATCCTCACCTCCAAATCTGATTATTTTGTTTGTTTTTTCTAGTACAATGATTGGAAACACCTGTTATACCCATCAACAAAGACCTGTTTCAGACCTTTCTGATATTTATCATAGGTGTCTATTCTGTCCATTTCTACAACACTCATTGTAGTGCAGGCATCCTGATTGGTCTCCATGAAGACATTTTGCCTTCCTCAAACCATTCTCTACACTGTAGTCAGAAGAGTTTTCAAAATGGAATCTAGATTACATCATCTCCTTGAGTAAAACCCAACAATGATTTCACATTACTCTTTTTGTCTGTTTGTTTCAGAAGTTGTTCTGCAGAAACCCTATACAGGGTTGCTATGAGTCAAAGCTGACTTGACAGCACTTAAAAACTACAACAGGTTTGTTTTACTTTAAATACTGCTATATCTGAATTGAGGTTTTTTGTTTTTTTTTTTATTAAGTTTTTATTGTGAATTGAGTGATAACTTACATGGAAGAACATTGGTTTTATACTCATCATTACATTGCAATAATTAAAATCTCCCCTGTGCATCATCATTCAACAGTATTTGGTTCTATTCCCTCTGTGGGTTTTTTGGGGGGAATGTACATAAAAACCCTCAGGAGTATATAATCATTTAAGCAACCAAAGTGCACATTCTGCAAGCCTGTCTCCTAGCCACCAGAACTTGGCCGCCAGCACATAGCCTTTCTCTTTCCATGAGTCTAGAGTCCTCAGCTGCTCTCTCTCTCCATGGCACCATCTCTGTCTCCATCTCTGGTGTCACTGCTTCTCTGGGTAGGGTCCCACATTCTGCTTCTGTTCTTCTCCCTTGATGGTCCTAGGGTCCTCTGTTCCTGGACTGTAAGGTTAACTACTCCCCTCTTTTTGTTACAAAACTTCTACCTTTACAGTTATAAGAGTCACAATTAGTAATGATAACAATTACTCACTATTGAATCATAAGAAAGTTATCCCCATCTCTTTTCACCAGACCCATCTAGATAAGATGAAAACTATTCAGTGGGGATTCTACCTTCCCCCATTGCACACTCTGAAACTAAGCTCTCTCTTGAAAACTTGTAACCCAGTCATTTTGTGACTTTATAGCCTCCCACCCCCATGTTAGGTAGCCAATGCCTAAATTACCTGTCCCTATCAACCCTGTATATACAGGGATAGGATTGATTCTTGATGTGAAGACTCCTTCCCTTTTGGTTGGCTTTTTGAGCTACTACATCCATAAGTACATGTATAGCATCTGTAAGTATATGCATGCTGAGCAAATAATCCAAGAAACTTGGTTATATGTAGAAAAATGTGGCATCGGGATTGGTGGAACACTCTGTGATATGCAGATAATACAACCTTGCTTGCTGAAAGTGAAGAGGACTTAAAATATTTACTGATGAAGACCAAAGAGCACAGCCTTTGGTATGGATTACATGTCAATGTGAAGAAAACAAAAATCCTCACCACTGAACCAATAAACAACATTCTTATCAATGGAGAAAAGACTGAAGTTGTCAAGGAATTCTTTCTTCTTGAATCAACTATCATCCCTCACAGAAGCAGCAGTCAAGAAATCAAATGACATATTACATTAGGCAAATGTGCTGCACGAGACCTTTTTAAAGTGTTGAAGAGCAAAGATGTCAGCTTCAGGACTAAGGTGTGCCTGACCCAAGCCATGGTATTTTCAATAACCTCATATGCATGTGAAAGCTGGACAGTGAATAAGGAAGACCATAGAAGAATTGATGCTTTTGAGTTATGGTGTTGAAGGAGAATATTGAAAATGCCATGGGCTGCCAAAAGAACCAATAGATCCATTTTGGGAGAAGTGCAGCCAGAGTGCTCCTTGAAGGCCAAGATGGCCAAACTTCATCTCTCATACTTCAGACATATTGTCAGGTAGGACCAGGCATTGGAGAAGGACATCATGTTTGGTAAGGTAGAAGGTCAGAGAAGAAGAGGAAGACCCCCAACGAGATGGATTGGCCAAGTAGCACCATTGATTGACTTAAGCGTGGCAACAGTAGTGAGGTTGACCCAGGCTCAGGCATTGTTTCATTCTGCTGTGCATAAAGTCGCTATGGGTCGGTACTGACTTGATGGCACCTAACAACAACAACACATCCATACATATAGGTAAAATTTATCAAATTGTAGCAATTTATACTTGTTTCCTTTATAAAAAAAATTTTTTTTTTTAATCTCCCTCTAGTCGAGCTTTGATCATCAAGTCATTAAAGCTAGGTTGAATGGGTACTATCTGTAAGTTTGGGCATTCCTGCACATCTCCCCTCACTTCATATTAGCTAGATGTTTCATTCTAGCTGTAGTCCTCCATGGCTATGTCCTTGTCCATGGGTTCAGGAGTCCTCAGGTCTCACCACAATTCATACCAATCATCCCTTCCTCTTCTCTCTCTTATCTCTAGGTCGATGGTAGTCTATGGAAAGTGGTTGAACTTGGCCCATATCTTCATTATTGTCTTTTCCCCTCTTCCACTTATCAGTAGACCAATATGGTTGCCAGCAAGCTTACATGACTGCTCTTGTGTTCCCTTTTTGTTTCAGTGTTAGAGGAAGGGTGGGGGTTGTCCTGCAGGGACTTGATTGCTTGCCTTGATGGTTCCCCAGTGAACAACTTGCTTGTTCTAGGAGTAGCTAATCAGACTGCTATTTTTGTTTTTGATTGTTCTTGCTGGTCTTTCTTTCAAGAAGTATTTTCTGTTCTTCTAGGTAGTCCAGTCTGCTCTGCTTGTCCTTTCTAGTGGGAGTGTCCCACCTCAGAAGGTTCTGGATGGGGCTCAGGATTCCATCTAAGGTCCTGTACACTACAAATGCTCTGCAGGAAGACTCTTTCACTAGGCAATTTCTAGAACTCCTTTTAGGTATTCCAGTCAGTTATAGGCTGAAGACAGGCTTACAAGCTTTCTGTAATCATGTTTCCCAATATTCCTTTCTATCCCACTCAAGTGTCTATTTTACATTAGTAGGAAAAGGAAACCAATATTCATAAGAAAGTCAAGAATCTCAACATTACTTCCCCTCTTTTACCCATTCTGACTATGCCTCGATCCCTGTATCACAGAACCCTGTTGTTCCAAGATTGAGCATACATCACTGTTTACCTCTGTCTCATTTAGACCACGCAAACCTGCCTCAGTGTTCCCCTATCTACTTTGTACTTCCATTCACCTCACCCTTCTTGTATATTGCCCTCCTCAACACCCGAACTATGATGTGTCTACCTCCTACCTTGTGCTCTATTGTGCTCTTCCTTCCCCCACCTGGTGGTTTCACATTACTCTTGATATAAAAACAAATATTTGTAACTTGGTGTAATATGTTTGACATGATCTTACCCTTGCCTAAGTTGTATTCCCTGCTCCCTCACTTCATCCTAGTCTCAGAGATCTAATTTTGGGTCCTGAGCATGCCATACACTCTTTCTAGTCCTGGGATGCTTTCTTTTATTTTTGCCTTGTAAACACATATGCACCTTTCAAATATCACCTAACATTCCTCCCTACTCCCAATATGGGAAGCTTTCCCTAAACACCAGAGTAAATCTAGTCCCCAGAATCTGCTCCCAGCATGCTTAGTCTTTCCTCTATAACAATTAGAACATTTATTTGTGTGGTTCTGGTGAATATTTCTCTCCTTAAAGAGACAGTCATTTCCAGGGTGCAATTATTGGCCTTTCCTTGTGCAGAGGAAAGAAGAGTGATGAAAACTGGATACACCTGGAAACAATTAGTCCAGTGGACTAATGGATCACATGGCTATTTGTCTCCATGACTCTGAAAACAAAAGAACTAGATGATGCTTGGCTACCACCAACAACTGCTATAAAAGATATCACATTACAAGGTCCTGGATAGAGAGGGACAAAACTCAAAATCATTAAAAAAACAAAAAGGCTTGGTCACCCATCAAGTTCAACTGAACCCCTCTTTTATGGCCCAAATTTCAGCCAAGCTGTAGTAGTAGTATATAGTTGAGACAACAACACTAGTGAGATATGCACACCATAGAACACTCAACCACTTGAGATCAAAAGAGTAGCATTTACCTGAGAACAAAATTCAGAAGAGCAATGTCACAGTGAGGTGATTGCAATCATTGAGATGAAACAAACAGTATGATGTGTTGAATGTAAAACTGATGATCTGCTCTGTAAACTTTCACTTAATTCCCAATGAAAAGTTAAAAAAAAAAAAAAGACAGTAATTTCCATAAATGCAGAAAATGTTCTCTTTCTATATAATCACTCTTAGAATAGTCTTAAATAATAGACATTCAATTGATATTTTTCTGGATCAATAATGAATACCTTCAGAAAAAAACATGATGGTGGACCAAGTGGAAGTGTAGTGAAGAGTTCTGCCAGCAACAACACAGAATATCTGACCAAGAAGGCTCAGGGGATGGTCCTAGAACTCTGAACCACTTATAAAGGAATATTTAGAAGGTTGGGAGGCTTACAGCTGGGGAAATTTGTGGCAGAAGCAAGAAACCCATTGCTTTCTGGTTGGGGACGCTCAGCTGTTCCAAGAGCCACCATCTTGGATGAGACCTAGTGGGGGAAAGATCGGAGCGGCCACAGACACCTGGCAGAACCACAGATATAAAGGTGTGGACATTCTTTTCTTTTGGTAGCTGTTCAATGGTCTATTGCTGTCTGTGCAATTCCACTCTGGTGCCTATAGGGGTGCCTAAGCTAGTGGGCACCCCAGCCCCACACTCAGAGGGTCCTACTACGCATGTGCACAGATCTCCTAGAAATTTAAAGAGACAGTTTCTAATTAAAACCAAACGGTCACAGCTGGCCCTGAACTGTTTCCAACTAGAAAAAATGCCTGAATGGGGAAGGTGGAGCAGGACAAGTAGACAAAAGGGGAAATTGGCCAAATATTAAATCCTTAGTCATGTCAAAACAACCAACAGTGGTATCTTGAAATTTCTCAAGCAGAAGAGTGAAAAGGGAAGCCAATTTCCTGATCACATCTACCTGGAGGCAATCAGAGAGCATAAAAAATACCAAAATACATACCCATCTAAGTATTAGATCCACAGATAACCCCTGAATATGCCTAAAAAACAGAAACAGATGACCATATCTGCACATGTCCAGAAATGAGATAAAGTGACTGAGGCAAATGAGCTGGAAGTAG
>NW_006408886.1:908081-913202 GCF_000296735.1 Chrysochloris asiatica | reverse complement strand
AAATAATACTAAAATCCTTGACTGCCTTGTGAATATTAGTTTCCCTGCCTACTATTGTAAAATAGACACTTGAGTGTGATAGAAAAGAATGTTGGGAAACATGATTAGAGAAAACTTGTAAGGCTGTCTTCAGCCTATAACTGATTGGAATACCTAAAAGGGGTTCTACAACTTGCCCAGTGAAATAGGCCTCATGCAAAGCCTTTACAGAGTATATGACCTTAGGTGGGATCCTGAGTCCCATCCACAACCTTGTGAGGTGAGATATTCCCACTAGAAAGGACAAGCAGACTGGAACAGCTACAGTGACAAAAGATACATCTTCATGATGAACCTGACCTATACTCAGAGTGGTAGTTACTCTAAATACCAACAGAGAGGGAAAGAGTCTTCAAATCAAGTATCAATGTTATCTGCTCTGTACACAGGGTAGAGACAAATTAGACATTGGCTATCTGAAATGAAGGGGCAAATTAGACATTGGCTATCTGAAATGAAGGGACAATAAAGGCACGAAGTGACTGGCTTACAAGGTTTCAAGAGGGAGCTTAATTTAAGAGTGTCGGGGAGGAAGAAAGAGTCTCCACTGAATAGCTTTCATCTTGTCTAGATGGATGTGGTGAAAGGAGATGGGTATAAGATTCATAAAATTCATAAGATTCAATAGTGAATAACTGTTATTATGACTAATTGTGACTGTCACAATTGTAAAGGTAGAAGTTTTGTAACAAAAAAAGGGGGGTGGTTAATCATATAGTCCAGAAACAGAGGACCCTAGGACCATCAAGAGAGGAATGCACCAGTAGAATGCGGGACCTTATCCAGAGAAGCAGCAGTGCCAGAGATGGAGGCAGAGATGTGGGCATGGAGAGGGGATGCGGCTGAGGACTCTAGATTCATGGACTAAGAAGAGAAGCACTAAAAGCTGGTGGCCAGGAGCAGACATGCAGAATGTGCTCTTTGGAGATGTAAATTATTATATATGCCTGTGTGGTGTTGTTTGTTTGTTTGTGTGTTTTTTAAAAATCTAAAGTGGATAGAGAGAAATACTGTTAACTGATGGTATATGGAGGGGATTCTAATCAATGTAATGAAACAAGGTATATGATGTGTTGAATGTGAAACTGATGATGTGCCCTGTAAACTTTCACTCAATCCATAATAAAAACCTTAAATAATAATAATGAATACCTTCATTTCTGTTCTTGGCTATCTTTTTGTTGTAAATATGTCTCGTATCATTAGAAGGCCCACCTTATGAAAAAATAACTCTGTCTTCCTTTGTGGTATGATTTCATATGAAAGTAAATAAAAGGTTCCACTTCTGAAATAATTTTCACCAATTTGTTGTAGCATTTTATATTCTCACTACTATAGTAATTTCTGTTAGTGACTTGAAGTGTGCTGTCCAGTAGCCACTAGCCACATATGGTCAATGAGTACTTGAAATGTATCTAGTCCAAAGTGAAGTGTGCTGTAAATGTAAAAATGGTTCAGATTTTGAAGACTTCATATGGAAAGAAGACTGTGAAGTAGCTCATTAATATTTTAATGATTACCTGTGTTGAAATGATATCTTGGATCTATTGAGTTAAATGGAATGTCATTAAGATGAATTTAACTTCTTTTTACTTTTCATAGTGGTTACAAATTGGATTGCTACCCTCAGGGTCAGCATTTTGAAACTACCAGCTGTTCCATGGGAGAAAGATGAGGCATTCTGCTCCCGTAAAGATTTACAGCCTCAGAAACCCTGTACAGGATCACTATGAGTCAGAACTGACTCCACGGCACATAACCACCACCACTAGAAAATTTTAAATTATATATGTGGTTTACTTTATGTTTCTATTGGACAGAACTTCTCTAGAACACAACCTCTAAAGTTATGATGCAGTGATCTACTTGATATGGCTGTTTAAGCAATAGTCTTTGAAACTCACCAAATAGAGTGAATGGTACTCTAACATGGGGATTGATCAATTTTGTCACCCTACTTGGTTATAAAATGAGCCATCTCAGAACGGCACTACCAAGGATCTCACTACCATCAAGAAAGAAGAGCCAGGAGTGGAGCACATCCTTTAAACCTCCTCCTCCCAAGAGACAGAGCAGTGACACCAGAGGAGTGACAGACAAGTTGCAGCAGTATAGGCAGCACCACCAAGAGCATTAGACAAAGCAGTAGGCTTTCCAGCTCATAGAGTGAGAAAGCTGAGTGTTTTCTAGAAGAAAGCTTGATTGTGGCATGGGTTGCTTCCAGGAATTTTATCAGTGGCACTAGGCTTGCTGACCCTTGAAGATAAAGCTGAGCACTTTCAGGCTGAAGTTTATGGAAAGTGGAGTGTCCTTTTGGCATTTATCAGCAGCACTGAAGGAGCTTTTTAACATTTGCTGAAACAGAGTAGAGGACAAGGTATTGTGTGACTGAAGGGCTAAGGATCTGAGAGAAGCATGCTTGCAGGCATGATTAACAAGAGGTGCTCTTAATCAGAAGAACTATATCTTGAGCATTTCTTATTCTGAAAGTTAGTCTGTTAACTTCCCTAATAAACCCCATAATTGTTAGTATTATATATATGACCATTGCAATGAATTATTGAACCCAGCAGAGAAGCAGAAAGTGCCATGTGAGGAATGATTGGTGACAGAATTGGTAAAGAAGATTAAAGGTTGGCGGCATGTCTGACCTTTGCCTACAGAAATTAACCTTGAATAAATGTTAAGTTTGATTTTACTTCTTCCTGTGAAATCAGAGGAAGTCAGACCTGGCCCCCATGCCCTTGTAATAAAAGTATAGAAATCATTACTTCATTAACATCCTTCAAGAAATTAGCATAAATCAATTTTTTTTAATAACTCAGGATCATGAAGTAGGACTAGGAGTTCATTTAATTTTATGTGATAGAAACCAACTCAAGAGCTAGCATAGTTCAGAAAAAAAAGGTAGAAAAGAGGAGATATTTGCTGATCAGCTTCAGGAATAACTCATAAAGTCAAGATAATTAATGCATCTGGGACTCAGGAAGGCACTGGGACTTCAAAGAGACCTTCCTTTTTGTTTCTGTTTACCTATGGGCTTTGCCCTCCTTTCTATCTACAGACTGACCTTCTCTACATTTTCTGTTTGCACAACAGAAACATACATGCTACCCCTGAAACTTACCTACTATACTTTTGCTGTTGTTGTTAAGTGCTGTTGAGTCAGTTCCAATTCAGTGACCCTGTATAGCATTTCCAAGGAGCTGCTGGTGCATTTGAACTGCCAAACTTGTGGTTCCTAGTCCATTGCTGATCCTACAGCACCACACCAGGAGTCCTACTGTACTTATAGCCACAGATAAACTATTAGTCTCTGGTCTTCAACTTCAGCTGTACTGTGCATGGACTGTTCTTAGAAAAGGTATCCTCTAAAGGAGGGCACATCAGAAGGCATCATAGATAACAATGAAAGAGGAGTACTAAACTATAACAGGAAGGGAACATTTTGTCTATTTAATAGTTTTGATTCTAGTTGAGTATCTGTCTCAACCTAGGTCAGATTATAATGGAAAGACACCAGAGAGACCTAGTTTTTCCATACCTAGTGGTGAAAGAGCCAGAGAAAGGTCTCCAGAAATCCAAGGCAGACCAGCAAGAACCAAGAAGCACAACCAGAACAGAGATAGGCTAAAAATGGGATGTGTTAGACAACTGGCCTTCACTATTTCTGAGGAAGAGAAACAGATCAAAAGCAAATGAACAAAGAGGGATAAATAGTTAAATTTGACTCCTAAGGCTTTCTTTCTTTCTTTCTTTCTTTTTCAGGAAGTGACATAAATTCTGTTTGTCTGCCTACATGGGTTTGTGGTTGAAAACACATTCCTTAGGGATTAATTTGGTTTCAGTGTTGCCTAGCATCTGGTAAAAGAAAAAAATATGTAAGTTTAGTATTCAAAGACTTTTGCTATGAAACAATAACAACATTTTGAAAAACTGACAATGTTATTCTTTTGTACATTATTTTACTTGAGGTAATCTTTAAATGAACTCAAGTTTTCATTAACATGAAATGCCTTAACTAGTATTGTTGTTTTAAAATCAGTTTCACATAGTGCGATTTTAAAGAGAGAGAGAACACACTCACACTCTATAAATGAAGATATTTGAGACAATTAAGCATGGCCTATCTGAATGTTGTAGAAATCATTATGTCCCTTTTATTCCTTTGGCTGTAGAGATTTTCTGAAAGAATGCAATCTATGGGAAGAGGATAGAATTTTAGAGGAGAACCCATTTGAATTTGTTTTTTGATGTCTTTAACTTAGGTGCATCCAAGTGTTTTTCTACATTTATACACAAAAGAACCTTACTATGCTTTTTCTTTCTTTCTTATTAGTGCAGGTTTTATATAGCATCTAAAATGGGAATGGTCAGTTTTGTCATTCCACTGGTGAAAAGGCAGATCTTATGACAACAAAGAAAGAAAAGCCAGGTCAGGGCAAGATGGTGGAGTAAGCAGACACATTGAGCAGACCCTCTACAACAAAGACATGGGAAAATAAGTGAATAAGATTAAGATAATGCTCCTGGGACACTGAGCTACAGAAGATAGGATAGAGAGGTGGGCTGAGTACTGACACATAAGGGGAAGCTGAACAGGAGCAGTGGAAAAGAAGAAAAATAAGCAGGCTATCAGCTGGTTCAGGACCAGATGTTTTCACTGGTAAGTTCTACCAAGCATTAAGGGAAGAGCTGTTACCAATTCTACTCAAATTATTCCAGAAAATAGAGGAGGATGGAAAACTTCCTAATACATTTTATGAAGCAAGAGTAACCCTCATACCAAAACCAGGGAATGATGCCACTAAGAAAGAAAACTATAGACCAATATCCGTCATGAACATAGATGCAAAAATTCTCAACAAAATCCAAACAACAGAATCCAGCAGCTCATCAAAAAGTTAATACACCATGATCAAGTGGGATTCATATCAGGGATGCAAGGATGGTTCAACATTAGAAAAATTATCAAGCATTATCTACCATATAAATAAGAAAAAAGAAAAGAACCACATGATCATATCGATTGATGCAGAAAAGACATTTGACAAAATCCAACATCCATTCCTGATAAAAACA
>NW_006408886.1:877804-886733 GCF_000296735.1 Chrysochloris asiatica | reverse complement strand
ATGGAGCAGCTGGAGACTTTAGATCCAGAGAGGGAGAGCGACTGTGTGCTGAAGACCTGGGGGGTATGGGGGAAGGATTGCATCGAGGGGATTGTAACCATGGTAATGAGACAATACATGATAGAATGAATGTAAAACTAATGTTCTCCCATGTAAACTATCACATAATTCACAATAAAACATTTAAGAAAAGAAAAAAACAAAAGACTTCACCAGAGGAGTAAAAAGGGAACCCACAGAAAGGGAAAATATCATTTGGCATGACACCATCAAACAAGGGTCTCAATTCTAAAATATATAGGAAACTACAACACCTCTACAAGAAAAAGACAAATACCTAATTAAAAAATAGGCACAGGACATGAACAGACACTTCACCAAGGAGGAGATCCAGGCAGACAACAAACATATGAAGATATATTCACGATCACTAGTCATTGTTGTTGTTAGGTGCCATCGATTCAATATTGACCCATAGCTACCTTATTATGCACAGCAGAATGAAACACTGCCCAATCCTGGGCCAACCTCACTACTGTTGCCATGCTTGAGTCCATCAATGCTGCCACTTGGCCAATCCATCTCGCTGGGGGTTCTTCTTCTTTTTCTCTGACCCTTCACTGTGCCAAACATGATTTCCTTCTACAGTGACTGGTCCCTCCGGACAATATGTTAGAAGTATGAGAGATGAAGTTTGGCCATTTTGGCCTCCAAGGAACACTCTGGCTGCTCTTCTTCCAAAACAGATTTGTTGTTGTTAAGTGCCGTCGAGTCGATTCTGACCCATAGCAACCCTGTATAGGGTTTCCAAGGAGCAGTTAGTTAGCTTGAACCACCGACCTTGCAATTCAAACAGCTTTGCAATCTGATGCATTAACCCACAGTGCCACACCAGATTTGAGAGATGCAAATCAAAACAACAATGAGATATCATCTCACACCAGCAATAACAGCAAAGATCAAAAAAATAAAGGACAATCAATGCTGGTGATGATATGGAGAGACTGGGCTGCTCCTGCGTTGCTGGTGGGATTGCAAAATGGTCCAACCTCTCTGGAAAGCAATATGGCACTTCCTCAGAAGGTTGGAAACAGAAATACCTTATGAGCCAGAAATTCCTCTACTTGGTAAGAAATAAGAGCCATAATACGAGTAGATATATGCACACCAATATTCATAGCAACACTATTAATAATAACAAAAAGATGCAGACAAGCTAAGTGCCCATCAACTGAAGAATGGATAAACAAACTGTGGTACATATCCACAATGGAATATTATGCTACCTTCAAGAATAACAAGGAAGCTGCAAGCCACCGTGTAACATGGATGAACCTTGAGGATATTAAGCTGAGTGAAATTAGTCAGTCACAAAAGGAGAAATACTACATAGGACAACTACTTAAAAGATGAAGAAAAAGAACCCATACTAACTAAGGAGGGGGAATTCTTTGCTGGTTACTGGGATGTTGGGAGTGGGATGAGGGAAGGCAGGGGAAGGTGGAGCACAGGATAGGGAATAGACACAGGATAGTTTGGGTGCTAGGGAGGGGGCAATACATAAGAAGGAGGAAGGGAATGGAAGAACAACACAGACTGGAAAACAGGATTGCATGGGCTAAGTGGGACAGAAGTAAGTAATGATGTATGTACAACCTTGGAACAACAGACCTCTGGGATACAGGGATTAAGACATGGTTGGAAAGGGCAAAAGTTTGGAAATAATGTTAAATTGGTTGGCTGTCTTTTGAATCTTGGTTTCCCTGGCAAACCATTATAAAATTGACACTTGAGGGTGATAGAAAGCAATAGCCAGAAATATCACCATAGAAATCTTATAAGTCTGTCTTCTGCCTATAACTGATTGGAATACCTAAAATGGGGCTACACCGTACCCAGATTCTGCTGAACCGCATCCAGAATCTTCTGAGGTGGGAAATTTCCACTTGAATGGACGAGCACACCAGCCTGGAGCGTGTAGAACAGAAGATACTTGATGAACGAAAGGCCAACAGGAAAAATACAAAACAATATAGGCAGTCTGACTGATTACTAAAAGAACAAGCAAGTTGCTTGCTCAGGAATCATCAAGACAAGCAGTCGGGTCCCCTCAGTGCAAACTCCCTTCCAAGACTAAGACTCAATGGGAATACACACTCTGATTTGTGACCACATTCATCACTGATAAGGGGAAGTGAGGGAAAAACAGCGATGAAGCTGCGAGCTAAGCCATACAACATTCAATAGACTCCTGTGAACCCTGGTGGAGACCTAGTTGGCCAGCAGTGTAGCAAGACCTGGGGACCCTTGGGCCCAGAGTCAGTGACATAGTCACAGAGGACTAGAATGGAGAGTGAAGTGTCCAGATGATAAGAAGAGAGGGCATATGCATAAGAACACTGACACTTGCAGATAATACCCACTTGACCTGGCTTCAATGACTGGATGATCAGAGCTCAACTAGAAGAAGAAAGAAGAAAAAAAGAGTAATCTAATACAATTTAATGAACTTGACCTACACCTACGTATGCAGTAGCTCAAAAGAGGAAACAAATCTTTACAGGGAGGATCATTCCTACCCACTCCATACACAGAGTAGACAAGGATGGGCAACTTGGACATTGGTTACTCAAAATGGAGGGGCTTCAAAGGCAAGAAGTGACTGGCTTACAAGCTTTCAAGAGGGAGCCTAGATCAAGAAGGCATGGAGGAATGTAGAATCTCCACTGAGTAGTAGCCAATCTGTCTAGGCAGGGCTGATGAAAGTAGATGCGTATAGGTCTCTTGTGATACAATAGTGAATAATTTTTATCAGGACTGATTGTGAGGGTTGGAAATGTAAATGTACACATTTTGTAGCAAAAGGAGGGGAGTGATTGACTGAAGTCTAGGAGTGGAGGTCCTTGGCACCATCAAGGGAGAATAGCAGAGAGTGGGACCCTACCCAGAAAAGCAGTGATGCCAGAGATGGAGGCAGAGATAATGATATGGAGATATGGAGCATCTGGGGACTTTAGACCCAGCGAGAGAGATGGGCTGGGTGCTGACGACCAGGAGACAGGTTTGCAGGGTATACCCTTTGGTTAATCGATGATGCATGGAAGGGATTGCATCCATGGCAATAAAATAATATACGACAGGATGAATGTAAAGCTAATGTTCTCCTATGTAAATTATCACATAATTCACTATAAAACATTAAAAAAGAAAATAAAAAAAAATCTAAAGAAATCTTAAGATTTATGTGGGGTATACCAAGAGGAATAACTTACGTATGATTGGAATTCTAGAACAGGAAGAGATAAATGAAACCATAGCGAATACTGTCCAAAAGAAGCTGGAACAAAACTTTCCTAACATTGTGAAGGATGAGAAGATAACCATTCAAAAATTTGATCACACTCCAAACAGGATAGACTCAAAAGAAAACCACCAAGACATATCATAATCAAACTTTCAAAAATCAAACACAGGGAAAGAATCCTGAGAGTAGCTTAGAAAAAAATGAAACATTATCTACAAAGAAGAAGTAATAAATTATGGTTTCTCAGCAGAAACCATGCATGCAAGAAGACAATGGGGTAAAATATTTAGAATTTAGCAAGAAAAAAATTGCCAACCAAGAATTATATACCCAGCTCTGAAGTTTGGGGAGATGTTTGAACTCCTCAGCCCATGAGCACTTAGTTCTGGGGGTTAGAACTAAGAGCGAATCAGCCAGCTGGTCTTAAGTGCAGGAAGGTGTTTGTGAACTCCCAAACTTACAGCTAGTACCCATTTGACCTAGCTTGGATATCTAGCTGACCAGACCTTGACCAGATGAAGATAAAGATGCTTGATATTGTGAACAAGTGTAAATTGGTATAATTTGATGAACTGGACTTTTGTTTATGGATACAGTTGCTCAAACTTCCAACCAGAATGGAAGGATTCTTCATATCAAGGAATAAGCTTGTTACCTCAGTGTACTGGGTTTATTTATTTATTTTTTTTTGTTAAGTGCCGTTGAGTTGGTTCTGACCCATAGAGACCCTGTACAGGGTTTCCGAGGGTGTTGCGCAATTTAGATACTGGCTATCAGGGGAGGCGGGGGCTATAAAAGCATGAAGTGGCTGGCTTATAAGCCTTCATGAATGTGCTTAGTTCCAGAATGTAGAATCCCCACTGAAATTTTTTTTTCTTTTCCAGATGGATCTGGTAAAAGGGGGTGGGGGATGATGGAGATAGGATTCATGACCCAATTGTTAGGAGGAATAATTGTGATTGCCACAACTATAATTGTAGAAGATGTGTAAATAAAATTGAGGAGTAGATAATCTTTCATTTCAGGAATGGACAATACCAAGACAAACAAGAGGGAAGAGCATGAGTAGAACATGAGATTCTACCTAGAAAAGTGGCAACAGAAGAAACAGTGGCAGAGGTGGTGGTATGGAGAGAAAGAGCAGCTTAGGGCTCTAGGCCCATAGACTCCTGCTGCATGTCTGTGGGCAGGAGGCTGGTGTGCAGAATGTGCACTTTGGACGTTTAAATGATTACGTATTTTTTGCTTTGTATGTGTATATCAAATATTTTTCCTTTGTTCATTTCTGAAATATAAGGTTAAAAGGGAAACCACAGGGAGAAGTAGGATAACTCTTGTTGTAGTGAGGGGATTGTAATCATTAAGAGGAAGCAAAATGTATAATTTTCTAAATGTAAAGCTGTTGATCTTGTCTATAAAGATCCACTAACTCACAATAAAACGTTTTTTGTGTTTTTTTTTTTAAATAAAAAACCCGAAAGA
Organism: Chrysochloris asiatica; assembly: GCF_000296735.1. Lineage (NCBI taxonomy): Eukaryota > Metazoa > Chordata > Mammalia > Afrosoricida > Chrysochloridae > Chrysochloris > Chrysochloris asiatica. The sequence goes on along the minus strand of NW_006408886.1, from coordinate 881,947 downwards.
CTATACCCAGGAAAATTGTCCTTTGAATATGACAGTGAAGTGAGGACATTTCCAGATAAACAGAAATTAAAAGAATTTGCAAAAACTAGACCAACTTTATAAAAAATACTAAAGGAAGTTCTTTGGGCAAAGAACCAACTGCAGGCAATAATCTGAAACCAACATACATAACGTTATCTCTCAGAACTCAATTCAGATTTAGAAGTATTCAAAGTAAAATAAACCTGTTGTTGCTAAGTGTCTTTAATTGGTTTCAACTCACAGCAGCCCTGTATAGGGTTTTCAAGGAGCAGCTGGTGGATTTGAACTGCTGACCTTGTGGTTAGCATCCTAATGTGTGACCAACTATGCTACCAGAGCTCTTAAAACAAACCTGTTGTTAAGTGCCTATGAGTCAGTTCTGACTCATAGCAACCTGTATAGGGTTTCTGAGGAGCTGAAGGGGAAATCAAATAGATTTCAAGACAAGAAATAAGATAATTCAACCTAACTGTAACCCTAAAACTAGACGAAACCTTACTCTGAGACCAAGCCCAACCCTAACATTAACCCTAGTCCTAACCATAACCCTAAATGAAGTCCTAGTTCTTACCTAGACCTAACCCTAACTCCTATCCAACACTACCCACCCACTCACACACAAAAAGAAGAGCCAGGAGTGGAACATGTCCTTTGTCCCTACTATCCCTGTGCTGAGAATCTCCTTGATCAGGAGACAGAAACAGAGGTCTGTAGCACCAGAACCAGAGACATCAAGAAGTAGCAACAAACAAATGGTGGCAGCCAAGGCACCTGAACCAAGAGAACAGTAGACTTACTGGCCATAGAGCAAAAAAGCTGAGTATTTTCTGGCAGGAGGCTTGCTGATAGAGTGTGGTGTTTCTGGGCACTAATCAGTGGATCTAGGGTTGCTAACCCATGGAGCAAGAAAGCCAAGTGCCTTTGGGCAAGAGGCTTCATGGAGGACAGGGGTGCCTCCAGGCACATGGTAGAGCTAGGTTTGCTGATCCACGGAGCTAGAGCTGAGTGCCTTTGGGCCAAGGCTTACTGGTAGAGTAGGGTACCTCTGGAACTTATTGACAGAGCTAAAAGAGCTTTGTAACCCTTGTCCTAGAAGGGCAGAAATCAAAGAGCCATGGTGCTGAGAGGTCAAAGGCCCAAAAGAAGAAGATCTGTGGGCACTGTTAAAAAGAGACTACCTAGATTGAAGAATTGTATCTTGAGTTGCTTCTGATCCTGAATTATAAGCTGTTATTTCCCTAATGTGGTCCTGTAGGATAAGCACTTGATTGCTAACTGTAAGGTCAATGGTTCAAACCCACCAGCTGCTCCTTGAAAACTCTATACAAAACACCTCATAACATGGGTGAACCTATAGGACATAATGCTGAGTGAAATTAGTCAAGCATAAAAGGACTATTATTGAATAAGTTCTTTATTGTAAAAGATTAAGAAAAGATTTCCATACTATAAGTAATTCTTTGAGGATTACCAGGGGAGGGGAGGAGGGGACAGTAACTCACAGGTTAGGGGATAGACACATGATAGCTCAGGTGTTAGTGAGGGCAATGTACAAGAAGTGGGAAGGGTAGATGTTCAGGGAGGTTAGGGGAAGACTTAGGAAGATACATGTGCTAAATGGGATAGAGGTAGATTGTGATATATGCCCAGTCTTGAAAAAACAAAGGTCTGTGATATAGGGATCGAGACATAGTCTGAATGGGTGAAGAAGGAGAAATAATGTTAAGGTGCTCCACCTGCCTACTGTTGTAATATAGAAATTTAAATGGTATAGAGAGAAATATCAGGAAACATGATTACAGAAAGTTTGTACGCCTGTCTTCAGCCTATATTGGATTGGATTATCTAAAAGGGGTCTAGACTGTGCCCAGGGGAATAGGCTTCTTGTTAAGACTTTGTGGCGAATGGGGCCTTAGGTAGAATCCTGAACCCCACCCAGAACCTTTGAAGGTGGAACATTCCCAATAAAAGACATGCAGACCAACCTGGAATGGCTAAAGAAGATACTTGCAAGAAAGACCTGCAGGGGGTGAGGGTGAGAAGTAGACTGTTTGACTGTGACAATATTAAGCAAGCTCTTTGCCTTGGAGCTATCAAGGCAAGAAAAGTTAGCCCATCATGGTAAACCCCTTTCTAAGACTGAAACCCAAAAGGAATACATGAAGTTTTGTATGTTTGTTGGTGACCACTCTGGTCAACTGGTGAGTGGAAGTGGGGAACATACAGCAATGAAGACATGGGCTGAGTTTGGCCATGTTCCACAAATAGCTGATGACTTTGAGGTAAGAGAGAGAAGAGGAAGGGCTGGCTGGTTTGACATTCAGGTGGACCTGTGAATGCCTGAGCCCAAGGACACTGACCTAGCCACTGGCGTCTAGAGTTAAGAGTGAAGCAGCCAGATAATCTGAAGTTGGGGAAGGCATACCAGAACTCCCAAAGTTGCAAATAGTGCCCATTTAATGTTCCTTAGATGGCTTGCTGACCAGAATTTGATCAGATAAAAATAAAGAAGTTTGATACAAGGAGCAAGCATAAATTTGTACAGTTTGATGAACTGGACCTTTCCTTATGGATGAAGTTACCCAAAACTCCAACTGAAAGGGAAGGTTTTTTCCCATCAAGGATCAAGCTTGCCTTCTCAGTACACTGGGTTATAGAGACGGGAAACTTAAAGACTTTGGCTATCAAAATTGGGGTGCTATAAAGGCACAAAGTGGCTGGCTTACAAGCTTTCATGAGGTTGCTTAGTGTCAGAACATGGGGGGTAAGATACAGTCCCACTGAATAATTTTTCTCTTGTCCAGAAGGGTCTGGTTATGAGGGGGGATAGGATTTTATGGTTCAATTGTGAGTAATTGTCACAACTGTAAATGTAGAAGAGGTGTAACTAAAAGGGGTGATCAGTTAATCTGTCATATCAGGAACAGAGGACCTTAGGACCATCAAGAGGGAAGAACATAAGAGGAGCGAGGAATCCTAATCAGAATAGTAGTAACAGAGAGATGGTGGAAGATTCAAAGGCATAGGCAGGCAGAGAAGCTGAGGACTCTAGGCTCATAGACTGAGAAAGATAATGTGACTGAGGGCAGGAGGCTAGCTTATAAAATGTGCCCTTTGGACATTTAAACAAATATATATTTTCAATGTGGTATGTGTACATAAAAAAAAAAAGGTGGTGGGAAATAGAGGTAAATTCTGTTAGCTAGTGGTGCATGGAGGGGAATGTAAGCATTTTAATGATTTGTTGGGTGTAAAACTAATGATCTGCCCGGTGAACAACAAAAGCTTAAAAAAATGTTTGTGGGGGCTTCATCTTTCTCCCACAAAGTGACTTATAGGCTCAAACCACTGACCAGTGCTTATATTATGGAGTCACCTTGCTCCCATTCTTATACTGTTGCTGTTGTTGGGTATCATTGGGTTGGTTCCGACTCATGGCGACCCTTGTGTGGGGTTCCTGAGGAGTGACTAGTGAGTTTGAACTGCCAGCCATGAGGTTCAGCCTGATCTTGTGGTCTTGTGCTTATCCCAGAATGTCACACCAGGACTGTATTTAAATTTTATAAAATTATGTTAGATAAGAATGAAGATATGAAAAGTAATTGTCCCTGAAAAAAGTAGGTCTAGTGTTTCAACCTTCAAAACGTGTGTCTGGATTTCAATAGTCATTATGTTATGTTTCCTCCCATGCTTACTTTATAAGACATTTTCTTAAGAATAAATTTTAAGTTTTATGAAAAAATTTTAAGATATTCATAGAGGTGATTATGTAGTTTTTCTCAGCTGATTTATTACTGACCAACAATATTAGTAAGCTTACTGTTGTTATTGGTTGGTGTTGAGTCAGTTCTGACTCACCGCTAACCTATGCACAACAAAACAAAACACTGCCTGGTCCTGTACCACCTTCACAAGTGCTGTTATGTTTGAGCTCACTGTTACTGCCACTGTGTCAGTCCATCTCATTGAGGGTCTTCCTCTTCTTTGCTGATCCTCCACTTTTTCAAGTATGATGTCCTTATCCAGGGGCTGGTCCCTCCTAACAAGATATTTGAAGTACGAAAAAAAAGATCTTGCCATTCTCACTTCTAAGAAGCATTCCTTTTTTTTTTTTAATGTTTT
>NW_006408886.1:865814-873385 GCF_000296735.1 Chrysochloris asiatica | reverse complement strand
ATACTTCAGGCATATTGTTCTAATTATGTTCTGTATTGTTTTAATTGGTTTATTTTAAATGTCTATGTCTATATCTGGAGTCCTGGTATGGCACTGTAGGATGTGCACTAGAACACAAGGTCTGTCTGAACGGCAGGATCGACGGTTTAAGCCCACCCAGCTACTGCAGGGAGATCCTACATAGTGTTGCTGTGGGTCGGAGCTGACTGGACAGCACTTAAATACAACAACAACAACATCAATATCTAGAATATCATTGTGTAAATTGTAACCTGGTCATCCCTTATATTCTATAATCACATATATAAGGCATATCTTATATTCTATAATCACATTATAAGGCATATCTCATATTTTTTGTATTTTATTTTTAGTGAGAACTTCGAGTATAACTAGAATACAACTTCATAAGAGCATTAATGCTTATTGATTATTGATTGATACATCCTAACAGCTTAGAAGCATGCCTGGCACATAGTTGGCATTCAATAAATATTTGTTAAATGGAAAGAAAAAAGAAAGACGAGCATGAGTGGAGTGTAAGATTCCTACCTAGAAAAGCAACAATGTGGAGCAGCACCAGGCATCTAGGCCCATGGACTGAGTAAAGCTGTATGTCTATGGGCAGAAGTGTGGCTTGCAGAATGTGCCCTTTGGACATTTACAGACTGACAAAAGGAGTTTGGTAACATTTGCTCATACACAGCAGAGATCATGGGACCACGAGGCTGAGAAGTTAAAAACAAGAGTGAGGCATGACTGCAGTAAGCCTACAGTTTAACAAGAGGCATTCCTGACTGGAGAAAACATGCATCTTGGTTTTTCTGATACTGAATTGTACTCTGTTCACTTCTCCAATAAATCCCATAATCATTGAGTTCTGTGTGCTCATTGCAATGGAGTACTGTGGGAGGGATGGATGGTTGGTTGGTGTAAGAATATGTTAAAGAAGGTTGTAGGATGGAGGCATATCTGACCTCCGCTTCATAGGAATTGTCTATGGGCCAATTTTGAGTTTGATTATCTTTCCCCATTGTGAAGCCATAGGAAGTCAGACATGGCCCCTACATGATGTGGTGCTGAAGGATAAATACTGGACCACAAGGTCAATGGTTCAAACTCACCAGCCACTCCTCAGAAACCTTAAACAAGGTCACTATGAGTAGGAGTCAACTCAACCACACTTAACAACAACCACAACAACACAGTCAGTTGATCTTTAATAAAGGGCTAAAATGCATTGCTGTTATTATTGTTAGGTGCTGTCAAGTTGGCCTCTACTCACAGTGATCCTGTTAAAAAGTGCACTTCCCTTTCAGCAAGCAAGGCTGTATCATTAATAATCATATCGCAGGTTGTTAATGAGTCTCCCTCCAATTCTGGTGTCACGTTTTTCTTCGTATAATCCAGCTTCTGGGATTATATACTCAGCATACATGTTGAATAAGTATGGTGAAAGAATGCAACCCTGGTGTATACATTTCCTAATTTTAAACCATTCGCCTCTTGAACAACTGCCTCTTGAATTATGTACAGGTCTCTCATGAGTACAATTAACTGCTCTAAAATACTCATTCTCCGCAATATTGTCCATAGCTTATCAAATCCACACAATTGAAAGCCTTTGTGTAGTCAATAAACCACAGGTAAATATCTTTCTGGTATGCTCTGCTTTCATCAAAATCCATCTGACTTCAGCAATGATATCCCTCATTCCACATCCTCTTCTGAATCTGGCTTGAACCTCTGGAAGTTCTCTGTCAATGTATGCTTGTAGCCATTTTTGTATTATCTTTAGTAAAACTTTACTGTCATGGGATATCAGTGAATAATTGTCTGATGATTTCTTCATTCCATTGGGTCACCTCTCTTCGAAATATGGGCACAAATATGGATCTCTTCCAGTCAGTTTGCCAGGTAGTTGTCTTCCAAATTTCTTTGCATAGATGAATGAGTGCCTCCAGTGCTGCATCACTTTGTTGAAGGATTTCAATTTGTATTTTGTCTATTCCTGGTGCCTTGCTCTTTAGCAATTCCTTCAATGCATCTTGGACTTCTTCATTCAGGATCATTGGCTCTTAATCATATACTACCTCTTGAAATGGCTGAACATCGACCTTTTTTTTTTTGGTAAAATGACTGTGTATTTCTTCAATCATTTTTTGATGCTTCCTGAATCATTCAATATTTTACCCATTGTTGTTGTTGTTATTGTTAGGTTCCATAGAGTCAGTACTGACTCATAGTGACCTTACATACAACAGGACGAAACACTGCCTGGTCCTGAGTCAACCTCATAATCGTTGCCACTCTTGAGCCTATTGATGCTGCCACTCTGCCAGTCCAGCTCATTAGGGTTCTTCATCTTTTTCTCTGATGCTCCACCTTACCAAACATGATATCCTTCTCCAGTGATATCAATATGTCCGAAGTATGAGAGACGAAGATCTATCAGACATAAGTAATGATATCCCTCGTTCCACAGCCTCTTTTGAATCCAGCTTGAACCTTTGTATGGTGCAGCTGTTTCTGTATTGCGTTTAGTAAAGCTTTACTTGCATGGGATATTAAAGATATTGTCATATGATTCCTACATTCCATTGGGTCACCTCTCTTTGGAATGGGCACAAATGTGGATCTCTTCTAATCTGTTGGCCGGATAGTTGTCTTCCAAATTTCTTGGCAGAGATGAGTGAGTGCCTTCTGCGCTGCCTCACTTTCTTGAAAGATTTCTATTTTTATTCCATCAATTTCCAGTGCCTTTTTCTTTGCCAATTTCTTCATTGCCCCTTGGACTTCTTCCTTTAGTCTTGTTGGTTCTTGATCATATGCTACCTCTTGAAATGGTTGAACATCAACCATTTCCTGCTTTTGAGTTTTTGTGTTGGAGGAGAATATTGAAAGTGCCATGGGCTGCCAAAAGAACCAATAGATCCATTTTGGAAGAAGTGCAGCCAGAGTGCTCCTTGGAGGCCAGAATGGCCAAACATCGTCTCTCATACTTCAGACATATTGTCAGGAGGGACCAGTCGCTGGAGAAGGATATCATGTTTGGTAAGGTGGAGGGTCAGAGAAAGAGAGGAAGACCCCCAACAAGATAGATTGGCCAAGTGGCAGCTTCGATGGACTCAAGCGTGGCAACAGTAGTGAAGTTGGCCCAGGATCGGGCAGTGTTTTGTTCTGCTGTGCATAAGGTCACTATGGGTTGGTACCGACTTGATGGCACCTAACAACAACAACAACAACTACGATGCCTAGGCTATCAATGTTTATGCATTCCATTTCATTTTTGACAATTTCCAATATTCCTAGATTCATACTTTTTACTTTACATGTTCCAATTATTAATGAATGTTTACAGCTGACTCTCTTCATTTTGAGTTATGCCCCATCAGCAGATGAAGGTCCTGAGGCCTTCATGTCATCACGGTCAACTCTACTTTGAGAAGGCAGCTTTTCCCCAGTCACATTTTGAGTGCCTTTCAACCTGATAGTCTCATCTTCTGGCATTATATCTGACAATATTCTGGTGCTCTTCATCATGTTTCAATATTCAGTATTCTGGTGCTGACAGTCTTCCACTGCTATTCGTAAGGTTTTCAGTGACTAAATATTCTGAAGTAGTCTGGTTCACCTTCTTCATAGTCTGTCTTCCTAGGGAAGTTTAGCTGAAACCTACGGACTGTGGGTGGCCCTGCTGGTATTTAAAATAACCATGGCATAGCTTCCAGAATCACAGCAGCACACAAGCACCACAGTATTACAAACTAACAGACAAGTGGTGGCTTTCTTTGTTATTATCAAGGAATCCAACTGAATTTTGTGTGTTAATCTTGTACTTTGCAACTTCCATGAATCTACCAATGAGTTTCAATAATTTCTTGTGGAGTCTTTGGGATTTCAAAGTATAGAATCGTATTGTCTGCACACAGAGACAGTTTAACTTCTTCTTTGCCTTTTGGATGCCTTTAATTTCCCCTCCTTGCCTTATAAGTCTGGCTAAGACTTCCAATACAATTTTAAATAGGAGTGGTGATAGAGTTTCTTGTCTGGTTCCTATTCACAAGGGGATTGGTGTAGTTTTTCACTGTCGAAAGTGATGTAAGCTGTTGGTTTTGTATATATGCCCTTAAGTATGTTGAGGAAGTTCATTTTTATTCCATTTTGTTGATTATTTTTATCAGGAATGAGTGTTGGATTTTGTCAAATACCTTTTCTGCATCAGTTGATGCATTTTTTTTCCTTTGTTTTATTTAGGTGGTGGATTATGGTGATTATTTTTCTAATAATAATAATAATAATGATCCATCCCTGCACACCTGGTATGAAACCCACTTGGTCATTATTTTATTTTGATATTTTATTAGATTCTATAGGCTAGGATTGTGTTGAGAATTTTGCATCTATGGTCATAAGGGATATTGGTCTACAATTTTCTTTTTTAGTGATGTCTTTGCCTGGTTTTGGTACTAGTTATATTTGCTTCATAAAATGAATTGAGGAGTTTTCCTTCCTTTTCTACATTGAGGAATAGCATTAGTAGAATTGGTGTCAGCTCTTTTCTGAATGTTTGGTAGAATTTACTAGTAAAGCCATCTGTGCCTGGACTTTTTTAGTTGGGAGTTTTTGAATGATGTGATCAATATCTTCTTTTGTTTTAGGCTTGTTTACATTTTCTACTTCAGTTTGTGATTGTTTTGATAGTTCATGTGCTTCTAGAAATTTGTCCATTTCTTCTAGATTTTCAAATTTGTTGGAGTACAAGTCTTCATTATATTCTATTATTATCCTTTTTATTCCCATTGGTTCTGTTGTGTTGTCACCCATATCATTTCTTAATCATGTTATTTGTATCTTATTTTCTTTTGTTTGCTAATGGTTTGTTGGTTTTACTAATCTTTTGAAAGAACAAACTTCTTGTTTTGTTGATTCTTGCTATTGTTTTTCTATTTTCTATATCATTTATATCTGGCTAACCTTTATTATTTCTTTTCTTCTGTGGCAGTAGGCTTACTTTGTTGTTCTTTTTCTATTGTTTGAGATGTTAGGTGAAGGTGTTGATTTTTGTTCGTACTTCTTATTGGTTTATTTATTGCTATAACCTGCCCTCTGAGCACTACTTTTATTGGGTCCCAAAGATTTTGATATGTTATATTTTCATTATCACTTGATTCAAGGAATTTTTTATTTCATATTTTATTTGTTCAATTCCCCAGTAGCATTTAAGTAGGGTGTTATCCAATTTCCATTTATTTTATTTATTTACTTTATCTTCCCATTGTTGGTTTCTAATTTTATAGCATAGTGAGATGCTTTGTAGTATTTTGATGTTTTAAAACTTACAGATATTTGCTTTGTGGCCTAACATATCACCCATTCTGGAGAATGTTCCATGTGCACTAAAAAATGTATACTGTGTTGTTGTTGAATTGAGTGCTCTGTATATGTCTCTGAGATCAAGTTGGCTGATTGTGCTGTTTAATTCTTCTGTGTCTTTGTTGAGTTTCTTTTTAGTTTCTGTCCTTCATTGAAAATGATGTATTAAAATCTCCTACTATTATTTTCAAGTTGTCTATTTCTTTCTTCCGTTCTATCAGAGTTTGATTTATGTATTTTGAAGCTCTTTCATTGGAAGCATAAATATTCACCATGTTCAACTGATCCCTTAATCATAATACAAGTCCTTCTTTATCTGTTATGCTGGGATTTGTCTTAAAGTCTATTTTATCAGAGATTAAAATTGTTACTCCTACTTGATTTTGATTACCATTAGATTGATATTTTTTTTCCATATTTTGATTTTTAGTCTATTTCTGTCTTTGTGTATAAGGTGTGTCTATTGTAAACAGTTTTTTGTTTTCACCAACAGATCTTTTTTTGTTTTATAAAAAAGACTGAATTGTGAGGAAAGGAAAAATGAAGCAGGAGAAATGTATGGAATGGAAAAAAAATACAAATATAAGATGTTTTGCTAATTGTTTTGTAACTACAACTAATTAGTAAAGAGAGGGTTCTGTACAAAACAACAAAAAGGTTCAAAGTTGGTGGTGTTTCCTTAGCAAGGCTGAAGATTTCAGTCTTTAGTAGTTGGAATTGAGGCTGCACAGTTCTTGGTTTTGGATGGATCATTGGATGTGTAGGCACAGTTTTTGCTTTAACCAGATTTGAACAGAAGAATGGTCACTTGACCCAGATAGAAGTAGCTAAAGTGCTTTGTTTCATTTTGTTATGTGTAGTTTGTTTTTGTTTTTTTATGCTGCTAGTTTCTTAGTTCCACATAAATTTCTGTCATAAGTTCATTTTGTTTGTGGATTTTCATTTCAATTTCATAATTTTTGTTGTGTCATTTACTAAATCTTTCAGATTTTCCTCTTTTTTATTTTGATGTGAAGGTATATTACATTTCTTTGAGGTTATACATATGGTTTTCTTGACTGCAATCTTTACAGTGACAGATAAACAGTTCTTTCTTCTGCAGTGACCTTGGGTATGTTTGAACTACCAACCTGTAGGTAAATAATCAAGTGTTTGCACCACTCAGAGTCCTAAGTGGTCTAAATACTCTAAAAAGCAGAAAGGTTCGAATTGAATATTTAAATAATTGAGCTATATACTATTTATAAGAAATACACTTTAAATATAAAAGAAAAAATAGTTTAAAGTAAACTAATAACAAAAAAAGTTATTCCATGCTATTAAAAAAAAAAGATGGAGTGGCTGGGTTAATAATTGACAAATGATTACCAGATGTATTACCAGATTATAGTTATTTAGTGATGCTGTAACAGAAATACTACAAGTGGATAGCTTTTAAGAAACAGAAACTTATATTATAATTTAGGAGTCTAGAAGTCTGAATTCAGAGCAACACTAGGGAATGTCTTTCTCTGTTGACTCTGGAGGAAGGGCCTTGTCTTCTTTCAACATCTGTGGGCCTAGTATCCCTTGGAGAGCTCCATATGTCTTGGCATAAATCTTCCCCTGGGTCTATGAGATTTCCAGCCAGGGACCCAAGTCCAAAGGAAACCCTCTTCTTCCATCTCTTCTTTCTTGATCATAGTAGGTCCCTCTGATCTCTGCATGTTTATTTAATCTTTTTTATATATCAAGAAAACAAATATCTTTACAACTTAACCAATAAATAGCCTCATGATAAATGAAGTAAGGATTGAAGTTGTAAAAATATTCACTTTTCTTGGATCCACCATCAACAGTCATGGAAACAGCAGTCAAGAAATCAAATAACATATCCCATTAGTCAAATCTACTGCACAAGACCTCTTTAAAGTGTTTAAGAACAAAGATGTCAATTTGAGGACTAAGGTGTGCCGGCCCCAAGGAAGACTGTAGAAGAATTGATGCATTTGAGTTATGGTGTTGGAGAAGAATATTAAAGAGATCATGTGTTGGGGTTTTCCCTCGACATAGTTGTCACGAGTTTTTGGTTCACAAGGAGGGGAGATCCAGCAGTGATAGGGATAGCGAAAGAATACACAGACAAACAGAAGAAGGGAGACAATGAGGCACCCCAAAGCCAGGGTGGATACATCACTAGTGGGCAGGCTTGGGAG
>NW_006408886.1:861208-865254 GCF_000296735.1 Chrysochloris asiatica | reverse complement strand
AATTTAATATGTTGTTGTTGTTGTTGTTGTTAAGTGCCGTCGAGTCGGTTCCGACCCATAGTATATATACCTGAATATTAAGATGAAAGCAATTTTCCATTAACTGCCAGTGGCCTCATTTGTTACACTCAGCCCTAGAGGACCTCGAACCTCTGACTAGTCATACACAGTCTGCAACAACCATGGACTGCCAGAAGAACAAACAAATCTGTACTGAACAAATGCTCCTTAGAAGCCATACCAGAACCAATCCCTGGAGAAGAACATTATGCTCAGCAAAGTGGAGAGACAGAAAAAAAAAAGAGGGGAACCCCCAACTAGATGGACTGACAGAGTGGCAGTAGTAAAGGGTTCAAGCATAGTCCCAATTGTAAGGATAGCATAGAACTTGGTAATATTATGTTCTGTTGTATATAGGGTCTCTATGAGTCAGAACTAACTCTATGGCTCTTAATAACAACAACATATCTCAAGAGATTGACTAAAGATGCAACCTAACACTGTAGATGGCATCATGACTCATTAACATAATTATTGTGAATCCTGCTTATTAACATCATGTAGTTGTTGGTGGTGTTTGTGTGCCATAGAATTGGCTCCAACTGATATTGACCCTACATAGGGTTTCTGAGGCTGTAAATCTTCACAGGAGCAGTAGCCTCATTTTTGTATGCATAGTGGCCTCAAATCTCCAACCTTGTGGTTAGCAATCCAGTGCTTGTCCTATTGCAACACCAGTGCTCCCCATTAATATCGGAGAGGTTTGGATTTGCAACATATAGGATAATTACTCCCGAACATCAAATACAGGATAATTACATAATACTGAGAATCATGGTCTAGCTAAGTCGCCATATATTTGGTTAGGGAACACCATTCGATCAAGATGAAAGAAATGAGGAAAAAATTCAAGCCTTGACTTGAAATACTGAAGGGTTCTTTGGGCAAAATATTGAATGATGCAGAAAGCATCAAAAGAAGATGAAAGGAATACACAGAGACACTGTACTAAAAAGAAATAGTCAATGTTCAACCATTTTAAGAGGTGACATTTGATCAAGAGCCAATGGTACTGTAAGAAGAAGTCCAAGGAGCACTGAAAACATTGAAAAAGAAGAAGGCTCTGGGAATTGATGAAAATTTTTAATTGAAATATTTCAGCAAACTGATGCAGCACTGGAGGTGCTCACTTATCTATGCCAAGAAATTTGGAAGACAGCTACCTGACCAACTGATTGGAAGAGATCCATATTTGTGCCCAGTCCAAGAGAGGTGACCCACTGGAATGAAGAACATCGAACAACATCATTAATATCACATGCAAGCAAATTTTGCTAATGATAATTCAACCAACTGCAACAATTTGTACATTTACAGGGAATTGCCAGATGTTCAAGCCAGATTCAGACAAGGACTTGGAATCAGGGATGTTATTGCTCACGTCAGATAGGTCTTGGATGAAAGCAGAGAATACCAGAAAGGTGTTTACCTGTGCTTTATTGACTATGCAAAGCTTTGGACTCTGTGGATCATGACAAGCTATTGACAACATTGCAGAGAATGAATATTCCAGAACATTTAATTGTGCTAATAAGGAATCTGTACATAGACCAGGAGGCAGCCATTCAAAATGAAAAGGGGACACTGAGTTGTTTTAAAAAAGGAAAAGTGTGCACCAAGGTTGTGTTCTTTCACTATATTTATTTATCTATGCTAAGCAAATAATCCGAGAAGTTGGATTATATGAAAAAGAACATGTATTAGGATTGGAGGAAGCTAAATTAGTAACCTGCAACATGCAGATGATGCAACCTTGCTTGATCAAAGCAAAGACGACTTAAAATACTTACTCATAAAGATCAAAGCCTGCAACCTCAGTATGGGCTGTACCTCAATATAAAGAAAATAAAAACTTTACCACTGGATCAATAAATAGCATCATGATAAAGGGAGAAAGGATTGAAGTTGTCAAAGACATCATTTTGCTTGGATTCACTATCAATACTCATGGAAGCAGCAGTCAAGAAATTAAATGATTTGTTGCATTAGACAAATCTTATGCAAAAGACCTCTTTAAAGTGTTCAAAAACAGAGATATCAGTTTGAGGACTAAGAAAAATACAAATGTATTTTGGAAGAAGTACAAACAGAATGATTCTTAAAAGTCAAGATGGCCAGATTTAGTCTCTCTTACTTTGGACATATTATCAGGAGGAACGAGGCCCTGGAAAGGGGCATCATGCTAGGTAAATTGGAGGGTCAGAGAAAAAGAGGGACATCCCCAACAAGATAGACTGGCACACTGGCAGCTGCAATAGGCTCAAGTGTAGAAGCAATTGTGAGAATGGTATAGGACTGGGTAGTGTTAAATTCTGTAGTACCTAGGGTTGCTATGGGTCAGAACCAACTCAAAGGCATGTAACAACCTAACAATATACCAAACCAAGAACCCACAGTTGTGGAGTGGAAACCAACTCATTGCAATCCTTTAGGGCAGAATGAAACTGTCCCATAGTTTTCCCAGGGCTGTGAATCATTTAGGAAGCAGACTGCCACATCTGTCTTCCTTGTGGATTCAAATCACTGACCTTTTGTTTAGCATCCAAGTGCTTTAATCATGCACCACCAGTGCTACTATATCACATATACCTGATGAGAACTCTTGACAACATAAAAACAGAAACAAGTTTTCAAAAGCTATTCACAAAAACCTATAGTAAAACAAACAAAACAACACCTATAGCAAACAGCATATTAATGGTGAAAGACTAAATTGTTTTCCACTAAGATCAGGGACAAAGACAAGGATTTATGCTTTAACATTTCTACTCTGTATAGTAGAGGTTCTAGCCAGCATGATAAGGAGAATGAATGAATAATAAATACATAAGGGATCTGACTGAAAGGAGAAAATAAAAACTTTCTTTACAAACATCTCTATAAAATCAGAAGTAACGACTGAGTTTAGCAAGGTTTCAAGATAGAAGATCAATATTAAAAATCAATTGCAGGAGAACAAACAAGATGGCGGATCGGGTGGAAGCGCACTGAGGAACTCTGCCGGCAACAACACAGAATACAGGACCAAGAAGGCTCAGGGGATGATCCCAGAACTCCGAACCACATATAAAAGAATATTTAGAAGGTTGTAAGACTTACAGTCGGGGGAGTTTGTGGCAGAAGCAAGAAAGCCATTGCTTTCTGGTTCAGGACGCTCAGCTGCTCCAGGAGCCACCATCTTGTGTGGGGCCAAGCAGGGGAAGAATCGCAGTGGCCACAGACGCCTGACAGAGGCACAGAGATAGAGGTGTGGACATTCTTTTTTTTTTTTTGTATCAGTTCGTTGGTCCCTTGCTGTCAGCATACCTCCATCCTGGTGACTATAAGGGTGCCGGAGCTAGTGGACACCCCAACCCCACCCTTGGAGGGTTCTACTACTCATGCGCACAGAACTCCTTGAAATTTAAAGAGACAGTTTCCACTTAAATCCAAACGGCCACAGCCGGCCCTGAACTGTTTATAACTAGAAAAAAGACCTAAACGGGGATTGTGGAGTGGGACAAGCAGGTACAAAAGGAAATAGGCTGAAAATTAAAGCCTAAGTTACATCACAATGACCAACAGTGGCATCTTGAAATTTCTCAAGAAGAAGAGTGAAAAGGGAAGCCCATCTCCTGATCCCATCTACCTGGAGGCAATCAGAAATCATAAAAAAATACCAAAATACATACCCATCTAAGTATTAAGACCAGAGATAACTTCTGAATATGCCAGAAAATAGAAACAGATGACCATATCTGCACATGGCCAGAAACGAGATAAAGTGACGGGGGCAAATGAGCTGGAAGTAGACCTACACTCCACACTGGAAGATGGGCAGGCTTTGGAAATGCCTGAGAAGAAATTCAGAAAAATGATTATAAAATGTATCAAAACACTATACAATGGAGTTGAGAAAATAAGGAAGAAGTCAGGAAAGTGCTACAGGAACAATCAAATAAGATAGATACAGCATTGGAAACAATTCAAAACCTACAGAAAGAGGT
>NW_006408886.1:837921-860473 GCF_000296735.1 Chrysochloris asiatica | reverse complement strand
GAATAAAATTATAAGAACAGAGGATCTGGGAGGTCAGTCTATGATCAAAACAATTACAATGTGAAAGAAGATAAACACAGAGGAACAGAGACCCAAGTGGTGGGAGGTCAGGTAGATTACTGGATAAAATAGACTGTCCTAAATGGAGACTAGAACTAATGGAATATAAGGTAACTACAATGGGGTTGGGGTGGGGGGTTTACTTTGGGTTTTGGGGATGGCAATACAAGAAGGAGGGAGGAGGCGCAAGACCAAGATAGATAGGGGAGCACTGAGACAGGTTTGCATGGCCTAGTGGGACAGAGGTAAATAGTGATGCATACTCAGCCTTGGAACAACAGGTCTCTGGGATACAGGGATCTAGGTATAGCTTGAAGAGGGTAAATAATACTAAAATCCTTGACTGCCTTATGAATATTAGTTTCCCTTGCCTATAAAATAGACACTTGAGTGGGATAGAAAGGAATGTTGGGAAACATGATTAGAGAAAACTTGTAAGCCCGTCTTCAGCCTATAACTGATTGGAATACCTAAAAGTGATTCTACAACTCGCCCAATGAAATAGGCCTTGTGCAAAGCCTTTACAGAGTATAGGAGCTTAGGTGGAATCCTGAGTCCCATCTAGAACCTTATGAGGTAAGACATTCCCACTAGAAAGGACAAACAGACTGGAATAGCTACAGTGACAGAAGATACGTCTTCATGATGAACCTGACCTATGTTTAGAGTGGTAGGTACTTCAAGTACCAACAGAGCAGGAAAGAGTCTTCACATTAAGTATCAATTCTATCCCCTCTGTACACAGGGCATATAGGGACGGGCAACTTAGACATTGGCTACCTAAAATGAGGGAGCAATAAAGGGACAAAGTGACTGGCTTACAAGGTTTCAAGAAGGAGTTTAGTTTAAGAGTATGAGGGGAATGAAAGAGTTCCCACTTGATAGCTGTCATCTTGTCTAGATGGGTCTGGTGAAAAGAGATGGGGATAAGATTCATAAGATTCAATAGTGAATAATTGTTATCATGACTAATCGCGACTGTCACAATTATAAAGGTAGAAGTTTTGTAACAAAAATAGGGGAGTGTTTAATCTTACAGTCCAGAAACAGAGGACCCTAGGACCATCAAGAGAGGAACACACAAGCAGAATGTGGGACCTTATCCAGAGAAGCAGCAGAGCCAGAGATGGGGCCATGGAGAGGCGGAGCGGCTGAGGACTCTAGATTCATGGACTAAGAAGAGAGGGACTAAGAGCTGGTGGCCAGGAGCAGACTTGCAGAATGTGCCCTTTGGAGATGTAAATTATTATATATGCCTGAGTGGGTTTTTTTTTTTTTTTTTTTTTTTTTTTTTTTAAAGCTAAAGCGGATAGAGAGAAATACCCCCAAATCAAAACAAAACAGAAACTCAAAACACTGTCTATATTCTTACTTCATTTTTCAGGGATTTTATTCACCCTCTGAATATATTAGGCAATTTGGTAAGGAAACCAGGTGACCCAGAACACCTGGTTTAAAATGAATTGCTTAAAATAAGAAAAACAAGAATAAAGAGTTTAAAATGAGGACGGAATCAATTACATTTCTATACAGTAGAAAAAATAAATCAGAAATTATTGTTTGTAATATCATGTAATGCCATTTACAGTAACATAGAAAATGAAATTCTTAACAATCAATATGAAAAGAGTATACAAGTGCACACTGAAATGTAAAAAAAAATGTTTCTAAGGAAAATTAAAGAACATCTAAATAAATGGAGACTCAATATTTTAAAAATATCATTCTCCAAAAATTGCTGTGTAGATTCAGTGTAATTCTAATCAAAACCCTAGCAGCCTCCTCTCTAGAAAATTCTGGGGTGAATCTAAAACTCCTATGGAAATACAATGAACCTGCAACAGTAAAAACAACTTAGATAAAGAAAACCTAAGTTGGAGGACTAACACCATTTGATTTCCAGATTTCTTTTACAATACAGTAATTAAAATAGTATGTTGCTGTAGTTAAGTGCTGAGGAGTCTATTCCGACCCATAGCAACCCTGTATAGGATTTCCAAGGAGCAGCTGGTGTGCTTGAATCACGGACCTTGTGGTTCAAAGCGACTTTGCTGTCCAGCGCATTAAACCACAGTGCCACAACAGTACTCCCAAAATAGTATGTTGTTGTTGTTAAGGACCGTGGAATCGGTTCTGACTCATAGTGACCCTGCACAGGGTTTCCTAGCCTGTAAATCGTTACAGGAGCAGAACGCCTCATTGTTCTCCCGCGGAACCACTTGATAGTTTAGAAATGCTGACCTTGAGGTTGGCAGCCTGACTTGCGACTCCACGACTCCATGGTACTTAACAGCAACAACAAAATAGTATAGTGTCAGCATAAAAATAAGCAAGTAGTTTGATAGAACAAAATAGAATAAAGAAATAAATTCACATATAAATGGACAACTGATTTTTGACAAAAGTTCAAAGGCAATTCAGAGGAGAAAAAAAACACGACATTGGAACAATTGGATATTCATATGCAAAATATATGTGCATGTGTTTTTAAACTCAAAACAGATCTTAGACCTAAATAGAAATTTTAAATAATTAAGAGTCTAGAGAAATGTTTGTGACCTTGGGTTAGGAAAAGTTATATTAGATACAACATGAAAAGCATAACCTATTAAGAATTGGCAAATTGGATTTTATCAACATTTAAAACTTCTGCTCTCTAAAAGACACTTTTAATAGAACGAAAAGAAAGCAGTGACGCCAGAGATGGAGGCAGAGACCATGATGTGGAGATATGGAGTGGCTAGGCACTCTAGGCCCAGAAAGGGAGAGGAGCTGTGTGCTGATAGCAGAGGGGAGGTGTGGATTGTGGGGTAAACCCTTTGGTTGTTTGATGATGCATGCAGGGGATTGTAATCATTGCAATGAAACGAAATAAGATAGTATGAATGTAAAGCTAATGTTCTCCCATGTGAAACTATCACATACTTCACAATAAAAACTTTAAAAAAAAAAATTGAAAATAGAACTATCATATGACCCAGCAATTCTACTCACAGATATGTACATTACATCAAGGTTCATTGCAACATTATTCACAATGTGAAAAGGTGGGAACAACTGTCCATCAACAGATGAATGGCTGAACAAAATGTGTATTCAGAAATAAGCTCCTAATGAAACTTGAAAATATGTTGAGTGAAATAAGTCAGTCTCCCAAAGATAAATACGGTATGATCTCACTTATAAGAAATATGCAAATCTATAGAAACCAAAGAGCTCTAGTATCATAGTGGTTACAAGTCAGGGTGTTAACCTCAAGGTAAGCATTTCGAAACTGTGGGAGAAAGATGAGGCTTTCCGCTACCTTGGAAATCCTATACAGGGTTGCCATGAGTCAGAACCGAAACCACAGCACATAACCTCCATCACCACCATAGAAACCAAAGCTTCTTAGTACTTATCAAGATTAGGAAGAAGGAAGGAATGGGGAGTTATTGCTTAAATGGCAAAGAGTTTATGATAACGGTGATGAAATAATTCAGGGTAATGAGAATGGTTGCACAGCATGAAGAATTTAATTATGCCATTGAATTGTGTATGTAAAATTGTTGAATTGGCAAATATTTTATGTATACTTTTACTACAATTACAAACTGAAAAAAGAGAGAGAATGAAAAGACAATGCACACACTGAGAAAATGTTTGTAAATTGCATATGATAAAGGACTTGTAGCTATATAATAAAACTCTCAAAACTCAATAATTAAAAAAACCAAGCAGCTCAGTTTTAAAAACAGGCAAAGCATTTCAACAAAGACGATATGAATGGCAAATATGTATATAAAAAGATACTTTATATCATTAATTATTGTTAAGTGCTGTTGAGTGGGCTGTAACTCATAGTGAACCTCTATAGGGTTTCTGAGGCTGTATATCTTTTGGCAGCAGAAAACTTAGTCTTTCTCCCACGACATTATTGTTCACAGTCCAGTGATTATCCTTTACAGCCACTGTACTTCCTCATTAATTATTGTTAAGTGCCATTGAGATGGTTCCGTCTCAAACAGACCCTGTATGGCATTTCCAAGCAGCGGCTGGGGGTTTGAACTGCCTACCTTCCAGTTCAAATCAACCTTGCAGTTCAGTGCATTATCCTGCTGTACCACAAATTAATTATTAGTGGTGATGGTTATGTGCCGTGCAATCGGTTCCAACTCATAGCGACCCTGTACAGGATTTCCGAGGCTATAAATCTTTACGGGAGCAGAAAGCCTCATCTTTCTCCCGCGGAACAGCTGGTAGTTTCTAATTGCTGCTTTTGCGGTTTGCAGCCCCATTGGTAACCACTACGTATTAGAGCAATGCAAATTAAAATCCCAGTAATATATACTACAGAGTCCTTGTGAAGCGCGTGGGTTAATGCTCTAGACTGCAAAGTCAGTCTGAAATGTAAGGTTGGCGGTACAAGCCCACCAACCACTCCCTGGAAACCCTATACAGGGTCACCATGGGTCGTAACTGACTCAACAGCACCCAACAACAACAATATAGTCTACATACCTATTTTTTTAAAAAGAAAAAACAGTATCACCGAGTAGATTCCAACTCAGAGTGACCCTGTATAGGGTTTCCAAGGTTGTAAATCCATACGAGAGCAAAAGGTCTCATCGTTCTCTTACAGCGTGGCTGTTGGGTTTGAACTGCCAACCTTGGGCTTAGCAGTCCAGTGCTTATCTTACAGTGCCACCAGGCCATCCAACTGTTAATGAGAAAGAGGAGGAACTGGAAGTCTCATTTACTGCTTATGAAAATACGAAATATTACAATCACTTTGGAACACTCTTGCAGTTTTAAAAAGTTAAACATTCACCTACCAGATGATAGAACTATGTCACTCCTAGGTATTTGCCAAGAGAAATGAAAGCCTATGTTCATAGCACTTTACCTGTAATTGCACAAAACTGAAACAACTCATACCCATTAATCCATAAATGAATAAACAAATTGTGGCATATCTGCCAAATCCACTACCTATTTCTCCCCCTTATCCAAGCAACCAAGATTGGTTATTCATTTGACTGTAAATGTGGAGTAGCAGACTTTGTTAATGCCAGATTTGAGTTGCAAGTTCTTTTGGAGTACCCATCTATGCAGAAAAAGAGGATATTCTAATGGAGTTAGGATGAGCTATACTGAGCAACCAGTTTAAGGGACAGAAATTGATAATTTAAAGATATTTCAAGTATCCTAAACCAGTATTTCACTTCTAATCATTTAAAGGATAGGACTTGTATCCCTTTCTAGCATCTAAAATTCAATTTTTTAACAGAAATTTTTTATTTTCTTTTATATATTTTGGACAGACTTTGGTCTTATCTATTACTTTTGAAGAGGAAAACTCCCCAGGACCCAAAGGTCTAAGTTCTTTAGTTCAGATAAAGGTTTTCAAATGATGTCAAATATTGAAAGTATAGACTCCAAGGTAAAAAAACGTATCAACTTGATATTGAAATTTCCTCATTGAACTAATATTGGAGATGGTAAGAAACTAGTTGTAAAATGGATGAGGATGGATTTATATAAACTTTTGGTTAAAAAATAAGTTTGTTTCAAAATGGTGCAGCCACTGTGAAAAACAGTTTGGCAGTTCCTCAAAGAACTAAGCATAGACTTACTATATTGTTGCTATTTTGTGCCACCCAGTTTATTCCTATTCAGTGACCTAATGGGACAGAGTGGAACTGCCCAGTCGGATTTCCAATGCTGTTCTGGTGTGGCGCTGTGGGCTAATGTGTCAGACTGCAAAGTCATTTGAACCACAAGATCAGTGGTTCAAACTCACCAGCTGCTCCTTGGAAACCCTATACAGGGTCATTATGGGTCGAAATCGAATCAACAGCACTTAACACCAACAATAACATATTTAGGAAAGCAGATCACCCCATCTTTTATCCCATGGAGGGAGCAGTTGGTAAAGTAGAACCTTTCTGTTTGTATCTGATGCTATTTCTATCCTGAGTTTACAGATGAGGAAGTTAAGTTATGATGGGAAGAGCACAGATTGAATATCTGTGTCTAGAACTACCCTCTACCTCTAACTCTCCATATCACTGGGCAATTCACTTGCTCTAAAGTAAGAGGATGGACAAGCTCTGGGTGATATGGCACTGTAGGATAAGCACTGCACTGCTAACCATATTGTCAGCAGTTTAAACCCACCAGTAGTTCCTCAGAAACCCTATATAGGGTTGCTATGAGTTGGAACCGACTCTAAGGCACTTAACAACAACAACAACACGAGATGGCAACAACTGTGAGCTCAACTGCTCATATAGGGTCTTCTATGTTCACAGGAAACAATGAAAAGGATGCATCTGAGTTGTAGAATCTCAGAGATTTCTGAAAGGGATGTCTTGTACTGCCTCATAGACTGTTGGAGTGTGAAGTTTTATTTCAGGTTGACATCCATTTACTACACAGAAGAGAAATCAGTAAAATGCTTGAGAAAGTATACCGTAAAATAGCATGATGTCTGCACAAAGGTGAGTGAGTACCATTGGAGAGATGTTTCTATTTCTAGTATCTAATTACCTTTACTTGGTATCTAGAGAACCACTTGACTTGCTGATGCAAAGTTCTCTTATCTCACTAGGGGATGTTCTTAGAGGTTGGGCAGGTCTGCAGAAATCCATGTGAGAGAGTTGTGATTAAGGCCTCTCCATACCATACATGTAAATTATTAACTCTAGTCTAAGAATTTAGTTATTCCATTAAGGATATAAAGGAAACCATCCAGGTGATAATAAACAGAGCCAGAGAAAAGCCAGGCACTTCCAATTCAGACTATAAATATTCCAAAAAGCATTCCTATGACTGACAGAATTTATATGCTGGAATCATTTCTATTTCCTTCTAAAAAGGTTCCTTTTATTTTCCCGTTAGCTAGAACCTAGTTCAGAACATAGCAGGCATTCAAAAGTATTCAGAAAGTCAATGAAAAAAGCAAAACAAAACCTTTCCATTAAATTGAAAACAGATATTTCTCATACACAATCACCTTTTCTCTTAATTTCTTTTTCCCTATGGTGAATAAAAGAAACAGTCAATTAAAAAAAAAGAATAAATTAGAAAACATAAAGCAATATATTTAATAGATAAATCTAAGAGCTGATTCTTTGAAAGAAATGATTAATTTGTTGGAGAAGATAAATTAGAAAAGAAGAGAAGAATAGACACACATTATTTTAGAAAAGGAGCCTAGGTGGTACAAGCACTTTGCAATCAGCTGCTGACCTAAAGGCTGGTGTTCTCTACTACACAGCTACAGTGGTCAAAATAGCCTGGTATTGGTACAACAAAAGATACATATATCAATGGAACAGAACTGAGAACCCAGAAGTAAATCCATCTGCATACAGTCAGCTTATCTTTAACGAAGTGCCAAAACACATTAAATGCAGAAGGCATAATCTCTTCAACAAATGTTGTTGTTTGTTTTTAAGTGCTATCCAATTAGTTCTGAGCCATAGTGACCCTGTATAGGGTTTTGGAGTAGCGGCTGGTGAGCTTGAACTGCTGATCTTGCAGTTCAAAC
The DNA here is from genome assembly GCF_000296735.1 of Chrysochloris asiatica. NCBI lineage: Eukaryota > Metazoa > Chordata > Mammalia > Afrosoricida > Chrysochloridae > Chrysochloris > Chrysochloris asiatica. The sequence continues at coordinate 852,879 of NW_006408886.1, read as the reverse complement.
CAACTTTGCAGCCCAGCACATAAAACCACTGGAAATTCATTTGCAGAAAACTAAAGCAAGACCCATATCTCACACCACAACAAAAATAATCTCAATGTTGATTAAAGACCTAAATGTAAAACTTGGAACTATAAAGATCATCAATGAAAAAATAGGAACAAGTTTAGGGGCTCTAATAAATGGTATATATATACTACTAAGGAGTCCTGGTGTGGTACTGTGGGTTAATGCACCAGACTGCAAAGCCACTTGAACTGCAAAGTCGGCTGTTCAAGCTCACCAGCTACTCCTTGGAAACCCTATACAGGATCGCTATGAGTCAGAATTGACTTGACAGCACTTAACAACAATATACTATTAAACATAGTTTAAAACACACAAACATCAGACAAAAAAATAAATGACTGGGACCGCCTGAAAATCATACACTTAATTGCCAAAAGAGTAAAGAGCGTTCCCAGACTGGGAATTTTATTTTGCAATGACATATCAGACAAGAGATTAATCTCTAAAATTTATAGAAAACTACAATACCTCTACAAGAAAAAGACAAACAACCCAATTAAAAAATGAGCAGAGGACATGAACACTTCACCAAAGAAGACATCAGGTGACCAATAAAAATATTAAGAAAAGTTCATTATCAGTAGTCATTTGTTGTTGTTGTTGTTGTTGTTAAGTGCCGTCGAGTCGGTTCTGACCCATAGCGACCCTGTACAGGGTTTCCGAGGGTGTAAATCTTTACGGGAGTAGAAAGCCTCATCTTTCTCCCGCGGAGCGGCTGGTAGTTTCGAACTGCTGACCTTAAGGTTCACAGCCCGATTCGTAACCACTACGCTACCAGAGCTCCTTATCAGTAGTCATTAGAGAAATGCAAATCAAAACAACAATGAGATTATCACCCCATCATTAATTGCCAATTTCAAAAAATCAGAAAACAATAAATGCTGATGAGTGTGTGGAGAGACTGGAACCCTCCAATATTGCCGGTGAGACTGTAAAATGGTGTGACCACTTTGATGGTTTCCAGGGGTGGGAGCTTGATAATGTAGGCTCAGATACATCTGATCTGATTCTCATAGCTCTACTATTGGGGGTATATTTATTCCTCAAAAATCAGAGTAATTCACTGACAAAAGGGGACATACGTTAGCACAGATTATTGGAAGAACAATATACAAGAAAAGGGAGGTTGGCAGAATGATGGAGACAGGTGAAGACACAGGGAGGTATGCTAAGTGCCATCAAGTCTGTTCCAACTTATACCAACCCTGCATAGGATTTCTGAAGATCTGCTGGTGAGTTTGAACCACCAGCCTTGTAGTTCAACCCAACCTTGGGGTTCACTGCTTATCCTATAGCACCACACCACTTCTTAGATATTATCAAACATCTTAAGACAATGAAAGGGTGCAGGACCATAGTCTCAGGGGACAGCATGGTCAATTGGTATAACATAGTCCACAAAGGCAATGTCCTATATCCTACTTTGGTGAGTAGCATCTAGGATCTTAAGAGCTCATGAACAGACATCTAAGATGAAACTATTGGTCTAGCCATGTATATAAGAACGAAGAGAGATGAAAATTTAAGATGCTTGGAATCAACTTGTCCACTGAACCAATGGAACATAAGACCAGAATTAGATGGTGCCTGGCTACCACTACCAACTGCTCTGAAAGGGATCACATTAGAAGGTCCTGGATAGAATGGCAGAAAATATGGAACAAAAGTCAAAATTATAGATATATAAAGACCAGGCTTACTTGGTTCATGAAGCCTGAGACTATGAACCTCAACCACCTTTCAGGTCTGGAAAGGAATTCACCTTCATGGCCTAATTTTCAGCTAAGATGTAGATAGGTGTACACTAGTAACGTATGTTCACCATAGAATGATCAATCATGTAAGATCAAAGAGGCAACATTACCTAAGGACAAAGTTGAATAGGGATGGGAAGTAGGGTGGAATGGGCATAGGAACCATAGGAAGGAAGTGGGATAACTGTTATTGTGAGAAGGGAGTTGCAATCATTGAGATGAAATAACATGTATGAATTGTTGAATGTAAAGCTGATGATCTTCTCTGTAAGCCTTCACTCAATTCACAATAAAATGTTTGTTTTTTGTAAAAAGTGTTCACAGAGCATTAAAAAACAACAAAATGTTTGCATTTTGAACCCTCTGGCCTTCTGTTAAGATTATGGTCAAGATGCATGCCTTTCAAAACAATACAGCTGTGTTTATTTGTGACCATAAAAGTAAATATGGTTTACATCTAAAATAGTAGCCTACATTTGGCAATCTGTAGCATGAGACTTTAATATAGAAAGCAATAAAAATATCTTAAAGAAACAAAAAAATATTAAAGGAGAGAAAAGAAAAGTAACTATGGCTTGATGGTGGATTAGGTAGAAGCACGAGGCAGACCTCTGCCAGCAATAATAGAATACTGGACGGAGAATGTTCAAGGGACAGTCCCGCAACTCTGAACTAAATATAAAGGAATATTTAGAAGGAACGAAGGCTTACTGGTAGTAAGAAAGGTAGTGTTCTCTGATCTGTGGCTGCCAGAGCAGCCATCTTGTATGTGATGGAGCTGATACAAGAGCAGGGGAACGCTCCCATCACAGGAGTTTGGCCGATCATTGGAGACAAAGTGTGAACATATTTTTGTGTTCATTTGTTTCTCTGTCTGTACACCTCCACTCTGATGACTAGAAGGGGTGCCTGAGTGAGTGGAACCCCACCCCCCCAAACCCAGAGGGTTCTGCTACACATGCACACGGATCTGTTCAACAAACACCATGAGATGCAGAATCAAAGAAGGGGAAGGAATCAAAAAGAACTGCTTAAAATGGAACAGTCTCCCAGAACAGCTCGAACCGGCCCTGGGTTGCTTCTCACTAGGAGAAACACCTGAGTAGGATTAAGGAGTGGGGGAGAGACAGTCAAAAAAGGAAAGAGGCTGAAATTCAAATCTTGAGTTATATCCTAAGGAGCAATGGTAACATCTTGAAATTTCTCAGACAGCCTTGAAGGCAAGAAGCTGAGAGGGGCATTAAAGTCTTACATATATTTTGCTACAGTTTCTTTGTTTTGTTTTGTTTTTTTTGGTGGTTATAGACTTTAGTATCAAATCTGGGTTGTAGTTTTGATGTTTTTTTGTTTGTTTTTTGCAGTTCTTGTTTAGTTTTGTTTTGGTTTTAGGTGTCTATTCTTTTCATTTTAAATTTTTATTGTGAATTAAGTGATAATTTACATGGAAGAACATTAGCTTAGTTTTACATTCATCCTATCATATTTCATTTCATTGCAATGATTACAGTCCCTTCCATGCTTCATCAAACAACCAAAGGGTACACCCCACAAGTCTGCCCCTGGTTGTCAACACACAGACCTTCTCCCTCCCTGAGTCGAGTCCCCAGCCACTCCATCTCTCTATGTCATCATCTCTGCCTCAATCTCTGGCATCACTGCTTCTCTGGATAGGGTCCCACACTCCACTCTTCTCCCTTGATGGTCCCATGGACCTCCGCTCCTGGACTGCAAAATCAACCACTCCCATCCTTTTGTTATAAAATGTCTACCTACATTTCCAACCCTCACAGTCAGTCCTGATAGCAATTATTCACTATTGAACCACAAGAGTCTTATTCCCAACTCCTTTCATCAGCCCCGTCCAGGCAGATTGGAAACCACTCAGTGGAGATGCTACATTCCCCCGCACCCTCTGGAACTAGGCTCCCTCGTGAAAGCTTGTAAACCAGTCATTTTGAGTAGCCAATGTCTAAGTTGCCCATCCCTGTAAATCCAGTGTACTGAGGAAGTGGGAATGAGCCTCACTGTAAAGATTTGTTCCCTCTTTTGAGCTACTGCATCCATAGGTATAGGTCAAGTTAATCAAATTGTATCAGATGACTCTTTTTTTCCTCTTCTTTCTTCTTCTAGTTGAGTTCTGATCATCCAGCCATTGAAGCTAGGTCGAGTGGGTAATTTGTGAAAGTATGGGTGTTGTTGTGCATCTCCTCTCACTTCATATCAGCCAGATGCTTCACAATCCACTCTAGTCCTCTATGGCCATGTCCCTGTCTCAGGGCCCAGGAGTCCCTAGGTCTTGCCATACTGCTGGCTAACCAGGTTTCAGTCCAGGTTCCTAGGCGTCTGTTGAACATGGTTGGACATGGCTCACAAGTTCATTGCTGGTTTCCCCCCACTTCCCCTTATCAGTGAACAACGTGATAACTAGCAAGACCACATACATGCTTATGTATTACCCTTGACTCTCAGTCTTGGAAGTGGGTTTGCCCTGAGGGGACTGACCGCTTGCCTTGATGGCTCCTGGGTGAACAGCTTGTTTGTTCTTGTAGCAGTCAATCAGACTGACACTATTGTTTTTTTGTTTTTTTTTCCTGCTGCTCTTTCTTTCAAGAAGTATCTTCTGTCCTTCTAGCCACTCCAGGCTGGTCTGCGTGTCCTTTCAAGAGGAAATTTCCCACCTCAGAAGATTTGAATGGGGCTCAGAATTCCACCTACGGTCTTATGCAGTGCAAAGGCTCAGTAGAAAGCCTCCTTCACTGAGCAAGTTCTAGCCCCATTTTAGGTATTCCAATCAGTTATAGGCTGAAGATGGACTTACGAGCTTTCTATAATGATGTTTCTGGCTATTCCTTTCTCTCCCTCTCGTGTCTATTTTACACTAGTAGGCAAGGGAAACCAAGATTCAAAAGACAGCCAAGTATCTTAACATTATTTCCCCTCTAAGGATATCATGTTTGGTAGGGTGGAGGGTCAGAGGGAGACCCCAACAAGATGGATTGGCCAGGTGGCAGCATTGATGGACTCAAGCGTGGCAACAATAGTGAGGTTGGCCCAGGATCAGGCATTGTGTGTATGTACCAAAGTTTGTTTATCCATTCTTCCATTGATGGGCACTTAGGCTGTCAGCATCTTTTTGCTATTGTAAATAGTGCTGCTATGAACAATAATGTGTATATATCTACTCGTGTTATGGCTCATATTTCTTGTGGATAACTATCAAGTAGAGGAATTGCTGAATCATAAGGTGTTTCTAATTCCAAATTTCTGAGGAAGCATCATATGGTTTTGCAGAGTGGTTGGACCATTTTGCAATCCCACCAGCAATGTAGGAGCATCCCAATCTCTCCACATCCTCACTAGCATTTATTGTCCTCTAATTTTTAAATTTTTGCTGTTATTGCTGTTGTGAGATGGTGATTTGCATCTCTCTAATGGCAATAGATCTGTTTTGGAAGTAGTGCAGCCAGATGGAGGCCAAGATAGCCAAACTTCGTCTCTCATACTTCAGACATATTGTCAGGAGGGAATAGTCACTGGAGAAGGATATCATGTTTGGTAAGGTGGAGGGTCAGAGAAAAAGAGGAAGACACCCAACCAGATAGATTGGCCAAGTGGCAGCATTGATGGACTCAAGCGTGGCAAGAGTAGTGAGGTTGGCCCAGGATCGGGCAGTGTTTCGTTCTGCTGTGCGGTTGCTATGAGTCGGTACTGACTCGATGGCACCTAACAACAACAACAACAATGGCTAGTAATCGTGAACATTTCTTCATATGTTTGTTGTCTGCCTGGATCTCCTTCTTGGCAAAGTGTCTGTTCATGTCCTGTGCCCATTTTTAAATTGCGTTATTTGTCCTTATCTTGTAGAGGTGCTGTTGTTGTTATATGTGCTGTGGAGTTGGTTCCGATTCATAGAGACCCTGTACAGGGTTTCTGAGGCTGTAAATCTTTACAGGAGCAGAAAGCCTCATCTTTCTCCCACAGAACAGCTGGTAGTTTCAAACAGCTGACCTTAAGGTTTGAAGCCCGTTTCGTAACTAGTATGCTACCAGAGCTCCTCGGAGGTGTTGTAGGTTCCTATATATTTTAGAAACAAGTCCCTTGTCTGATGCGTCATTGCAAAATATCTTTTCCCATTCTGTAGGCATTCTTTTTACTCTTTTGAAGAATACGTTTTGAAGCACATAATTCTTTTATGCACAAAATTCTTTAATTTTTAGTACGTCCCCAAAATCTATTTTGTCTCCTTTTGTTTGTATAATATTCAAAATGCTTGGAAACCTCACATTTGTCCCTATTTTTCATTGATGGCCTTTGTAATTCTGGGATTCACATTTAAGTCTTTAATCCATGCTGAGTTGGTTTTTGTATAAGGCATGAGGTAAAGGTCTTGTTTCAATCATTTGCATATTGCTTTCCAGGTGTACCAGCACCATCTGTTGAAGAGACAATCTAGGCTCTTTGTCAAAAATCGGTTGGTTGTATGTGGATGGGTTCATCTCTGGATTCTTGATTCTGTTCCATTGATCAATGTATCTTTCATTGTACCAGTACCAAGCTGTTTTGACCACTATAGGCATGTAGTAAATTTTGAAATCAGGGAGTGTGAGTCTTCTAATTTTATTCTTCTAAAGCAGTGATTTGCTTATCCTGGGTCTCTTTCATTTCCCTATAAAGTTTGTAATTGTTTTTTTTCCCCATTTCCTTGAAGAATATCATTGGAATCTGGATTGGGAGTGCATTATATGTGTAGATTGCTTTGGGCAGTATTGACATTTTCACAATGCTAAGTCTTCCTATCCAGAAGCATAGTATATTCTTCCATTTTTTAAACTCTCTTTTGGTTTCTTCTAGTATTGTTTTGTGGTTTTCTTTGTATAGGTCCTTTGCTTCTCTGTTTACATTTATTCCTACTTATTTCATCCTTTGGATGGCTGTTGTAAGTGGTATTGCTTTCCTAATGTCCTTTTCAGCACTGTCATTGTTACTATAGAGGAATCCAACTGATTTTTGTGTGTTGATCTTATACCCTGCCACTTTGCTGAATCTTCCAATGAGATCTAGTAGGTTTTTTTACTTAGTCTTTGGGGTTTTCTATGTATAGGATCATGTCATCTGCAAATAGAGGGAGTTTTTCTTCTTCTTTGGCAATTTGGATGCCTTTAATTTCCCTATCTTTCCATATAGCTCTGAATAAGACTTCCAACACAATATTGAATAGTAGAGGTAACAAAGGGCATCCTTGTCTGGTTCCTGTTCACAAAGGGAAGGCTTTTCCCTTCATTTCCTACTTTGTTAAATGTTTTATCAGGAATGGCCATTGGATTTTGTCAAATGCTTTTTTTTGCATCAATCAATGTGATTATGTGGCTCGTTTCTTTTTTATTTTTATTGTGAATTACATTGATTGTTTTTCTAACATTGAACCATACTTACATCTATAATATGAATCCCACTTGGTTATGATATATTATTTTTTTGATGTGTTGTTGAATTCTGTTGGCTAGGAGTTTGTTGAGAATATTTGCATGTATGTTCATAAGTGATATTGGTCTATAATTTTATTTCTTACCTATGTCCTTCCCTGTTTTTGGTATGAGAGTTATGCTTGCTTCATAAAATGTATTGGGGAGTTTTCCATCATTTTCTTTATTCTGGAATAATTTGAGTAGAATTGGTGACAGCTCTTCCCTGAATGTTTGGTAAAACTCACCAGTGAAGCCATCTTGACCTGGATTTCTTCTAGCTTGGAGTTCTTTGATGACCTGATCAATTTATTGTTTTGTTACAGGTCTGTTCAAGTTTTCTACTTGACTCTGTGTAAGTTTAGGTAGGTCACATTTTTCTGAAAACGGATCCATCTCTTCTAAGTTTTCAAATTTGTTGGAGGAGTACAGCTCTTCATAGTATTCTGTTATTATCCTTTTGCTTTCCTTTATTTTGTTTTGTTTTTGTGACATTGCCCATGTGGTTTCTAATGTGTGTTATAAGTGTCTTCTCCGTATTTTCTTTTGTTAGGTTTGCCAATGGTTTGTCAATTTTATTAATCCTTTCAAAGAACCAGCTTCTTATCCTGTTGATTCTTTCTATAGTTTTTCTCTTTCTATATCATTTATTTCTGTTCTGATCTTTATTATTTCTTTTCTTTTGGAAACTATAGGTTCCCTCTGTTGGTCTGTTTCTAATTGTTGGAGGAGCTTTGTTAAAGTGCCAATTTTCGTTCTTTCTTCTTTTTGGACGTGCACATTTACTGCAATAAATTATCCTTTCAGCACCACTTTCACCTTATCCCAAAGATATTGGTATGTTGTATTTTCATTCCTGTTTGTTTTGAGAAACTTTGTAAGTTCACATTTAATTACCCAATCACTTTTCAGCAGGGTAGTTATTCATTTTCCATGTATTCAGCTTCATTTCCTTGGTCTTCTTATTGGTGGGTTCTAGTTTTATAGCATTGTGGTCTGAAAAGATGTTTTGTAATATGTTAATGTTTGTAAATTTATGGAGGCTTTCTTTGTGACTTAACACATGGTCAATTCAGGAGAATGTTACATGCACACTGGAAAAGAATGTGCATTGTTCTGTTGTTGGTTTGAATGCTTTGTACACATCTGTGAAGTCAAGTTGGTTGATTGTGCTGTTTAGTTTCTCTGTATTTTTATCAAGTTTCTTTCTGGTTGTTCTATCCATTTTTGAAAGTGGTGCATTAAAATCTCCCACAGTAATTGTAGATATGTCTATTTCTTTCTTCAGTTCTAATAGGGTTTGCTTTATATATATTGGTGCTCTTTCATTGGAAGCATAAATATTTATTATGGTTATGTCATCTTGCTCAGTTGACCCTTTAATCATGAGATAATGTCCTTCTTTATCTCTTATGATTTCTGTCATGATATTTATTTTATCAGAGATTAGTATTGCCCCTCATGCTTGTTTTTTATTGCAATTAGCTTGGTATATATTTTTTTCTATCCTTTAATCTGTTTTTATCATTGTATGTAAGGTGTGTGTGTCACTTACAGGCAGCATATTGAAGGGTTTTGTTTTCTTATATGTCTGCCACTTTCTGTCTCTTCTCTGGGCATTTAATCCATTGACATTAAGTGTAATTATCAATTGTTGTTGTTGTCAGGTGCCATCGAGTTGAAACCGACTCATAACGACCCCATGCACAGCAGAACGAAACAATGTCCGATCCTTGGCCAACCTCACTACTGCTGCTACACTTGATGCCATCAATGATGCCACCTGGCTGATCCATCTCATTGGGGGTCTTCCTCTTTTTCTCTGACCCTTCATCTTCAACAGCATGACATCCTTCTCCAAGGACTATTCCCTCTTGACAATATGCCCTAAGTATGAGAGACGAAGCTTAGCCATCCTGGCCTCTAAGGAGCACTCTGGCTACACTTCCCCAAAACAGATCTATTGGTTCTTTTGGCAGTCCATAGCACTTTTAGTATTCTCCTCTAACACCACAACTCAAAGGCATCAATTTTTCTATCAATCAATAGGCATAAATTAATTGCTGTCAGTATGTTATTTTTTGTGGTGCTGTTAATTTCTTTGTTCTGCATGTCTTCTTGTGCTGAGTTCATGTTTTTGTGCTAATTCTTGTCAGTTTCTTCTTAGTTGTAATGTTTCCTTGTTCTACTTAGATCTTCATTTTAATGGTAAGTTGTGAAGTATTAACTTTTTTGGGGGGGTGACCCTATAGTCTGTTAACTTTTCCCTCCATTTAAGACAGTCTATTGTATCCTGCAATCTACCTGACCTCCTCACCATCTGGATTTATCCCTTCTTTAACATTGTTATTATTCCGATCTTTGATTGGTCTCACAGGTCCTCTGAAATCATTTATGTAATTTTTTCTGTTCTGAACTCTGCTATCTGTCGACTGGATTTTGGGTGACGTTGCCATGTCTGTCAATCTCTGGTTGCTGTCTGTTCTCATTGGTTTTCATTCCAAAAAACTCCCTTAGGATGCTTTGAAGCACTGGATTGTCTTTGACAAAATCTCTTAGCTTCTGTTTATACTGGAATGTTTTGATTGTACCATTGTATTTGATTGATAATTTTGCTGGATAGACAATTCTTGGTTAGCAGGTTTTTTTGTTTGTTTGTTTGTTTTTAGGGTTTTGAACATGTCTCCCCATTGCCTACTTGCCTGCATGATTTCTGCTAGGAAGTCAGAGCTTAATCTGATTTGCTTGCCTTTGTAAGTAACACTTCTGTTTTCCCTAGCTGCCTTTAGGATTCTCTACTTGTCTTTGATTTTGGAGAGCTTGATTATGATATGTCTTGGTGATTTTCTTTTTGGGTCTTTCCTTCCTGGGGTTTGTTCATCTTCTCACCCTTCAAGATGTTAGAGAAATTTTCTTCCAGAAACGCCTCCACTATCTCCTCTATGGACTTCTGTGATTTTTTTCTGTTCCAGGATGCCAACACTTCTTAAGTTATTCTTCTTCATGTTATCCAACATGAATATTAAACTCTCTTCATATTTTTAAATCCTTTTTTATGCTTGCTCTTCTATCTCAGCAGTATTGAGAGATTTGTGTTCCAAGTCATTGGTTCTGGCTTCCAATTATTCAAGCTACTCCTTTGCCCTTTCAGTATATTGTCCATTTCTGATTCCAATGCTATATCTATCATTTTTTATTGCTCCTGTAGCACTTTCCTGACTTCTTCCTTATTTTATCTACCCCTCTGTGGAACACTTGAATTTATATCAATATTATTTTTCTGAATTCCTTCTCAGGCAGATCCAAAGCCTGCTCATCTATGTCGGCCTCCAGTTCATTTGTTTCAGTTACTCTTTTCTGTTTTTGGACATGGGCTGAGATCTTTTGTTGCTTTTTTTCTTGGACATTTTCAGTAGTTAGGTGCATTTTCAATGATTAGATGAATGTATTTTGCTGTGTTGTTCAGCTTACTGAGTGTCTGTCTCCTGGTGAATGTGATGTGGAGATAAGCTTCTCTTTTCATATGTAATGCCTAGAAGCTGTTATCATCTCCTGTCCAGATGGTGGGGTATTATGGGATATGCTTGTAGCTTGGCTATATGGCCATGATTGATGTCTCTTCTTCGGTAATGTAGGAAGAGAAAGCTCCCACATACAGGAAAAAAAGTGAGACCAAAATGAACAAAACCAGAAACAATATAAAAGCAGAGACAAAAACCACCACTCAAAAACAAAAATAAGGAACAAAGAAGATGGCAGATTGGGTGGAAGTGCAGTAAGGAGCTCCATCAGCAACAACACAGAATACCCAACTAAGCAGGCTCAGGAGATGGTCCCAGAACTCTGAAACACATATAAAGGAATATGTAGAAGGTTGGAAGGCTTACAGCTAAGGGAATTTGTAGCAGAAGCAAGAAATCCAGTACTTTCTAATTCAAGATGCTCAGCTGCTCCAGAAGCCACCATCTTGGGTGACACAAATGGGGGAAGGATCAGAGCAGTCACAGACAGAACAGCAGAGATACAGGTGTGGACATTCTTTTCTTTTGGTATCTCTTCTTTGGGCCCTTGCTGTCTGTGCACCTCCATTCTGGTGACTATAGGGGTGCCTGATCTAGTGGAAACTCCAGCCCCACCGCCGGAGGGTTCTATTACGCATGCACACAGATCTCCTCGAAATTTAAAGAGAAAGTTTCCACTTAAAACCAAATGGCCACAGCCAGCCCTGAACTGTTTATAAGTTCAAGAAAGGCCTGAACAGGGATTTTGGAGTGGGACAGGCAGACAAAAAAGGAAATAGCCAAAAATTAAATCATAAGTTACATCAAAACAAACATCAGTGGCATCTTGAAATTTCTCAAGAAGAAGAATGAAAAGGGAAGCCCATTTCCTGATCACATCTACATGGAGGCAATCAGAAAGTATAAGAAATACCAAAATATACACCCATCTAAGTATTAAGGGCACAGATAACCCTTGAAGATACCAAAAAAAACAGAAGCAGGAGGCGGGGCTTGATGGCGGCTAGAGTGAAGGTGTTGTGAAGGTCGCCGCCAGCAATAACTCAGAATTCCACGCAGAAAGGAGGCAGGACAGAGCTCCAAAACTCGGACCCACAGATATAGGAATAGTTTAAAGGTTTGAGGGCTTGTAGCCTGTGGGATTTGGAGCTGAGGTGGGAAATCGCGTACTTTTGAATCTGCCGGCCAGGCTCAGAGGCCTGAGCCCACATCCTAGGCGAGACCAAGCGGTGGGACGAAATCGGGGCCGCAGAGATGCCGCAGAAACACGCTGCGGGAACCTTGGAAAGTGTACTTTGCCGATTTTGTGTGGTTCTGATTTTGTTTTTTTCTTTGGTGTTGTAATAGGTATGCTCACAGTTTGCCCACCTACAGTCAGGTGAATAGAGTTGGGGGCTTGGCAGAGTGGCCAGGACCCACCCTCACCACTGGTGGTTTCCTCTGCCAGGAACTCACACACTGAACCCACGCTGAGACGTGGATTTGGTCTGTCCTTTTTACACTGGGTTGAGAGGGGTCCTGGCGTAGAGTAGTAGGTTGAGGCACCGCACTTCAAATTCTTTTGAGGGGGGGCTTGATGGCGGCTAGGGTGAAGGTGTTGTGAAGGTTACCACCAGCAATAACTCAGAGTTCCAGGTGGAAAGGAGGCAGGACAGAGCTCCAAGACTCGGACCCACAGACATGGGAATAGTTTAAAGGTTTGAAGGCTTATAGCCTGTGGGATTTGGAGCTGATTTGGGAAATTGCTTACTTTTGGATCTGCCAGCCAGGCTCAGAGGCCTGAGCCCACATCCTGGGTGAGTCCAAGCAGTGGGACGAAGTTGGGGCCGCAGGGAGGGCCACAGAGATGCCACATAAACATGCTGTGAGAACCTTGGAAAGTATACTTTGCCGATTTTGTGTGGTTCCGATTTTATTTTTTTCTGTGGTGTTGTAATAGGTATGCTCACAGTTTGCCCACCTACAGTCAGGTGAATAGAGTTGGGGGCTTAGCCGAGTGGCTGAGGCCCACCCTCACCGCTGGCGGTTTCCTCTGCCAGGAACTCACACACTCGGCCCAGGCTGAGACGTGGATTTTGTCGGCCTTTTTGCACTGGGTTGAGAGGGGTCCTGGCATGGTGTGGTGGGTTGGGGCGCCGCACTACAGATTCTTTTCAGCTGCAGGGTCAGTGGTTCAGGCTCGCTGGCTGTTCCTTGGAGGCCCTGTATGGCCCTGTATGGTAGACACGGATGTGTGTCCTATGTGGTCTGCTTTTTTTTTGTTTTTTTTTTTCATTCACTGGTTTGAGAGTAGTCCTGGCACAGTACTGTGGGTTGAGGTGCCACACTCCAGGGCCTTTTGAACTGCAAGGTCGGTTGATCGGGCTCACCAGCCGCTGCTCGGAGACCCTTTACAAGGTCGATACGGGTCAGAATTGACTTGACAGCAACTGACAGCAGGGAGAGGAGGGGCAGAGGTGACTGAAAGAGAGTTGGGACATTAAAGACATACTTATATTCAGCTACAGAAATCCTTTATTTTTTATTTTTTAAAATTATTATTATTATTGTTTCTATTTTATTTTTTATTCTTTAATTTTTATTTAATTTTCTTTCTTCTTCCTCTTTTTCTTCCCTGCGCAACTCTCCCTTTTTTTTGCGATTAAAGACTGCTGTATTTAGTCTTGTTTTCACTGGTGCTGCATTATTTTCTTCTGGTTTTATTATTACACATACTTTTTTTTTCTTTCCATTTTTCATCTCTCTCCCATTTTTGTTCTTGCTTCTGACTCTGATTTTGTTTTTGTTTTTTACCCAACTGCTGTTGTTTGGCTGGTACACAGCCTCCCTTCGGCTTTTGGAAGACTCTTTGTCTCCCTATATTACACGAGAAGGGTCAGCAGCCACTGCCAAAAAGCCAAGCTGCAATCACACCTTATAAAATACCAAAACCCAGGCTAGAAACACTATCAGCTGCCATATACCGGGGAGGCAGGCAACACCTGTGAATGTTAATCTGAGTTATGCAATAAAAAGCGTGAAAAGGGAAGACCACACCCTGATTACATCTTCTTGAAAGCAATCAGAAAACATAAAAAAGTACCAAAATACATACTCATTTAAATATTAGGGCCGCAGATAAACATTAAACATGTCCAAGAAGCAAAGACAGGTGTCCATATCAGCACATGTCCAGAAAAAAGATAAAATATCTGAGACAAATGACCTAGAAGTAGACCTGGTCTCCATTCTGGAAGGAGGGCAGGCCCTGGAAATGCCCAAGAAAGAATTCAGAAAAATGTTTATAAAGTGTTTCAAAACACTTTACAATGGAGTTGAGAAAAATAAGGAAGAAGTCAGGAGAGTGCTACAAGAGCAATCAAATAAGATAGATACAGCACTGGGAACAACTCAAAACCTACAGAAAGAGGTCCAAACAATCAATAAAAAATGGCAGAAATAGAAAACTTTCTGAAAGGGCAGAGGAGTAGAATAGATTAGATGAGATGAAGGAAGAATCAGTGAGCTGGAAGACAAATCTTTCAATACCAATAAGATAGAAGAACAAACACAAAAAAAGGATAAAAAATTCGGAGGAAGGTCTAAGATTCATGTTGGACAACATTAAAAGGAATAACTTAAGAATTACTGGCATTCCAGAACAAGAAGAATTACACAAGTCCACAGAGGAAATAGTTGAAGAGCTACTGGAAGAAAATTTCTCCAACATCCTGCAAAGCAAAAAAATAAACATACAAGAAGCTCAACGAGCTCCAAGAAGGGTAGACCCCAAAAGAAAATCACCAAGACATATCATAGTCAAGCTCTCCAAAATCAAAGATAAGGAGACACTTTTGAAAGCAGCCAGAGAAAACAGAAGGATCACATACAAAGGCAAGCAAGTCAGATTAAGCTCAGATCTTTCAGCAGGAACCATGCAAGTGAGAAGGCAATGGGGAGACATATATAAAACCCTGCAAGAAAAAAATTGCCAACCAAGAATCCTTTATCCAGCAAAGCTATCAATCAAATATGATGGTAGCGTAGTGGTTACGAATGGGGCTGCGAACCTTAAGGTCAGCGGTTCGAAAGATGAGGCTTTCTACTCCCGTAAAGATTTACACCCTCAGAAACCCTGTACAGGGTCGCTATGGGTCGGAACCGACTCGATGGCAC
>NW_006408886.1:829783-831694 GCF_000296735.1 Chrysochloris asiatica | reverse complement strand
AGCCAAAGTGCCCATCAACTGAAGAATGGATAAATAAATTGTGGTACATACACACAATGGAATATTATGCTACATTGAAGAATAACAAGGAAGCAGCAAGCCACTGCATAACATGGGTGAACCTTGAGGATATTGTGCTAAGTGAACTTAGTCAGTCACAAAAAGAGAAATACTGCATAGGACCACTATTGTAAAAGACTAAGAAAAATAAATTATATTAAAAGGGGGTAGGGGGAAGTCTTTGTTGGTGGTTGGGAAGTTGGTGATGGGTAGGGGAATGGGGGAGGGTGGAGTGCAGAGCGGGGATTGGACACATGAGAGCTTGGGTGCTAGGGAGGGTGGCACAATACAGGGAGGGAGAAGGAAGTAGAGAAACGGGGCAGATAGTAGAACAATTGGGCATGTTTGAAAGGGCTAAATGGTACAGAGATTTAGGACGATATATGCACAGCCTTGGAACTGCAGGGCTCTGAGATACAGGGATTGAGTCATGGTTGGAATGGGGGGTGGGGGTGGGAAATCATGTTAAGATGCTTGACTATTTTTGTTTTGTTTCTCTGTTTGTTTTTTTTAATCTTGGTTTCCCAAGCATTATAATATAGAGTAGACACTGGAGATGGAGAGAAAGGAATAGTCAGAAACATCACACCAGAAGGCTTGTAAGTCTGTCTTCTGCCTATGACTGATTGGAATACCAAAAATGGGGCTACAAGGTTCCCAGTGAACAAGGCTTCTTGTGGAGGCTTTGCAATACATAAAACTATAGGTAGAAACCAGAACCACATCCAGATCTCCAGAGATGAGAAATCTCCACTTGAAAGGATGAGCTGACCAGCCTGGAGCAGCTAGAAGAATAAAAGATACCTCTTGAAAGAAAGAAAAATGGAGGCAGATGGACTGTTAATACAAGAACAAACAAATCACTTCCCTAGGAAACATCAAGGCAAGTGGCCAGGTCTTCTCAACGCAAACCCCCTTCCAAGACTAAGAGTCAACGTAAATGTACCCTCTGATTGGTGACCACACACATCACTGATGGGGGGAAGTGGGGTAAAAGCAGCAATGAAGTGGAATGCTAAGCCTCACAATGTTCAGTGAACTTTTGTGGACCCAGTTGGGGACCTGGTTGGCAAGCAGTGTGAGGAGACCTAGGGGCTCTTGGGCCCAGAGTCAGTGGTGTGACCATGGAGGACTCGAGAGGAGAGTGGAGCTACCGGCTTATGGGAAAAGAGGGCATGTGCACAGGAGTGCCCACATTTGCAGATTATACCCACGTGACCTGGACCGGATGACTGGCCGATCGGAGCTCAAACAGGAGAAGAAAGAAGAGGGGAGAAAAAAAAAAAAGAGTGAGCTGATACAATCTGATGGACTTGACCTATACCTATGGAACAGCAACTCAAAACAAGGAACAAATCCTTACAGCAAGAAACATTCCCACCCTCTCCATACACAGAATGGATGGAGATGGGCAACTTGGCCATTGGATACTCAAATGGGGAATGGGGAACTACAAAGGCAAGAAGTGACTGGCTTACAAGCTTTCAAGAGGGAACCTGGTGCTAGGGAGCATGGAGGAAGGCAGAATCTCCAGTGGATACTATTCAATCTGTCTGTGCAGAGCTGATGAAAGGAAATACAGATGGGTAACTCATGATACTGTAGTGAATAATGCTTATCAGGACAGATTATAAGGGTTCGAAATGCAAAGGTAGACATTTTATAACAAGGAAGGGAGTGATTAATTTTCCAGTCTAGGAGTGGAGGTCTCTGGGACCATCAACGGAGAAGAGCCGAGAGCGGGACCCTACCCAGAGAAACAGAGATGCCTGAGTTGGAGACAGAGAAGACAACGTGGAGTGATGAAGTGGCTGGGGACTTTGGATCCAGAAAGGAAAAGGGACTGTGGGC
>NW_006408886.1:828054-829332 GCF_000296735.1 Chrysochloris asiatica | reverse complement strand
TTTTATTGTGAATTATATGATAGTTTACATGAGAGAACTTTAGTTTTACATTCATTCCATTGCCATGAGAAAGAACTCAAGAAAAATAAGGAAGAAGTCAGGAAAGCTCTGCAGGAACAATCAAATAAGATAGATACAACATTGGAAACAATTCAAAACCTAAAGAAAGAGGTCCAAATGATTTATAATAGAATGTCAGAAATGGACAATACATTGAAAGGGCAAAAAAATAGAACTGAATAGCTAGAAGCCAGAACTAGTGAGCTAGAAGATAAATCTCTCAACACTACTAAGATAGAAGATCAAACACAGAAAAGGATTTTAAAAATCTGAAGAAGGCCTAAGATTCATGTTGGACAACATGAAGAGAAATAACTTAAGAATTATCAGCATTCTGGAACAGGAATAATCACAAGAGTCCACAGAGGAGATAGTTGAAGAGCTTCTGGAAGAAAATTTCCCTAACATCCTAGAAAGCGAAAAAATAAGCATTTAAGAAGCTCAATGAACCCCAGGATGGATAGACCCTAAAAAACAATCACCAAGACATATAATAATCAAGCTATCCAAAATCAAAGATGAAGACAGGATCTTGAAATCAGCTAGAGAAAAGAGAAGTGTAACATACAAAGGCAAGCAAATCAGATTAAGCTCGGATTTCTCAGCAGAAACCATGCAGGTAAGAAGGCAATAGGGAGACATATATAAAACCCTGAAGGAAAAAAAACTGCCACCCAAGAATCCTCCACCCAGCAAAGCTGTCAGTCACATATGATGGTGTAATGAAAACATTCCAGGATAAACAGAAACTAAGAGATTTTGCCAAAGCCAACCCTGCTATGAAAAACATCCTAAATGAAGTTCTGTGTGCTGACAATCAACAAGAACAGACAACAACTACAGAATGACGTACGTGGTGGCATCACCCTGAACTCAATTGACAAATGGAAGAGTCAAGAGCAGAATATTATTAAGAACAGAGGATCTGAGAGGTCAGTCTATGATCAAAACAATTACAATGTGAAAAAAAGTAAACACAGAGGAACAGAGATCCAGGTGGTGGGAAGGTCAGGTAGATTACAGGATAAAATAGACTATCTTAAATGGAGGGTCAAACTAATGGAATATAAGGTAACTACAATGGGGTTGGGATGGGGAGTCTAGTTTGGGTGTTGGTATAGGGCAATACAATAAGGGGGGAGGAGACAGAAGAACAAGATAGATAGGGGAACACTGAGACAGGTTTGCATGGCCTAGTGGGACAGAGGTAAATAGTGA
>NW_006408886.1:802963-827859 GCF_000296735.1 Chrysochloris asiatica | reverse complement strand
TCTGGGATACAGGGATCTAGGTATAGCTTGAAGAGGGTAAATAATACTAAAATCCTTGACTGCCTTATGAATATTAGTTTCCCTTGCCTACTATTGTAAAATAGACACTTGAGTGGGATAGAAAGGAATGTTGGGAAACATGATTAGAGAAAACTTGTAAGTCCTTCTTCAGCCTATAACTGATTGGAATTCCTAAAAGAGTTTCAAGAACTTGCCCAGTGAACTAGGCCTCGTGTAAAGCCTTTACAGAGTAAAGAACCTTAGGTGGAATCTTGACTCCTATCCAGAACCTTATGAGGTCGGACAGTCCCACTAGAAAGGACAAGTAAACTGGAGCATCTACAGTGACAGAAGATACATCTTCAAAGAAAGATCATCAGGAAAAACCCAAAACAAAAATGTCTGCATGACTGGCTATTACAAGAATATACGAAGTGTTCACCAGGAAGACATCAAGGCTAGCAATAAAGTGCCTTCAGGACAAACTTCTCTCTAAGACTGAAACTCAAAGGGAATACACCAACAAGCACATAAGCTTGCTGGCAACCACATTGGTCTACTGGTGAATGGAAAAGGCGGAAAGGCATCAATGAAGAAATGGGCTGAGTTCAACCCCAGTCCATTGAATCCCGTTGACCTGGAAATGAGAGGGAGAAGAGTAAGGGCTGGTTGGTCCAAAGTGTAGTGAGACCTGAGGACACTTGATTCCATGGACAAGGACTTAGCCACAGAGGGCTAGACCTGAATGTGAAGCATCCAGCTGATATAAAGTTAGGGGAGATGCACAAGAACACCTAACCTTACATACAGTACCCTTCTGAGCTAGCCTCAACTGCTCAATAATCAGAATTCGACTAGAGGAAGATGGGGAAACATTTTTTTTTTTTTTGATAAAAGAAACAAAGGTAAATTGCTTCAATTTGATGAACCCGACCTATACTCACAGTAGTGGTTACTCTAAATACCAACAGAGAGGGAAAGAGTCTTCACATCAGTTATCGGTGCTATCCCCTGTGTACACAGGGTAGATAGGGACAGGTAACTTAGACATTGGCTACCTAAAATGAGGGGGCAATAAAGGCACGAAGTGACTGGCTTACAAGGTTTCAAAAGGGAAATTTGTTTAAGAGTATGGGGAAAAGAAAAAGTCCCCACTCAATAGCTGTCATCTTGTCTAGATGGGTCTGCTGAAAGGAGATGGGGATGAGATTCATAAGATTCAATAGTGAATAATTGTTATCATGACTAATTGCAACTGTCACAACTGTAAAGGTAGAAATTTTGTAACAAAAACAGGGGAGTGGTTAATCTTAAAGTCCAGAAACAGAGGACCCTAGGACCATCAAGAGAAAAGCGCACAAGCAGAATACGGGACCTTATCCAGAGAAGCAGCAGAACCAGAGATGGAGGCAGAGATGGGGGCATGGAGAGGGGAAGTGGCTGAGGACTCTAGATTCATGGACTAAGAAGAGAGGGGCTAAGAGCTGGTGGCCAGGAAGCAGACTTGCAGAATGTGCCCTTTGTAGATGTAAATTATTATATATGCCTGAGTGTTTTTGTTTGTTTGTTTGTTTGTTTGTTTTAAAAAGTGAAAGTGGATAGAGAGAAATACTTTTAACTGATGGTACATGGAAGGGATTATAATCATTGTCATGAAACAAGGTATATGATTTGTTGAATGTAAAACTGATGATATGCCCTGTAAACTTTCACTTAATCCACAATAAAAACCTTAAAAAATAAAATAAAAATAAAACCATAGCTGACTAACCAGTAACCTTTGCTGTGCAGACCAGTGTGTGTGCACAGTAGAAGTCTCCAGCGGTCAGTGGAGATGTCCACTCGCTTAGTTCCTTCCTCTAATATCCACCGTGGAGATGCACAGATAGATATTGATAAATTAATAGAAGAAAGATAGTCCACTATTTTTATCTCTAAAGGTAAGTTAGGTATCTGCATATGCACAGTGTAATTCTCAAAATAGCTGTGTCCTTGTATGTAGTAGTTGGCTTTAGCTCTTGCCTTTTATGTTGGGATTTTACTAGGTGCACATACAGTTTGGCTGTATGGCCAGACCTACTGTTTCTAGGGATGACTAAAGGGTACTGCCTGAGTCAAATTTAGGGCTGAGTTCCAGAGTCAAATGTCATAAGTAGCAGCCAAAGGATCAGCTTGTGGGACCAATGGGGTTTCCAGGGACCTTCTTTCTGTGCCGTGGGAAAACTGTGTGCACAACACTGGATCCTTTGGGGGGTGTGCTCTCCCATCTGCCTAAAAGTGTCTGGGCTGGGTAGTGAGGGTGCAACAGGGAAAAGGAGGAATGAAAAGTGTAAAATCCATCACACCTTTTTTTCCAGATGCTGCTCCATGGTTTTTAGTGCTGTATCACTGTATCAGCCTGGCTGTGGCTCTGCCCTCTGATCTCAGCTCATTCCGAAGGGCCCACAGGGAGCATCCCAATTGATTCAGAAATTGCCGTACTTTCCTTCCACAGTCAGATTTCTCCACTGGTGGGTATGGGAAACTTACCTTCTATTAGTTCCAAAACCCTGGAACTGTTCCAGGAAAATGCCTTCTCTGGTTTCTCCGTGCCTCATGGAGGAACTTTTCCTACCTGTCTCTGCTTCTCCTCACCCTCTAAATTGAAGTTTCCTCTTGTTTTGTTTTTGGTCCCCCTTTTTACCCTGGAGGGGGCTTATTCTCTCCCTATAGTACCTAAGAAGAGACAACAACCACAGTCATATAGCCAAGCTACATTTGTACCCTATAAAATCCCAGCATTCAGGCAAAAACAAGTACCAGCTGCTATATACCAGATAGCTGGCCAACATTTGCTACAGTTACTCTGAGTTGAGTAATAAGAGAAGTGAAATGGGAATCCCGTCTCCTGATCACATCTACCTGGAGGCATTCAGAAAGCTTAAAAATACATCAATATACATTCATCTAATTATTGAAAATATATCTAATTATTGAAAATACCCAAGAAACAACTGAAGATATCAGCACATGTCTAGAAACAAATGAACTGGAAGTAGGCTTAGTCTTCCCATTGGAAGGAAGGAAGGCTTTGCAACTGGCTGAAAAGGAATTCAGGACAATAATACTGAGATTCATCCAGACGCTCCACAGAGGGGTTAAGAAAAATAAGGAAGAAATCAGGAAAGCACTATCAAATAAGATAGTAACAGCATTGGAAACAGTTAAACACTTCCAAAAAGAAGTCCAAATGATTAATAATAAAATATCAGAAATGGATAATATACTGAAAGGGCAAAGGAGTAGAACTGAAGAGATGGAAGCCAGAACCAGCAAACTGGAAGACAAATCTCTTCATATCGCTAAGATAAAAGAGCAATCAGCAAAAAGGTTAAAAACTCTGAAGAAAGTCTTACAATCACGTGAACAACATGAAGAATAACCTGAGGATAATTGGAATTCCAGAACAGAAAAAAATCACAGAAGACCGCAGAGGAGGTAGTTGAAGAGCTTCTGGAAGAAAATTTCCCTAACATCTTAAAAAATTAAAAGATAAGCATTCAAGAAGCTTAACAAAACCCAGGAATGATAGACTCTAAAAGAAAATTACCAAGTCATAGCATAATCAAGTTCCCCAAAATCAAAGACAAGGAGAGAATCCTGAAAGTAGCTAAGGAAAAGAGAAGTGTTACTTGTAAAGGCAAGCAAATCAGATTAATCTCTGACTTCTTAGCAGAAACCATGCAGGCAAGAAATCAATAGGATACATACATAAAACCCTGAAAGACAAAACTGCCAACCATGAATTATCTACCCAGCAAAGCTGTCAATCAAATACAAGAGTGTAATACAAACATTTCAGGGTAAACAGCAGCTAAGGAACTTTGTCAAAGCCAACCCAGTGCTTCAAAACATCCTAAAGGGAGTTATTTGGACTGAGAACCAACAAGAACATACATACATGGTAGCACCTCCTGGAACTCAATCGACAGATGGAAGAGTCCAGAAACAGAACAAAACTGTAAGAATGAATTCAGAGGATTTGGGAAGTCAGTCTATAATCAAAGCAATTACAATGTGAAAGAAGGTAAAAACATACGAACAGAGATCCAAGTAATGAGGAAGTCAGGCAGATTGCAGGATAAAATGACTGTTTTGAATGGATGAAAAAGTTAATAGAATAACCTCCAAGAAACTTAATACTTCACAACATACCAAGAAAATGAAAATCCAAGAAGAACATTAAAACTATGAAGAAACTGATAAGAAAAAACACAAAAAACATGAATTCAGCACAGGAAGACATGCAGAGCAAGAAACCAACAGCACCACACACACAACACATAATGACAGCAATTAATTCATACCTATTGATAATTATACTAAATGTCAATGGATTAAATACATCAATTAAGAGATGGATAGTGGCAGAATGGATAAGAAAACAAGATCCTCCAATTTTCAAGAGACACACCTTACACACAAAAACAAGAACAGATTAAAAATTAAAAGTTGGAAAAAATATATACCAAGCTAACTGCAATCAAAAGGCGCAGGAGTGGCAATACTGATCTATGATTAAATAAACTTTAAGGCAAAAACCAGCATAAGAGATCAAGAAAGACATTGTCTCATGATTAAAGGGTCAATTGAATAAAATGACATACGATAATAAATATCTATGTTCCCAATGAAAGAGCCCCAAAATATATAAAGCAAATCCTAAGAGATGTGAAGAAAGAAATAGGCAAAAAACCTACAATACTAGTGGGAGATTTTAATAAACCACTTTCAAAACAGGATAGAACAATCAGAAAGAAACTCGACAAAAAACAGAGCGAAACAAAACAATGCAATCAATCAACTTGACCTCATAGATGTGTACAGAGCATTCAACCCAACCAACAGCACAATACAAACTCCTTTCCAGTACAAATGGAATATTCTCCAGAATAGGCCATACAACAAGCTTCTATAAATTTACAAACATCAAAATAATACAAAGTATCTTCTCAGATCTTAATACCATAAAAATAGAAATCAACAATAGAAAGACAAAGGAAATAAAGTCAAATACATAGAAAATGAATAATATCCTGCTTAAAAATATGACTTTACAAATAAAAGGTGAAGTCATAAAATTGCTAGAAACAAATGAGAGTGCAAACACACCATACCAAAATCTTTGAGACACAGCAAAAACAGTGCTGCAAGGACAATTTATTGCATTAAATGCACACTTCCAAAAAGAAGAAAGAACCGAAATCAACAAATTAACACAACATCTCCTACAATTAGAAACAGATCAACAAAGTAAATTTAGTCACCAGAAGAAAAGAAATAATAATGATTAAAGCAGAAATAAATGAGATAGAAAAGAGAAAAACTATAAAAACAATCAAGAGGTCAAGAAGCTGGTTCTTTGAAAGGATTAATAAAATTGACAAACCATTGGCAAACTTAACAAAAGAAAAGAGGGAGAAGACACAAATAACACACATAAGAAACCACATATGTGATGTCACAACAGAACCAATGGGAATAAAAAGGATATTAACAGAATATTATGAAGCATTGTACTCCAACAAACTTGAAAATCTAGAGGTGATACATACACTTTTAGAAAAAACATGATCTACCTTAAACTTACACAGAATCAAGTAGAAAACTTGAACAGACAAAAGAATAAATTGATCAGGTCATCAAAGAACTCTCAGCCAAAAAAAAGTCCAGGTCAAGATGGCTTCACTGGTGAGTTTTACCTAACATTCAGGGAAGAGCTGTCACCAATTCAACTCAAATTATTCTAGAATATAGAAAATGATGGAAATCTTCGAATACATTTTATGAAGCAAGCCTAACCCTTATACCAAAAACAAGGAAGGACATCAGTAAGAAAGAAAATTATAGACCAATATCCCTCATGAACATAGATGCAAAAATTCTCAACAAAATCCTAGCCAACAGAATTCAACAACACTTCAAAAAAATATATGTCATAACCAAGTCGGATTCATATTACAGATGTAAGTATGGTTCAATATTAGAAAAACGATCAAAATTTTAAAAAAGGAAAAGAGCCACATAATCATATTGATTTATGCAAAAAAGGCATTTGACAAAATCCAACGGCCATTCCTGATTAAAACACTCAACAAAGTAAGAAATGAAGGGAATTTCCTTAACATAATTAAGAACATATATACAAAACCAACAGCCAACATCATTTTCAATGAAAGCCTTCCCTTTGTGAACAGGAACCAGACAAGGATGCCTTTTGTCACCTCTCCTATTCAATATTGTGTTGGAAGTCTTAGCCAAAGCTATATGGAAAGATAGGGAAATTAAAGGCATCCAAATTGCCAAAGAGGAAGTAAAACTCTCTCTATTTGCAGATGAAATGATCCTATACATAGAAAAGAAAATAGAAATAGAAAACCCCAAAGACTCAGCAAAAAAAAAAAAAAAAAAACAACTTCTAGAATTCATTGGAGATTCAGCAAAGTGAAAGGGCACAAGATCAACATACAAAAATCAGTCGGATTCCTCTAAACTAATATTGGAAGCACTGAAAAGAAAATTAGGAAAGCAATACCATTTACAATAGCCAACCAAAAGATGAAATATTTAGAAATAAATCTAACCAGAGAAACAAAATATCTATACAAAGAAAACTACAAAATACTACTACAAGAAACCAAAACAGACTTACAGAAATGGAAGTTCCTAGATAGAAACTTAATGTTGTGAAAATGTCAATACTACCCAAAGCAATCTACACATATAATGGAATCCCAATACAGATTCCAACGACATTCTTTAAATAGATGGAAAAAAACTGTTAAAAGCTGTGTATGGAAAGGAAAGAATCCCTGGATAAGCAAAGCACTGCTTAAGAAGAAGAACAAAGTTGGAAGCCTCTCACTCTCTGATTTCAAATTTTACTACATGGCAACAGTGGTCAAAACAGGCTGGTATTGGTATAATTAAAGGTACATAGATCAATGGAATAGAACTGAGAATCCAGAAATTAACTCATCCCCATACAGCCAACTGATCTTTGACAAAGGGTCAAAGTACAATGAATGGGGAGGAGATAGTCTCTTCAACAGATGGTGTTGACAGAACTAGAAATTGATATGCAAAAGATTGAAAAGAGACCTTTTCCTCATGCTGTATACAAAAAATAATTGGGCATGGATTAAAGACCTAAATGTGAATCTCAGAATTGTAAAGGTCATCAATGAAAAAATAGGGACAAATTTAAGGGCTATAATAGAGGGCACACTAGATTACCAAACATTGGGAGAATTGCACAAACAAAAGAAGCCAAAATAGATGATTGGGACATACTAAAATTAGAGACTTATATGCATCAAAAGATTTCACCAAAATAATAAAAAAGAGAGCCCACAGAATGGGAAAAAAATCTTTTACAATGGCATATCAGACAAGGAAGACATTTGGGCGGCCAAAAAACCTATGAAGAAATGTTCACAATCATTAGCCATTAGAGAGCAGCAAATTACAACAACAATGAGATATCATCTCACACCAGCAATAACAGCAAAGTTCAAAAAAGCAGAGGACAATAAATTCTGATAAGGATGTGGAGAGACCAGGACCCTCCTACATTGCTGTTGGGATTGCAAAATGGTCCAACCACTTTGGAAAACAGTATGGCACTTCTTCAGAAAGTTTGAAATAGAAATGCCTTATGATCCAGCAATTCCTTTACTTGGTATATAGCCACAAGAAATATTAGCCATGAGTAGATATATGCACACCAATGTTCATCGCAGCACTATTCACAATTTAAATAAATGGAGACAGCCTAAGTGCCCATCAATGGAAGAATGGATAAATAAACTTTAGTACAGACACACAATGGAATGTTATGCTACCTTGAAGAATAATAAGAAGCTGTAAACCACTGCATAACATGGTTGAACTTTGGAGACATTTTGCTGAGTGAAATTAGTCAGTCACAAAGGACAAATATTATATAAGACCATTATTGTAAAAGCTTAAGAAAAAGTACCCATATTAAAAGAAAAAAAAAAATCTTGTTGGTTACCAGGGGTCGGAGGGAGGGGTCAGTAGTGCACAGGTTAGGGGATAGTCAGATCATAGCTCAGGTGTTGGGAAGGGCAATATACAAGGAAGGGAGAACAATACACAAAAAGGGGGTTGGGGATAGAAGAACAGGGTAGATAGGTGAACACTTAGGTAACTTTGCATGGTCTAAATGGGACAGAAGTAAATAGGGATGTATGCTCAACCTTGGAACAACAGGACTCTGTGATACAGGGATCAAGGAATAGTCTGAATGGGTAAGAGAGGGGAAATAATGTTAAGATGCTTGACTGTCTTATGGATATTGGTTTCCCTTGCCTACCATTGTAAAATAGACACTTGTGTGGGAAAGAAAGGGATATTGGTAAACATGATTACAGAAAGCTTGCAAGCCTGTCTTCAGCCTATAATTGATTGTAATACCTAAAAGGGTAGTTCTAGAACTTGCCCAGTGAAACAGGCTTCTTTTTGAGCCCTTATTGTGTATAGGACCTTAGATGGAATCTTAATCCCCATCCAGACCATCCTGAAGTGTGACATTCTCACATACAGACCAGCCTGGAGAAGCTAGAGAAACAGAAGATACTTCCTGAAAGAAAGACTATCAGGGAAAAAAAGTAAAAAACAAAAATGTCAATCTATTTGGCTATTACAAGAACAAGCAAGTTTTTGCCAGGGAACTATCAAGACAAGGAATCAAGTCCCTTCAGGACAACCCCTCTTCCAATACTGAAACTCAAAGGGAACACACAAGCAGGCATGTAAGTTAGCTGGTGACTGCATTGGTCTTTATGTGAGTGGAAGTGGTGGAAAGTCAATAATGAAGATATGGGCTAACTTCAGCATTGTTCCATAGACTTCTGTCGACCTTGAGATGAGAGAGAGAAGAGGAAGGGCTGGTCAGTCCAAAGTGTAGGGAGACTTGGGAACTCCTGAGCCCATTGACCTAGTCATGGAGGGCTAAAGCTGAGTGTGAAGCATCCAGCTGATATGAAGTGGGGGACGATGCACAAGAATACCCAAACTTGCAGATAGTACCCATTTGACCTAGCTTCGATGACTTGATGACCAGTGCTTGACTAGAAGAAGATAAAGAAATTTTATAAAGGCATCAGGTGTAAATTGTTACAATTTGATGAACTTGACCTATACTTATGGATGTAGTAGCTCAAAATACCAACCAAAAGGGAAGGAGCCTTCACATCAAGGATCAAGCCTATCCCCTCTGTATAGAGGGTTGGTATGGACAGGTAATTTAGACATTGGCTACCTCAAGTGTGGGGGCTTTAAAGGCACACAGTGTATGACTTACAAGTTTTCAAGAGGGAGTTTCAGAGTGTGTGAGGGAAGGTAGAATCCCCACTGAATAGTTTTCATCTTGTCTAGATAGGTTTGTTGAAAGGAGATGGGGATAAGATTCAGTAGTGAGTAATTATTGTCATGACTAAATGAGATTGTCACAGCTGTAAAGGTAGACGTTTTGTGACACAATGGGGGTGGTAATAAATCTTACATTCTAGGAACAAGAACATTCTAAGACCATCAAGGGAGAAGACCATGAGCAGAATGTGGGACCCAGCCAGAGAAGCAGTGACACCAGAGAATGAGGCAGAGATGGTGACATGGAAAGATAAAGCATCTAAGGGCTCTGGACTCATGGAAAGAGAAAGGCTGTGTGCTGGTGGCCAGGAGCAGGGGAGCACGTTTGCAGAATGTGCCCTTTGGTTGTTTAAAGGATTATATATTCCTGAATGATTTTGTGTACATCAAAAACAAACAAACAAACAAAACCAGAGGGAATAGAAGCAAATACTGTTGATTGATGGAACTGTAATCACTAAACTATCACTAAATTCACAATAAAAGCTTTCTTAAAAAAATAAGTAATATCGTAAGTCATAATGTCCAAAAATAGATGCTATGTTTAGCATTTGTTATTTAAAATCAGTTGCTTTATTTTAAACCATCTCAGCTAAAACAATAATTTTTCCCCCTAATTTGAATAGCAAATCTTATGTTTTACTATGCCAAGATTATCAAATTGAAGAGGAATGGTGCCAAATTCATTTTCAGAAAGAGCTTTGCAAGAACTATCTTGAGGTACAAAGTAGTCTGTGATGGGATAATATCCATACATCTACAAAGAAGACAGTTAATGTCACTACTATTCAAATTTATTAATAACTACTAAAGCTAGTGATAATGAAATTGAAGAATTCTACCAACTTCTTCAGTTTGAAATTAACTAAACATGCAATCAAGAAACATAAATAATCACTGGTAATTGGAATGTGAAAGTTGGAAACAAAGAGGAAGGATCAGTAGTTGAAAAGTATGATTTGGTGACAGAAATGATGCTGAGGATCATCTAATAGAGTTTTGCAAAACCGATGACTTATTCATTCCAAATACCTTTATTTAAACATAAAAGGCAAATATACCTATGGACTTCCCCAGTTGGAATGCAAAGGAATCAAGTTGACTACATATGTAGGAAGAGACAGTAGAGAACTTCAATATCATTTGCCAAAACAAGGCCAGGGCTGACTGACGAACAGGCATCAATCGTTCATATGCCAACTCAGGCTGAAGCTGAAGAAAATGAAAACATGTCTAAGAGAGCCAAAATATGGCCTTGAACATATCCCACCTGAATTTAGAGATCATCTCAAGGACAGGTTTGATGCATTTGACACTAATGACCAAAAACTAATAGAGTTATGGGGTGACATCAAGAGTATGATATATGAAGAAAGCAATAGGTGTTTTAAAAAAAGACCAAAATGGATGTCAAAAGAGACTCTGAAACTTGCGCTTGAGCACTGAGAAACTAAAGCCAATGGAAGAAATGAGAAAATAAAAGAGTTGAACAGAAAATTTCAAAGGGCAGCTCAAGAAGACAAAGACAAGTATGATAATGAAATATGCAAAGACCTGGAATTAGAAAAAGAAAGGGAAAGAATAGTTCAGCATTTCTCAAGTTGAAAGAACTGAAGAAAAAATTCAAGTGTCAACTTAAAGGATTCTATGGATAAAATATTGAATGATGTAGAAAGCATCAAAAGAATATGGAAGGAATACAGAGTTGCTATACCAGAAATTAATGGCTGATGTTTAACCATCTCAAGAGGTAGCATATTATCAAGAACAAATGGTATTGAAGGAAGAAATCCAAGCTGCACTGAAGGCTTTGGCAAAAAACAAGGCTCCAGGGATTGATGGAACACCGATTGAAATCTTTCAACAAATTGATGCAACACTAGAGGTGCTCATTCATCTATGCCAAGAAATTAGGAAGACAGCTATCTGGCTGGAAGAGATTCATATTTGTGCCCATTCCAAAGAAAGGTGACCCAATAGAATGCAAAAATCATAAAAAATACCATTAATTTTACATGAAAGCAAAATATTGTTTAAGACAATTAAAAAATATTTGTAGCAGTACATGGACAAGGAGCTACAAGAAATTCAATTCTAATTCAGATGAGGATGTGGAATAATGGATACCATTGCTGACATCAGATAGATCTTGGCTGAAAGCAGAATATACCAAAAAGATGTTTACTTGTGCTTGATTTATTATGTAAAGGCATTAAACAGTGTGGATCATAACAAAGTATTGATAACATTCGGTAGAATGGGTATTCCAGATCACATCATTGTGCTTATAAGAAACAGATTTGAGACAGTTATTAGAAGAGAACAAGGGGATAATGAATGGTTTAAATCAGAAAAAGTGTGTGACAGGGTTGTATCCTTTCACCATATTTATTAAATCTGCATGTTGAGCAAATAATCTGAGAAACAGGATTATATGAAGAAGAACATAGCATCGGGAGTGGAGGAAGACTCATCAACAACCTACAATATGTAGATGATACAACCCTGCTTGCTGGAATTGAAGAAGACTTAAAGTACTTACTGATGAAGATCCAAGACTTCAGCCTTTAGTGTGGATTGCACTTAATGTAAAGAAAACAAAAAGTCTCGCAATTGGACCAACAAATAACATCATGATAAATGAAGAAAAGATTGACATTGTCAAAGACATCGTTTTGCATGGATCCACAATCAACACTCATGGAAGTAGCAGTCAAGAAATCTAAGGATGTATTGTGTTAGACAAATCTGCTTCACAAGAGCTCTTTAAAGTGATCAAGAACAAAGATGTAAATTTGAAGACTAAGGTATGCCTGACTCGAGTCATGGCATTTTCAATCACTTCACATACATATGAAAGTTAGACAATGAATAAGGAAGATGATAGAAGAATGGATGCATTTGAATTATGGTATTAGAGAAGAATATTCAAAGTACTTTAAACTGTCAGAAGAAGAACAACAAAATTTGTCTTGGAAGAAGTACAGGCAGAATGCTCCTTAGAAGCGGGAATGGTAAGATTCTATCTCTCTGGACATGTTATCAGGAGGTATCAGTCCTTGGAGAAGGGCATTTGCTTGGTAAACTAGAGGATATCAAAAAAGAGGAAGACTGTTCCCCAACGAGACTGAATGGCATAGTGGCAGCATCAGTGGATTCAAACATAATAACAATTGTCAGTATGGTGCAAGACTAGGTAATATTTTATTCTAGTGCATAGGGTTGCTGAGTCAGAACTGACTCAACGGCACCTAACAAGGTACTCTTAGGAAAAATGTGAGCTAACTTGAATAACAGCCATCCAAGTCATCTTTATTTTGCAATTCCCCATGTTAAGAAGTCCTTAGAATCATTCCTTCTTTTATTCATTTACTTTTTGTACCACCACATTTGATGAAAAGTATCTTGTGACTTGTAGAAGGAGAAAGGCATTGCCAATTTCCCTCTTAGTGACATATAATTTTGAAAAAGAAAGAAATGAAATCTAACAATTCATCTATTTTCTATTAACATTGTTGGTTGATGAAGAAAAAATGTTTTGAAATTTTTATCTCAATATTTTAAGAAGTTCGTGTGGTATCTTTCAAAAATCTAATAGTCACATGTGGTGGGTAAACAAGACTAAGTTATAATTGGCTTATGATGAGCAAATTGAAGAAGCTGAAGTATATTTCTCTTTGGGTGAAAGAGCAACAGATATGTGAATTTGAATAAACATTTGTCTTTAGAAATTTAATTGTAAACGCCACTCATAAAATTTTCTTCTGAAGTACAAATGAAGGCTTGTTTCTACACGATGTAAGCAGAAATCATTATTCTCATTCACCAACAGTTACTTATGGCTTAAAACATTTTAAGAGTTTGCTTTATTTCTCAAACTGAAAATGTGGTCACTTTGAGAACAACAACAACAAAAAAAATTGTAGTCCAAAAAAACCCTATGGGACAGTTCACCTCTATAATCCATGATATTGTCATGAGTTGGGACTTAACTCAACTGCAGCTAACAAGTGAATATAACCACAATTTCATTTAATAAAAATGTTAAATTCTTAAATGTGCATGAACACATGTTTCTAAGGAAGCATAAATAATCAAACCGCTATACTCAATAGAAATATTGACAGGATATTTTTAGGTAAACTGGCTGAATCTGAATTTCATAGGAAAGATAAATGATAACAGTAAAAAAAAATAATAATAATAAAAGGAGCATGACCCTACTGGATATTAAAATATATTTTAAAAGCACAGCAAAGAAAAGTGTGTGGTACGAACACTTGAATAGAGAAATCAACTGGGACATCATGTTGTTGTAGGTGGTATTGAATCAGCAACCCTATGTACAACAGAATAAAACACTGGTTCTGTGCCATACTCACAATTGTTATGTTTGAGCCCATGCTGCCACGGTGTCAGTCCATCACATTCTGATTGCTCTCTGTCAATGTACCGCTGCAACAATTTTTGAATTATCTTCAGCAAAAGTTTACTGGTGTGTGATATTAATGATGTTGTTGTTGTTAAGTGCCGTCGAGTCGATTCCGACCCATAGTTACCCTGTATAGGATTTCTAAGGAGCAGCTGGTGAGCTTGAACCACCAATCATGCAGTTCAAATGACTTTGCAGTCTGATGCATTAGCCCACAGGACCACACCAAGATATTAATGATATTATTCCATAATTCCCTCATTTTGTTTGGGTCACCTTTCTTAGGAATGGCCACAAATATAAATTTCCTCCAATCAGTTGGCCAGGTAGCTGTCTTCCAAATTTCTTGGCATAGATAAGTGTCTCCAGCACTGCATCAGTTTGTTGAAATATTTCAATTGGTATTCCAACAATTACTCGAGTCTTTTTTTGCCAATGCCTTCAGTGCAGTCTTACTACTTCCTTCCACTCCTAAATTGCTGTTACAACTTTTGTTTATTTATTCTTCCAGTTAATTTTAGAATTATTTGGTCACATTCCTACTTCCTTCTCAGAGGAATATAATATTATTATTATTGGAATTTATATATGGATTTAATAAGTATTGAATTTTAAGATGTCATGCAATCACATTTATCTTTTCTCTATATATTGTCTTTAAGCTTAGAAAACCTTCATCTCCATCAGAGGCCTCATTAATATTCAGTGGTGTTTTCTTCTCATTTTTCTATGGTTATCATTTTATTCTTAACTTCTAACTCTAATGAAGTTAATTTTCATGAAGGAATTAAAGCAAATAAGTAAAGGTCACCTGTAGAATATTTTACCCTTCCT
Organism: Chrysochloris asiatica; assembly: GCF_000296735.1. Classification (NCBI taxonomy): domain Eukaryota; kingdom Metazoa; phylum Chordata; class Mammalia; order Afrosoricida; family Chrysochloridae; genus Chrysochloris; species Chrysochloris asiatica. The sequence continues at coordinate 813,158 of NW_006408886.1, read as the reverse complement.
CCTTTCATTTGTGAAGTCTTCTTCTCTATGTTTTAAATAAAGGCTATGTTATCATCATAGTCTGCATCTGCAAATAGACTGCTAATGAACCATCACAGATTCCCTAAATATACTTGGAAATGATTTCCAATACTGTAAACAATTTCCTCTCTGTGAACAGGCTTTTCAAATGTTCTTGCCCAATAAAAGAAGAGTTTTGGCAAAGTTTCCTCTTTTGCTCCTGGTAAGCACAGCCCAGCAAGGTATCACATTTAAGACTAAGACTGAATCCAAACACCAATCCTCACTTTCTAACAGAAATTGCGTATATTTTAATGAACCAGTAATTTTGCCCCAAATACCAAATGGGGCTTTATATTCAATACAGATATCTGCTCATTGCCAACTTGCAATGAAAACATTCACAATTGTACTTCTTAATTACACTGAGCATTGTGAATGAGGGAAAAAATAGTGTTAAATTAGAGTCAAGAGTTTATTGTCCATTAAGCACACTTCCTTTGTGTGTATTGCCAAATGAGGATAACATGCTCTTTTAATACAGAATCATTATTCAGGTTTTGCCAAGCAGCCATGTGGCTTATTTCAAAAAGCCCCAGTGCATTTGGTGCCAACCAAGAAATTTTGATTCAAATCTGTCAGCAGAGCCTTTGCCAGTGGGAATATTTTCATTTGTGCTTTTTTATTCTTCTTAGTGTTCAGAAGAAACCTATTTATAACTTTTTCCAAATTAGAATTTCCAAATAGATTTGTATGGAATTCATACCTTCAAAGCTTAGATAAGTTCTCAACAACCTCTGTAACAAGGTACTGCTGTTGCTGCTGCATACCATCAAATCAGTTCTGACTGTAAAGAACTGTATATAAACCCTGTATAGAGTTTCTGAGGTTGTAAGTCTTTATGGGAGCAGAAAGCATCATCCTTCTCCCACAGAATGGCTGTTGGATTCAAACTGCTGACCTTATGGTTAGCAGCCTAACACGTAACTCATTATACTACCAGGGCTCCTATGAATTAGTAACAAGCTGAGGAGCTATAAAATCTAGCCAGTTTGGTTTCTACAAAGCTACATGGGTGCTTTAGGAGCAGTGCATACCTAGGTAGCCCATAGTCCATCACTCTCCTGGATTGGGTTGGAGTGGAGAAAGTAGGAGTCAGGTGGACCAAAAATTGGGGACTCTTCCTTAGTGTTTTTCCAGCTGAGTAAACACCTCTGCTTTTCTGAAAGGCCCTGTTTCACCAAGAGTGGAGCAGAATGGGGGAAGCACTTCCTTCCTCTAGTTCTTCTCTACCCCCAGGGCATTCACACACAACACACAGGCTTTAAGCATCCCATGTGGTACAGAGATAGGGCTCTAAGGTGAAGAGATTCTAATCTCATCAGTGCATACATTTGGTTGGACAAGAGGACCCAACCTCACTGCTCATACACAGGGTAATTATGAATAGAAACCAACTCAGTAGGCACCTAACAATAACCTTGCAAACAGTAATAATAACCTCAGTCATAGAAGACTCATAAATGTCTCCATGGTAACAATTCAATGTCTGGTCCATGATGAGCTTTATACGGACCCTTTATACATACTTTTAAAGTGTTGAAGAGCAAAGATGTCAGCTTGAGGACTAAGGTGCACCTGACCCAAGCCATGGTATTTTCAGTAACCTCATATGCATGTGAAAGCTGGACACTGAATAAGGAAGACCATAGAAGAATTGATGCTTTTGAGTTATGGTGTTGGAGGAGAATATTGAAAGTGCCATGGGCTGCCAAAAGAATAAACAGATCTGTGTTGGAAGAAGTGCATCCAGAGTGCTCCTTGGAGGCCAGGATGGCCAAACTTCATCTCTCAGCATTGATGGGCTCAAGCGTGGCAACAGTAGTGAGGTTGGCCCAGGATCAGGCAGTGTTTTGTTCTGCTGTGCATAAGGTCGCTATGAGTTGGTACCGACTTGATGACACCTGACAACAACAGTAAATACATACTTTGGAGTTCTGGTATGGTGCTGTGGGCTAATGCATCAGACTGGAAAGTCGTTTGAACTGCAAGGTTGGTAGTTCAAGCTCACCAGCTGCTCCTTGGAAACCTTCTACAGGGTCACTATGGGTAAAAATCAACTCGACAGCACTCAACAACAACAACAATGCATACTTTGGAATCCTGGTGTGGCACTGTAGGATGTGGACTGTTAATTTCTAGGTTGGCAGTTCAAACCCACCAACTATTCCTTGAAAACCCTATATAGAACTAACTTGATGGTACATAACAACAACAACACATACTTAACTTAAAATTTTTAATTTTTCTACTGTTGATCAGACACATATAAACAGTTGTGTTTTTAAAATAACTCTCTTGTAGTATTTCAAGAATACTCGAAAGAAGAAAAGAGAAAGAAGAAATAGAAATAAAAATATCAATAGAAATAAGTTCCTCTCATGAAAGTTTATTTTATAGTGAAGATGGGCCATGAATTAGCATACCAAGATCAAATGATGTAATATTGAATTAAATAGTCAATATAATTTATTATCTGACACTCATTTGCCAAAATTAATTTTATATTATTAAGTATATAAAATTAATCATTGTTCAACAAACCATCACTTTCATGAATTAGAAATGTATTCATTGTTTGGGTATTCCTCATTCAGGAACATATTTCTCTTTATACTGCATGCTGCTTGCTCAGTTGTTTGATCATGGAAGAACCACCTGAGAAATGTTGAAACAAATTGTCATTCCCTAACAGTGAGAATATTTCGCAATTAATTAAGTACAGTATTGCAAAGGAAAAATTGTAATACTTCCTCTTCTGAAATGTCATAAAGTATGTGTATTTTTTCCCTTTTATTAATTAAATTGAATTGTTAAGTAAGAAGCCACTTGCACATCTGTACTTCAGTTCCCAACATAGTCCCAAATTTGTATTTGTTGTCTGCTTGATTGAAGGTTGGTAAGAGCTACTCACTGGAAACCACCATTCATCTGTCAGTTTGTCATACTATGATGGCTTGCATATTGCTGTGATTATCTAAGCTATGCCACTGATATTTTAAATATCAGCAGCATTACCCATGGAAGAGAGGTTTCAGTTGAGCTTTCAGACTAAGACAGACTAGGAAGAAGGAGAGATAGACTACTTCCGAATATTTACTAACTGAAAACCAGGTATTGATGGTATACAAATGTAAACCTTTCAACAAACTGATGCAGTGATGGAAGTACTCACTTATCTATGCTAAGAAATTTGGAAGACAGCTACTTGGCCAATTAATAGGAAGAGACCCATATTTGTGCCCATTCCAAAGAGAGGTGACCCAACAGAATGTGGAAATAATCAGACAATATCATTAATATTTCAGGCAACTAATATTTTGATAAAGGTAATTTAAAAATAGCTGTAACAGTATATTGACATAGAACTGCGAGAGGTTCAACCAGATTCAAATGAGGACGTGGAATGAGAAATGTGAGATGTATCTTGGCTGAAATCAGAGAATACCAGAAAGATATCTACCTGTGCTTTACTGACAATGCAAAAGCTTTCTACTATGTGTATCATGACAAGCTGTGGACAACATGCAGAGAATGAGTATTCCAGAACACTTAATTGTGCTCATAAGGAACTTGTACATAGACCAAGAGAGAGTCATTAGAATAGAACAAGGGAACACTGAATAGCATATAATCAGGAAAGGTTGTATTCTTTCACCATACTTATTCAATCTGTACACTGAGTAAATAATCCAAGAAGCTGGATTGTATGAAGAAAAACATGGCCTCAGAGTTGAAGGAAGATGGAGTAACAACTTGTAATATACAGCTGAAACAACCTTGCTTGCTGAAAGCAAAGAGAACTTATAGTACTTACTGATGAAGATCAAAGACCACAGCATTTGGTATGGGTTGCACTTCAATGTAAAGAAAACAAAAATCCTCACCACTGGACCAATAAATAACATCAAGATAAATGGAGAAAATATTGAAATTGTCAAAGACTTTATTTTGCTCAATCAACTATCAACACTCATGGAAGCAGCAGGCCTATTTAAAGTGTTCAAGAGCAAAGATGTCAGTTTGAGGAATAAGGTACACCTGACCCAGTCATAGAATTTTCAATAATCTCATATGCATGTGAAACTTGGACAAAGAATAAAGAAGACCATAGAAGGATTGATTTATTTGAGTTAAGGTGTTAGTGAAGAATATTAAAAGTACCATAGACCTCCAAAAGAACAAACAAATCTGTGTTGGGGGCAGTACAACCTGAATGCTTCTTAGAAGCCAGAATGACCAGATTTTGTCTCTTATACTTTGGACATTTTATCAGGAGGGACCAGTCCCTGGAGAAGGACAACATGCTTGGTAAAGTGGAGGGTCAGCAAATAAGAGGAAGAGACCCACAAGGAGATGGATTTGCAAAGTGGAAGAAGCAATAGGCTTAACAATAGCATTTGATTGTGAGGTTGGTGCAGGAATAAGCAGTGTTTCATTAAGTTGTGCATAAGGCACTATGAGTCAGTATCAACTCAATGGCACCTAACAACAACTCACTGGAAAAACTGAAATGAACAGATTAAGTGGTTAGTTCAATGATAGCAGTTGTATTTCAGGAATGATGAAATGACCCTAGCAGTGTGACAAACTCACTTTTGGCTTTACCAATCTGACCCAATGTCACTGCTGCTGATATAAGTCTGCTAGACACAGACTAATTTGAGGAATCCTCTTTCTGTATGACCATAGCCATTTCTGTAGTGGTTACAAATCGGGCTGCAAACCTTAAGGTCAGCAGTTCGAAACTACCAGCTGTTCCATGGGGAAAAGATGAGGCTTTCTGCTCCCATAAAGATTTACAGCCTCGAAAAACCTGTACAGGGTCATTATGAGTCGGAACCTACTCCACGGCACACAACCACCAAGACTCCCATAGTTGATCCCTTTTTCATGCTCTCCAGGTCCTGGTGCCTTGATTCATTCTACTCAGTCAACAAATAGGTAGTAAGTACTATCTATTTGTTGACTGAGTAGAATGAATGAGTGAATGGAGGAAGTATGAGCAAGGACACGGGGTGAAGTTTTAAGGAAAAGAAAGAAAGAGACAAAGGAGAGAGTCTTGGCTTCAACATCAGGCAGGTTTATTGACAGTAAACCTAGGAGGGGGTACTCTTAAATCACCAAAGGAGACCAAGAGCCTGTCTGTTCTCTTACAGACTGGGGTATGTAAGGCGGTGCAGTCTGGGTACAGTTCTGGAGAGTTTACAATAGGCAGGGGTCTAGAGATTTGGGCAGAGGTATGGAGATTTGCCTGAAACCCGGAATTACCAGGGGGAAGGGTCTCCAGGTGTAACAAAGACCCAAGCTTCCGGGGAGACTAGAAGCTCAAGCAGGGCCACATTCAGTGCCAATTGGGGGTAGTTGCAACACCATTCTGTTGATCAGGTGCTAGGTCATTCAGAAGTGCTTGGATAGCCTTCCCTCAAGCAAGGGGTCTGTGTGCCATCATTTTGTTAACCACGAGGCTGGAAGCAGTGATGGAGGTGCCACTACCCTTCTGAGTTCTTCCCCTTGTGTCAAGATCTAAGGAGAAGCATTGTTGTTAAATGCCATTGAGTTGGTTCAATAGCAATCCTGTATAGGGTTTCTGAAGAGCAGCTGGTGAGTTTGAACCACCAACCTTGTGGTTTGCAGTTCAGGGTTAACCATACAACATCACACCAGATGTACTCATGTCTTTTTGATATATCTATAGAAATAGATATAGCTACAGATATAGATATATCACTGCTATATATAAGGAGTCTTGGTGTGGCACTGTAGGATAAAGCACTGCACTGCAAGGTCAGTTTGAATGCAAGGTCGGTGGATACGCTATACAGGGTCGCTATGAGTTGGAACCAACTTGTCGGCTCTTAACAACTATATATGAAGCCTTCTGATGTGCTGCTGTAAGATCAGCACCAGGCTGCAAACTACAAGTTCGGCAGTTCAAACCCACCAGCGTCTCTTAGGAACCTACACAGGGTTGACTCAATGGCACTTAATGAGAACAAAAACTATATATGATAGGAAAAAGGAGGTTTTCTGTTCCTGTGAATATTTAATGCCTCGAAAATCCCATACAGGGTTTCTATGAGTCAGAACCAACTCTACAGCACTTAACAATAACAACATATGGAGTCCTGGCATGGTATTGTAGGATAAGCACTGGACTGCTAGCCACAATGTCAGCGGTTCAAACCCACCAGCCACTCCTCTGAAACCCTATACAGGGTCTCTAAGAGTTGGAACTAATTCAATGGCACTTAACAACAACAACTATATCTGGTGGATCAGATGATTAAGCCATGGACTTCTATCCCAGCAACAGCTCAGAAGACATGCTTGGTAGTCTACTTCTGAAGGACACAGTCTTGAAAATCTATGGAATGCAGTTCTACTCTGCACACACAGGGTTACCATTATTTGTAATCTATGCCATAACAACTAACAGCAACAACTATCTGGGAAAGCTCTTAGCCTGAATACTTGAAACTAGTTTATTCTGAATGTGGGCTTAACAATTATCACCATTGTGTTACTTTATTTTACTATTTTTTATCGAACTCGTATTTTTGGAACAAAGAACTCTCATTCTTCTATTATCATGGGGCTCTAGTTTCATAACAATAAGAGACATTGACTTTCTGGTTAAAAACAATTACTCTTCTAAAAGAATGTTACCAGTAGTGGTTTGGGAAGCCACTGGTTTAGGTTCTGTTTGGCCCATCAAAAGTCTGGCTCTGGTTCCGGTGCTAGTCTCTGACTCAACTTGGATGTCTTTTAAAACTCCTGATGCCACTGCAGTCTGACTGATGACTACGTTGGTCACTGATAAGGTAAAGTGAGGGAAAAACAGCAATGAAGCTGTGAGCTAAGTCCTACTACATTAGACAACCCCAATACACTCCTGTGAACCCTGGTGGAGACCTGGCTGGCCAGCAGCATGACAAGACCTGGGGACTCCTGGACCCAGAGTCAGCGGCATAGCCACAGAGGACTAGCGTGGAGAGTAAAGCATCCAGCTGATAAGAAGAGAGGGAATATGCACAAGAACACCCACACTTGCAGATAATACCCACTTGAACTGGCTTCAATGACTGTATGATCAGAACTCAACTAGAAGAAAAAAGAAGAGGAAAAAAAGAGTAATCTAATAGATATAATTTGATTAACTTGACCTACATCTATGGATGCAGTAGCTCAAAAGAGGGAACAAATCTTTACAGTGAGGATCATGCCTCCTTGGTACACAGGGTAGACAGGATGGGCAACTTGGACATTGGCTACCCAAAATGGGGGGAGCTACAAAGGCAGTAAGTGACTGATTTATAATCTTTCAAAAGGGAGCCTAGATCCAGAGGGCGCAGAGGAAGGTAGAATCTCCACTGAGCAGTATCCAAGCTTTCTGGGCGGGGCTGATGAAAGGAGATGTGGATAGGCCTCTTGTGGTACACTAGTGAATAATTGCTATCAGGACTGACTGTGAGGGTTGGAAATGTAGAGGTAGACATTCTGTAGCAAAAGGAGGAGAGTGATTGACTTTGCAGTCCAGGAGCAGAGGTCCCTGGGATCATCAAGGGAGAAGAGTGGAGTGCAGGACCCTACACAGAGAAACAGTGATGCCAGAGAAGGAGGCAGAAATGATGAGGTGGAGAGATGGAGCAGCTGGGGGTTCTAGACCCAGAGAAGGATATGGGCTCTGTGCTGATGACCCAGGGGCAGGTTTGTGGGGTATACCCTTTGGTTGTTTGATGATGCATGGAGGGGATTGTAACCATGGCAATGTAACCATATACGATAGGATGAATGTAAAACAAATGTTCTACCATATTAATGATCACATAATTCACAATAAAATATATTTTTAAAAAAGTCCTGATGCCTCATTTTATTCATGTGTAAGATGATAAACTGGAAGGGGGTGGGGAAGCTAATTTCTAGTTTCCCTTCCAGCTTCAAATTTTTATTATCTACCTGTGGATGTCCTGCTCCCATAGCAGTGCCATATTTGTGTGGACACTGATGTCACATCCCTGTGTCTCACAGTCCCTATAAGCCCATCTAAGGCCCTGGAGTTAATCAGAGAAAGAGCCTGGGTATGTGCAAACGAAGAGCAAATAGGCTACAGGTGTATGCCAATTAGTATGTTATCTGAGAGATTTCACCTGAAATCACCAAGAATGCTTCCTGAGCAGTCAGAAACCAGAGATTATGGAAAAGCTGAATTGAAAAAGGAGGATGAGCTTTGAGAGTATGAGTGGTAAAATCGCCCGTCTGCTTAGACAATGTTATGAATATTTTGTTAGTTGTATGCTTTTTTTATTAAACTTTGGGGATACTTTCTGCCCAGGTTTTTCTTAAAGGTGATAATTAATTTCTAGTAAGTTATATGGTAGATAGAATTATGGCCTCTCAAAGATGTACAAGTGCTAGTTTTTGGAACCTATGACTATGTTTTGCTGCATAGCAAAGAGCTCTGGTAGCATAGTGGTTACGAGTTGGGCTGCTAACCTCAAGGTCAACAGTTTAAAACTACCCACAGGTCAGTGAGAGACAGATGAGGCTTTCTATTTCTGTAAGATTTACAGCCTCGGAAACCCTTTGCAGGGTTGCTATGAGTCAGAACGGACTCCACAGCACACCACCACCAACAGCGAGGAATTAGGATTGCAAATAAAATAAAAGTTGTAATCAGCTCACCTTAAAATAGGGAAATTATCCTGGACTATCCAGGTGGGTCCAATGCCATCGTTGTTGTTGTTTAGCACTATGGAGTTGGTTCCGGCCCTTACAAGGGGGAAAGAGGGGGTTAAAGGTTAGATTTAAATAGAGATCAGAAGATGATATGCTTCTGGTTTTTCTTCTTTGAAGGGAACCATGAGTCAAGGAATGTGGGTGGTCTCTAGAAACTAGAAAAGGCAAAGGCCCTTTTAGAGCTTTCAGAAGAAGGCTGTGGACACCTTGCATTTAGCCTTAGTGAGACCTTTTTAAGGACTTTTTAAAGCAGAACTGTAAGAATAAATTTTTGTTACATTAAACCACTAAGTTTGTGGTGGGGTCTTATAACTTTATCTGTAAATATTTAATATTTGTGGTGGCACTGTAGGATAAGCACGAGACTACTAACTTCAAGGTCAGCGATTCAAATCCACCAGCCATTCCTCAGAAACCCTATACAGGTCATTAGGATTCAGAAACAACTTTATGGCAAATGGCACTTAACAAGAAGTTTGTGGTAATTTGTTATAGCACCCATAAGAAACTACTAGCTTCCAAGATTTCTCTAATGATTTCACTAAGACGGCTTCAGTTTTTTTAATTCAAAGGGAAAAAATGTCTAATTCTAGAGTATAACTACAAAGAAATGAGTGTATATTATTCTTCTGAAGTAAGCACCCCTGCAAGAAAAAATTGCCAACCAAGAATCTTGTATCCAGCAAAGCTATCAATCAAATATGATGGGGAGATCAAAACATTCCAAGATAAACAGAAGCTATGGGTTCACCAAAGCCAACCCTGCACTACAAAACATCCTAAAGGGAGTTCTGTGGACTGAGAACCAACAAGAACAGACAACATCCAGAGATTGACATACATGGCAGCACCTCCCTAAATTAAGCCAACAAAAAGAAGAATTGGAAACAAAGCAAAACTATAAGAACAAACTCAGAGGCATTGAGAGGGCAGGCTATGACCAAAACAAGTACAGGGGAAAGGAAGGTAAACACGTAGGAAAAGAGACCCAGATAGGGAGAGGGTCAAATCAGTTACAGGATAAAATAGACTGCACTAAAAGGACAGAGAATTCAATGATCATAAGGCAACCTCAAAGAAAATTAACACCCCACAACATCCCAAGAGAATGAGAAACCAAGAAAAATATGAAAACATTAAAACTATAAGGAAAAGCACCAGAAAGAGCACACAAATCAATAATTCAACAGAAAAAAGACAAGCCGAACAAAGAGGCAGCAACACCACAAAAAAATGAATATAATGACAACAAATAACCAATACCTATCGATAATTATACTGAATGTAAATGGATTGAATGCACCCATTAAGAGACAGAGGGTGGCAGAATGGATAAGAAAACAAGATCCTTCAATATGCTGTCTGCAAGAGACACATCTCACACACAGAGACA
>NW_006408886.1:763438-781062 GCF_000296735.1 Chrysochloris asiatica | reverse complement strand
GCTTCCTCAGAAGGGTGAAAATAGAAATACCATTCGATCCAGCAATTCTTCTGCTTGCTATTTACCCACAAGAAATGTGAGTCATAACATAAGATAATATATGCACACCAATGTTTATAGCAGCACTATTTACAATAGCAAAAAGATGGAGACAGACAAAGTGCCCATCAACTGAAGAATGGATAAACAAACTGTGGTACATACACACAATGGAATACTATGCTGCCTTGAAGAATAACGAGGAAGCTGCAAGCCACCGCATAACATGAATGAATCTTGAGGATATTATGTTGAGTGAAATTGTTGTTGTTGTTGTTATGTGCCATCGAGTCGGTTCCGACCCATAGCGACCCTGTGTCAGTCACAAAAGGAGAAATACTGCATAGGACCACTACTTAAAAGACTAAGAAAAAGAACCCATACTAAAGGGAGGGAGGGATTCTTTGCTGGTTACTGGCATGTGGGTGGTGGAAGTAGGAGAGGGAGGGGAAGATGGAGCAAAGGGTACAGAATAGACACAGGATAATTTGGGTGCTGGGGGGGGACAATGTACAAGAAGGGGGAGAGGAATGGAAGAACAAAGCAGATGGGAGAACACTTAGGCAGGTTTGCATGGGCTTAGTGGGACAGAGGTAAATAATGATGTATGCACAACCTTGGAACAACAGGGCTCTGGGATACAGGTATTGAGACATGGTTGGGTTGGGCAAAAGGGGGGAAATAATGTTAAGATGCTTGGCTGTCTTATGAATCTTGGTTTCCCTGGCATACCATTATAAAGTAGAGGGGGAGAGAAAGGAATAGCCAGAAATATCACCAGAGAAAGCTTGTAAGTCCGTCTTCAGCCTATAACTGATTGGAATATCTAAAATGGGGCTACAATGTGCCCAGTGAAGAAGGCTTCCTGCAGAGCCTCTGCTTTACATAAGACTATAGGTGGAATCCTGAAGAGCATCCAGAATCTTCAGAGATGGGAAATTTCCACTTGAAAGGATAAGCAGACCAGGCTGGAGCCACTAGAAGATACTTCTTGAAAGAAAGACCAACAGGAAAAATACAAAGCAATATAGGCAGACCGACTGTTACTACAAGAACAAGCAAGCTGCTTGCTCAGGAGACATCAAGGCAAGCAGTCACATCCCCTCAGTGCAAAGTCCCTTCCAAGACTAAGACTCAATGGGAATGCATGCTCTGATTGGTGACAACGTTCATCACCGATAAGGGGAAGTGAGGGAAAAACAGCAATGATGCTGCGAGCTAAGCCATACAACGTTCAATAGACTCCTGTGAACCTGGGTGGAGACCTGGTTTAACTGGCCAGCAGTGTAGCAAGACCTGGGGACTCTTGGGCCCAGAGTTAGTGACACAGCCACAGAAAACTAGAGTGGAGACTGAAGCGTCCAGATGATAAGAAGAGAGGGCATATGCATTAGAACACCCACACTTGCAGATAATAACCACTTGACCTGGCTTCAATGACTGGATGATCAGAGCTCAACTAGAAGAAGAAAGAAGAGGAAAAAATAATCTGATACAATTTTATGAACTTGACCTAAACCTATGGGTGCAGTAGCTCAAAAGAGGGAACAAATCTTTACAGTGATGATCATTCCCATCTCTTTCCTACATAGAGTAGACAGGGATGGGCAACTTGGACGTTGGCTACCCAAAATGGGGGGGGGGGGGCTACAAAAGCAAGAAGTGACTGGCTTACAAGCTTTCAAGAGGGAACTTAAACCCAGAGGGCATGGAGGACAGTAGAATTTCCACTGAGTCGTATCCAATCTGTCTAGGTGGGACTGATGAAATGAAATGTGGATAGGTCTTTTGTCATACAATAGTGAATAATTGTTATCAGGATTGATTGTGAGGATTGGAAACATAAAGGTAGGCGTTTTGTAGCAAGGAGGGGAGTGACTAATTTTTCAGTCTAGGAGCGGAGGTCCCTGGGACCATCAAGGGAGAACAGTGGACAGCGGGACCCTACCCAGAGAAGCAGTGATGCCTGAGATGGAGGCAGAGACGACGTGGAGAGATGGAGCAGCTGAGGACTTTTGACACAGAGAGAAAGAGTGTCTAGGACATACGCAAGCACTGAGAAGCTGAGGCCCCGCGACAAAATGGACAAAAATCCAAACTCAGGGGCCCTCCTTAGAATTGCGAGGCCATGGACCCTGAGGGCCAAGGAAGTGACCTCCTGAAGTCCCGGGTTCATTGGTCTTTGCAAACTCACTGGTTGTACAATTCTCTCTGGTTCTAATATTGTTAATTCTGTACTTGTCCTTTATGCTTCTAACTCCAATAATTGTAGCTTCTGAGAAAATGGTCTCTAATGATAGCAATGTACGCATTGCCTCTCTTAATGGCTCCACTGTAAAAGTCACTGCTCTGAAGGTATTGGCAGTACATGAAATTTTGGGAACAAATCTCTCTGAGAGGCAAAGCTCTGACCACCTGGCAAGTATGTTAAAACTGTTTTTGACTAAATTATTCAGTTATGTTTGATATTAACTTGAAGAGTGAACTCTTGATGTCCATGTACAAATCGAACTTCCCCCTAGAACCAAGGCAGTAAAGCTTCCTCAAATGACTTCAGGAAGGACAGGAATAGCTGTGTTGGAATTATGAGTAAAAGTTTTAGAGACAAACTGCCTAAGGATATGGAATGGTAAATTCTGGGAATATTTGATTAAAGTATAATAGCGGCAGCTCCCCCAAACTGCTCGCAGGTATAATCAGTTTAATCCAGATGCTCTTCTTCCCCCCGAAGACAGTGAACATTGTCATATCTATGGAACCTGGAACAGGGTTAAAGGAATATAGAGGTGAGACCGCACCTTCTTAGAAAGGTCAAAACCTGTTTTTCACCTTCCCTGAAGTTGTAGAAGCAAGGAAGAAAGAATTATTAGTTTGACAAATAACACCAAGTATCTGAAATCTTGTTCATTAACAAAAGCATGTATTTTCTGCCTGTAAAATATACAGAGGCAGCTTAAGTTTCCTTAGAAATTATAACTTAGCCTTTTTATAAAAATTCTAAAGTCTCTTGTGATTAACTGTTGAAAGTATGTTAGGCACCTTTGAGAAACCACAATTTTGAGAAACCACAAATTGCTGCCCTAGGCATCTGCATTCTCTAAAGTTAGCTAGTGAAACTTCCCCATATGATTTAAGAGAAAAGCTGCTTGGGCCGACCGCATGAGTTAGAACAATAGTGGCAACCTCCCCCCAAATTGCTCCCGAGTTTCTGGAACCCGAAATGAGGCCGAAAAATGTAGAGAAAAGGTCCAGCATTCTCGGGAGCGGTCGGAGTTTGTCCCCGACCTTCCCCAGGATTGAGAGAGTAAAGAAGAAAAGATTAGAAGTTTTAACTAAGGACACTACTTGCTTGCATTCGTACTCACAAATACAAATATGTACCTTTTGTTTACAACATGTTCAAGGAGAATTAGAATCTTTGGAAAAAGCCTGCTTTAGCTTTTTTAACTGATGATTTCTTAAGTTTCCCCTTTTTACCCATTTTTGATTAAAGCATACGTTTGAAAGATCGCACATAGCCTCCCTGGGTTATGAGGACCTAGACGTTAACCTTCAAAGTATAATTGCTTGCTTGACCTTTTACATGATAATGATCTTCGATTAGTCTAAAAGGAATCATGATGTTCTGAGAGAAAGTTTAAAGAATTTCTGTGAATCATTAGGGTTTATCACAGATGAATAACCACATTTTTTAGTGAATACCTATAGGTTCTTTTTTGTAACTAATTTCCTCAAAAAATGAGAATAAAAGTCTTAGGTGGAGTTAGTTCTGCATACATTCTTGGAAGCAGGACTATCTGCCTGTCAGTTTGCATCCACTCTGGTCTCCGAGTGTTTCTTTCTCTCTCGCCTTTCCAGACATGCATCAAACTTATGTGTCTGTCTTCTTTGTGTCTGTTTTATTTCTATTCTTTCTCTTTCACCTCCAGACCTCCCACCTTTGTGAAGCCCACCCCTCCGTCGAGGCCAGACCCTGACAGGAGAGGGGCTGTGAGCTGACAAATGGGAAGTAGACTTGCAGTGTATACCCTTTCGTTGTTTGATGATGCATGGAGGCGATTGTAACCATGGTAATGAAGTGATATACAATAGGATGAATGTAAAACTAATGTTCTCCCATGTAAACTATCACATAATTCATAATAAAACATAAAAAAAAAAAAAGTCAGAGTAGAACTGTCCCCTAAGTTTTCCAAAGCTGTAACATTTATAGAAGCAGAATACCACATCTTTCTCCATGCTGGTCGGTTTGAACTGCCAACTTTTCTAACCAAAATTAGCTGAGTGCTTAACAACTTTGCCACCACAGCTTCTTCCAATATATGTTAAAACTAAAAATCAATTCCGTTTTCATTAAATCAAATCAAAGCAGTGCTCCTATAAGAGAGTGAACTGCCCCTTACTGGTGGTGGTGGTGGCTGTGTACCATGGAGTGAGTTCCCACTTGCATATGGTTTCCAAGTTTATAAATCTTTAAGGGAGCAGGAAGCCTCATATTTCTCCAGTGGAGAGGCTGGTAGATTTGAACTCCTGACTTTGCTGTTTGCAGCCCAACTACTAACCCACTACTACATTATCAGGGATTCTTGCCCCCTACTGTTGTTGCTGTTAAGTGTCAATGAGTCGGTTCTAACTCACAGTGACCCTGTATATAGTTTCTGAGGAGCAGCTGGTGGATTTGAACTGCCAACCTTTTCTTAGCAATCTATGGCTTATCCTGGTTGATGGTCGTTGTGTGCCACCAAGCCAGTTCTGACTCCTAGCAACCTAGTATAAGATTTCCAAGGTTGTAAATCTTTACAGGAGCAAAACCTCATCTTTCTCCTATGGAACTTGTAGATTCTAACTGTTAACCTTGCGGTTAGCAGGTTAGCTTGTAATCCACTATACTACCAGGACTCCTTAGTGCTTATTCTAGGAGCACATAAATACTAATTGATTGAATGAATTAATTAATTAATGAAATTATTGAAATTTGTTAGGAATCCATCTCTCTTCTAAACTTATAAATCACTTATTTTGATCTTACCTTACACATGACACATTCCCTATGACATCTTGTTTACTGCATCATTCTTTTTCCCCAAGGGGTTAAATTTCTTTAAGATTAAATTGTGGCCTCTTTTTTTTTAGCATAATCCCAAATGATGAGCACTGTGGCTTTCTCATAGTAGAAGTTCAGTAAATATTGCTTGGCTGAACGATTAGTCTTTGGGCAAAAGAACTTTAGAATATGTTGGGTCACACAATAATTAAAGAAAAAATAGCTTTGATGTATGACTTGCATTCACTCTCAGGAAGCTGAGCTCCCGGAGAGTTAGTGCTGATGAGCTCAACTGACAGACAGCACTTACATCTTATTTAAACATTTTTACTGCCAACTCCGAAGTAATGTTGCCCCCAAATACTAAAAATAACAGAGTAATGTCTTTAACATTCAAAATGGATTGGAAAGTTAAAAAAAGAATCCAGCATCAAAAAAGTGAAAAACAAAAGTACGCTTATACTGTTTATGTCATTATCTGGAGTCAATCAGCTTCTAAATATAAACATTGGAGTTCACACCCTCTGAGAGGCACCTTGGAAACAAGGCCTGTGGAATAGCTCTACTCTGACACACATGGGTTCACCACATCTTATCTCGACTACATTCTTCTCAATGTAATATCACATATCCCACTTCCTCCCTATGTTTCTTGTTTCCGTTCCTCCTTCTTTCCGAACCATTTTGATTTTTGTCCTCAGGTAAATGCTGCCCTTTTGATTTTGAGTGGTTGACCATTATATGGTGTCCATACCTCACTAGTGTTGCTGTCTCCTCTATGTACCTATCCATTGCTTGGCTGAACATTGGGCAATGGAGGTGAGTTCAATCCAAACCTGAAAGGTGACCAAGTCTTGGGATTCCACTAGTCTTTATCTGACTAGTAAACCTGGTCTTCTTCTGATTTGGGATTTTGCTCCACATTTTTCCCAACTCTATTCAAAATCTAATGTGATTCCTTTCGGAACATGGCCCATCAATCCATTGGACTAATTGTTTCCAAGCCTCTTCAATTTTCATCAATCTTCTTTCCTCTGACCCCATACAGAGTTTCTAAGACTATGAATATTACAGAGGCAGACAGCCTCATCTTTCTCCTGAGAAGTGGCTAGTAGGCTTGAACCACTTACCTTGGGCTTAGTATCTTAATGCCTAACTCACAGCACCATCAGGGCTCTTTGGCCCATGGGAGGACAAGAAATTATGAACCAGTGCTGCAGAGGGAATGTAAGCACATCACTTGTCCACATCAAGGCAAGACTGTGGGCAAGTCCCATCATAATACACTTACACTTAGAGGAGTAAAGGAGGTATAAAAGATATACAATAACTTGTAGTTCAGTATTTCAAGTTCAGTATTTCAACAACAACAAACACTTTTGAAGTCTTACTTTCCATTATCAATGCATTTGGAGCAGCTAAAGACTCACATAACTGTGTTAAGAACTATTATCAACCTGGGTTTAAAAATTCAAAGATGCATGAGGAAGTGCAATAGCTCAAAGGAAAAATATAACTTGGGAAAAATCAAGGAAGATAATTCTGAATGTCAGTGGTATCACACATTTCAGAGATAAAAATGTGTATATTATGTATGATGGTACCCAAGTTTCATGTTACAGAAATGAAGACAGTGGTATCTTGCCAAATTTCTTTACTGTTATTTGAGAGACTCCCATATTAGGAACTCTCCTATCTGAGCATTCTAAATAATGGGCATCTTAAATTACCTAGGTAACTACTAATAAATTCTGACATTGTTGGCCCTGAAGTCTGAAAGCGGAGTTTGGGTGCTAACTAATAAGAAACAACAGTCACTTGTGAAAGAGTGGGGCTGATGTCTTCCAAAGAATAGGCAAAATCTTCACTTAGGAAAATGAATTGGCATGAGACCAGAGTGGGTATTTGAGAGATCATACATTTAACAGGAAAGAGTCTCACCAAAAAGAAAACTGCAAAGGGCCAGATGTTTCCTCAGACACCAGTGTAAATATGAATATATAGCAAGGAAGTATGATACTCTATTTTTAAACTTTTAAAACATTTTTAAAGAAAATCTTGTTGCCTTACTGAATTCCAATTGAAACATAATCTAGTGAGTGATTTGTTAAACTTCCAAAATGCATTATTTCCTAAAATAAATGAGTATCAATAGTGAAGATAAAATTGCTTTGTGAGGGTAAATCAATTAAGTATAGCTACAAGGTTTTGGTGCAGGATGGTAGCTAGGGTGGAGGTGCAGTGAAGTTTGCCATCAGCAATACCATAGAATACCAAGCAAAGCAGATCCAGGAGAGAGCTCTAAAACTCAGAACCACAGAGTTAGGAATATTTTGAAGGTTTGAAGGCTTATAGCTAGTGGAACTTGTAGCAAAAGTAAGAAATTGCATACTTTTTAATCGGCTGGGCTCAGCAGCACTGAGCCAACTTGGGTGAAACCAAATAGCAAGACCAACTGGGGAAGCAGACACACCACAAGAAAACGCCACAAGAACCTCAGAGCAAAGGTGGACAATACACTTTGTCTGTTTTGCTTTGTTCTGATTTTCTTTTGGGAGGGTAACTGTTCATTGTCCTCCCCTCCCCCCACTGTTTGCACACCTCCATTCTCATAACTAGAGGAGGTACCTGAGCAAGTGGACACCATCCACCCTCAACAATGGTAGGTTCTTCTAGTACACATGTGCACAGATATTCACAGCCCTAGAGCTGGCCCTCAATAGTTTTTATTGTTGTTGTTGTTGTTGTTGTTGTTTTTAAATACAGGAAAGGCCAGGACATGGATGTAGAGAGAGAAAGAGAGCTTAAAAGCAAAATAGGCCAAAAATTAAATTAAATCCTGAGGGACAGCATAACAGCCAACAGTGGCATCTTGAACACTCTCAGGCAACTTTGAAGGAAAGCTGAAGAGAACACATTAAAGTCATACTCATATTAGGCTAAACACTTTTTTTTTCTCTTCCTCCTCTCCATTTTTGGTGATTATAGACTACAGTACTAAGTCTAGTTTTGTCTTTTTGTTGTTGTTGATGCTTTTTTTCTTTTTGTCTGTTTTTGGTTGTTGTTGTTGTTGTTTTGCTTTTCCTGATTTGCTGTTGTATTCACCCCCTTCTAACTTTGGTGCACTCTTTCTCTCTTTATATAACCCAACAAGAGACAGCAATTTCTGTCTATAAGACACCAAAACCCAGGTAGGAACAAATACCAATTGTCATATGCCAGGGAGGCAGACAACACCTGTGAAAGTGACTCTGAGTTAAGCAATAAGAAGAGTAAAAAAGGGAAGTCCACATCCTGATCACATCTACATGGAAGCAATCAGCATAAAAAATACCAAAACACATACTCAATTAAGTATTAAGGCCACAGATAAACAATAAACATGTCCAAGAAGCAAAAGCAGATGACCATATCAGCACATGTCCAGAAACAAGATAAAATGTCTGAGACAAATGACCTAGAGATAGACCTGGACTCCATTCTGGAAGGAGGACAGGCCTTGGAAATGCCTGAGAAGGAATACATAAAAATGATTACAAAATGTTTCAAAACACTTTACAATGGAGTTGAGAAAAATAAGGAAGAAGTCAGGAAATCACTACAGGAACAATCAAATAAGATAGATACAGCACTGGAAACAGTTAAAAACCTACAGAAAGAGGCCAAGCAATAAATAACAGAATATCAGAAATATATAATACTCTGAAAGGGCAAAGGAGTGGAATAGAAGAGATGGAAGGCAGCACAAGTGAGCTGATAGACAAATCTCTCAATACCACGAAGACAGAAGAGGAAAAAGGATAAAAAAATCTGAGGAAGGTCTAAGACTAATGTTGGACAACATGAAGAAGAATAACTTAAGAATAATCAGCATTCAAGGACAAGAAGAATCACACAGTTCCACAGAGGAAATAGTTGAAAAACTGCTGGAAGAAAATTTCTCTAACATCCTGAAAAGTGAAAAAATAAACATTCAAGAAGCTTAACCAAACCCAGGAAGGATAGACCCCAAAAGAAAATCACTGAGCCATATCATAACCAAGCTCTTCAAATCCAAAGATAAGGAGACACTCCTGAAAGCAGATAAGGAAAACAGAAGTTTTACAGACAAAGGCAAGCAAGTCAGATTAAGCTCAGATCTCTTAGTAGAAACAATGCAAGCAAAAAGGCAATGAGGAGGCATATGCAAAACCCTGAAAGAAAAAAAACTGCCAACCAAGAATCCTTTATCCAGAAAAACTATCAATCAAATGTGATGGTATAATCAAAATATTCCAGGATAAACAGAATCTAAGGGATTTTGCCAAAGCCAACCCTGCACTACAAAACATCCTAAAGGGAGTTCTGTGGACTGAAAACCAACAAGAACAGACAACAACCAGAGATTGACGTAGGTGGCAGCACCTCCCAGATTAAATCAAACAGAAGGAAGAGTTGAGAACAGAACAAAACTATAAGAACAAAGTCAGAGAATCTGGGAGGTCAGTCTATGATCAAAACAAGTATAATGTAAAAGAAAGTAAACATTTAAGAACAGAGCTCCAGATGGTGAGAAGTTCAGGTAGATTACAGGATAAAATAGACTGCACTAAATGGAAAGAAAAATTAATGAACTATAAGGCAACCTCAAAGAAAATTAACACTTCACAATATACCAAGAAAATGAAAATCCAAGAAGAACATGGAAACATTAAAACTATGAGGAAACTCACAAGAATGAACACAAAAAGCATGAAATCAACAAAGGAAGACACACAGAACAAAGAAAGCAGCAACACCACTAAAAACAAACAAACATAATAACAGCAATTAATCCATACCTATCGGCTTCTTAAGGAGCTCTGGTAGCATAGTGGTTACGAATCAGGCTGCAAACCTTAAGGTGAGCAGTTCGAGACTACGAGCTGTTCCGCAGGAGAAAGATGAGGCTTTCTGCTCCTGTCAAGATTTACAGCCTCAGAAACCCTGTAAAAGGTTGCTATGGGTCGGAACTGACTCGATGGCACTTAACAACAACAACAACATCGATAATTACACTGAATGTAAATGGATTAAATGCACTTGTTAAGAGACATTGAGTGGCAGATGGATAAGAAAACAAGATCCTTCAATATGCTGTCTGCAAGAGATGCATCTCACACAGAGACACAAAAACAGAATAAAAGTCAAAGGATGGAAAAAAATATACCAAGCTAATTGCAATAAAAAATGAACAGGAGTGGTAGTAATAATCTCTGATAAAATAAACTTTAAGGCAAAACCCAGCAAAATAGATAAAGATGGGCATTATCTCATGATTAAAGGGAAAATTGAACAAGAGACATAACCCTAATGAATATCTATGCTCCTAATGAAAGAGTTTCAAAAAATATAAAGCGAACGTTAATAGATTTGAAGAAAGAAATAGATGAATCTACAAAAATAGTGGGTGATTTTAATAAACTGCTTTCAAAAATAGTTAGAACAACCAGAAAGAAACTTGACAAAGACACAGAAGAACTAAATAACATAATCAACCAACTGAACTTCATAAATGTGTAGGGAGCATTCAACCCAACAACAGCACAAAAAACATTCTTTTCCACTGCATGTGGAACATTCTCCAGAATAGACAATATCTTGGACCACAAAACAAATCTCCATAAATTTACAAATATCAAAATGCTACAAAGCATCTTCTCAGACCACAATGCTATCAAATTAGAAATCAACAATAGGAAGACAAGGAAATCAAGTCAAATACACAGAAACTGAATAACACCCTGATGAAAACTGACTGGGTAGTAGAAGAAATTAAACATGAATTCACAAAGTTCTTAGAAACAAATGAGAATGAAAACACAACATACCAAAGTCTTTGGGACACAGCAAAAGTGATGCTGAGAAGACAATTTATTGAAATAAACACACACATCCAAAAAGAAGAAAGAACTAAAATTAACACATTAACACAGCATCTACAACAATTAGAAACAGACCAACAGAGTGAACCTATAGCCACCAAAAAACAAAAAAAAAGAAACAATAAAGATTAGAGCTGAAGTAAATGAGATAGAAAGCAGAAAACCTATAGAAACAATCAAAGGATGGAATCTGGTTATTTGAGAGGATTAACAAAATTGACAGACCATTGGCAAACCTAACAAAAGAAAAGAGGGAGAAGACACAAACAACACACATTAGAAACCACATGGTGATGTCACAATGGAACCAAAGGATAATAACAGAATACTATGAAAAGTTGTACTCCAACAAATTTGAAAACTTAGAAGAGATGGATACATTTTTTATAAACACAACCTACCTAAACTTACACACAATGAAGTAGGAAACCAGAACAGACCTATAACAAAAGAAGAAATTGATCATGTCATCAAGAAGCTACCAACCAAAAAAAGTACAGGCACCGATGCCTCCACTGGTGAGTTCTACCAAACATTCAGGGAAGAATTGTCACCAATTCTACTCAAATTATTCAAGATGATAGAGGAGGATGGAAAACTTCCTTATACATTTTATGAAGCAAGCATAACTCTCATTCCAAAACCAAGGAAGGACAACACTAAGAAAGAAAATTATAGACTAATATCCATCATGAACATAGATGCAAAAATTCTTAACAAAATCCTAGCCAACAGAATCCAGCAACACATCAAAAAGATAATACATCATGATCAAGTGGGATTCATGTCAGGGATGCAAGGATAGTTCAACATGAGAAAAACGATCAACGTTATCCAACATATAAATAAGAAAAAAGAAAAGAACCACATGATCATATCGATTGATGCAGAAAAGGCATTTGACAAAATCCAAGATCCATTCCTGATAACAGCACTCAAGAAAGTAGGAACTGAAGGGAAATTCCTGAACATAATCAAGAGCATACATACAAAACCACCAGCCAATATTACTCTCAATGGAGAGAAATTGAAAACCTTTGCACTGCGAACAGGAACCAGACAAGGATGTCCTTTGTCACCACTCCTATTCAATATTGTGCTGGAATTCTTAGCAAGAGCTATTCCGCAAGACAGGGAAATTAAAGGCATCCAAACTGGCAAAGAGGAAGTAAAACTCTCCCTATTTGCAGATGATACGATCCTATTCATAGAAAACCCCAAAGACTCAGTAAAAAGGCTACTAGACCTCACTGGAAGATTCAGAAAAGTGGCAGGATATAAGATGAACATACAAAAATCAGTTGGAGTCCTCTATACCAAAAATGATAGCATTGAAAAGGACATTAGGAAAGCAATACCATTTACAATAGCCACCCAAAGGATGAAATATCTAGGAATGAATGTAACCAGAGAAACAAAGGACTTATACAAAGAAAACTACAAAACACTATTGCAAGAAACCAAAAGAGACCTACAAAAATAGAAGAATGTACCATGCTCCTGGATAGGAAGAATTAAGATTGTGAAAATGTCAATGCTACCTAAAGCAATTTACACATATAATACAATCCCAATCCAGATTCCAACAACATTCTTCAAAGAGATGAAAAAAACAATTACAAACTTTATATGGAAAGGAAAGAGAATCAGGATAAGCAAAGCACTGCTTTAGAAGAAGAAGGTTGTAAACCTCTCACTCCCTGACTTCAAAATTTACTAAATGGCTACAGTGGTCAAACAGTATGGTACCTAGAATCCAGAAATTAACCCATCTACATACAACCAACTAATTTTTGAAAAATACCTAAATGTATCACATGGAGAGGTTATAGTCTCTTAAAGAGATGGTGCTGGCAGAACTGCAAAGTGATATGAAAAAGATTGAAACAAGACCTTTACCTCACACCTTATGCAAAAACCAACTCAACATGGATTAAAGACCTAAATGTGAATCCCAGAATTATGAAGGCCATTAATGAAAACATAGGGACAAATGTGAGGGCACTAATTTAGGGAATACCCAGACTACCAAACATTTTGAAAACTACACAAACAAAAATAGACAAAATAGATGAGTGGGGCATACTAAAAATTAAAAACATATGTGAACCAAAAGACTTCACCAGAAGAGTAAAAAGGGAACCCACAGTAGGGGAAAAATTCTTTTGAAATGACACATCAGACAAGGGACTTATTTCTAAAACATATAGGAAACTACAACACTTCTACAAGAAAAAGTCAAACAACCCAATTAAAAAACAGGCACAAGACATGAACAGACACTTCACCACATAGCAGATCCGGGCAGCCAACAAATATATGAAGAAATATTCACAATCACTAGCCATTAGAGAGATGCAAATAAAAACAACAATGAGATATTATCTCACAATAACAGCAAAGAAAAAAAAATAGTAGAGGACAATAAATGCAGGTGGGGATGTGTATAGACTGGAACGCTCCTGCATTGCTGGTGGGAATGCAAAATGGTTCAACCTCTCTGGAAAGCAATATGGCACTTCCTAAGAAGGGTGGAAATAGAAATACCTTATGATCCAGCAATTCCTCTACTTGGTATTTACCCACAAGAAATATGAACCATAACATAAATAGATATATGCACACCAATGTTTATAGCAGCACTATTTACAATAGCAAAGAAATGGATACAGCCAAAGTGCCCATCAACTGAAAACTGATAAACAAACTGTGGTACATACACACAATGGACTATTATGCTACCTTCAAGAATAACAAGGAGGCTGCATACCACGGCATAACATGGATAAACCTTGAGGACATCATATTGAGTGAAATTAGTCAGTCACAAAAGGAGAAATACTGCATAGGACCACTACTGTAAAAGACTAAGGAAAAGAACCCATACTAAAGAGGAGGGGGTATTCTTTGCTGGCTACTGGGATGTAGGGGGTGGGTTGAGGGGAGGGAGGGGACAGTGGAGCACAGGATAGGGAATAGACAATGGAGAGTTTGGATGCTAAGGAGGGGGACAATATACAACAAGGGGTAGGGTAATGGAAGAACAAAGCAGATAGGAGAACAGTTAGGCAGGTTTGCATGGGTTAAGTGGGACAGAGGTAAATAATGATGTATGCACAACCTGGGAACAACAGAGCTCTGGGATACAGGTATTGAGACACTGTTGGAATGGACAAATGGGGGGAAATAATGTTAAGATGCTTGACTGTCTTATGAATCTTGGCTTCTCTGGCATAACATTATAAAATAGACACTTGAAGGGGAGAGAAAGGAATAGCCAGAAATATCGCCATAGAAAACTTTTAAGTATTCTGCCTATAACTGATTGGAATACCTAAAATATTCAACGTGCCCAGTGAAGGAGGCTTCCTATGGAGCCTCTGCATTACATAAAACCATAGGTGGAATCCTGAAAAGCAACCAGAATCTTCAGAGGCGGGAAATGTGCACTTGAAAGGACAAGCAGACCAGCCTGGAGTGGCTAGAATTACAGAAGATACTTCTTGAAAGAAAGACCAACAAGAAAAATACAAAACAATATAGGTAGACCAACTGTTACTACAAGAACAAGCAAGTGGCTTGCCAAGGAAACATCAAGGCAAGCGGTCAGGTCCCCTCAGAGCAAACCCTCTTCCAAGACTAAGACTCAATGGGAACACACGCTCTGATTAGTGACCTACGTTCATCACCGATAAGGGGAAGTGAGGGAAAAACAGCAATGAAGCTGCGAGTTAAGCCATACAACATTCAATAGACTCCTGTGAACCCTAGTGGAGACCTGGTTGGCCAGCAATGTGGCAAAATCTGGGGACTCTTGGGCCCAGAGTCAGTGACATAGCCACAGAGAACTAGAGTGCAGAGTGAAGCATCCAGCCGATAAGAATAGAGGGCATATGAACAAGAACACCCTCACTTGCAGATAATGCCCACTTGAACTGGCTTCAATGACTGGATGATCAGAGCTCAACTAGAAGAAGAAAGAAGGCGGGGAAAAAAGAGTAATTTGTTACAATTGATGAACTTGACCTACACCTATGGATGCAGTAGCTCCAAAGAGGAAACAAATCTTTATAGCAAGAATCATTCCCATCCCCTCCATACACAGAGTACACAGAGATGGGTAACTTGGACATTGGCTACCCAAAAGGAGTGTTCTTCAAAGGCAAGAAGTGAATGGCTTACAAGCTTTCAGGAGGAAATCTAGATCCAGAGGTGTGGAGGAAGGTAGAATCTCCACTGAATAGTATCCATTCTGTCTAGGTGGGGCTGATGAAAGGAGATTCGGATAGGCATCTTGTGATACAATAGAGAATAATTTTTATCAGGACTGATTGTGAGGGTTGGAAATGTAAAGGTAGATGTTTTGTAGCAAGGAGGGAAGTGATTGACTTTGCAGTCTAGGAGTGGAGGTCCCTGGAACCATCAAGGAAGAATAGCAGAGTGGGACCCTACCCAGAGAAGCAGTGACGCCAGAGATGGAGGCAGAGATGATAATGTGGAGAGATGGAGCAGCTGGGGACTTTATATCCAGAGACGGAAAGGGGCTGTGTGCTGAGGACCGGGGGAGCAGGCTTGCAGGTATACCCTGTGGTTGGTTGATGATGCATGGAAGGGATTGTAACCATGACAATGAAATGATATATGACAGGATGAATGTAAAGGCAATGTTTTCCCATGTAAACTATCACATAATTCACAATAAAACATTATTTTTTAAAAGTGTAGCTACAAAAACCATAGAAACATATATTAAACAAAAATATCACAATGTGAATCTATTGTTTTTCCATCTATATCCATTTAGGTCTATAAACTTTTGAATGTGGCGTTTCCATCTCTCTAACCTTTCTGCACAAAAATTCTACATTCTTTGATTTACATAATGTCAAAATGGAATTTGGTACCCTCAAGGGGCTCAAAATGTGTGTCTTTTCAATGTCATTTTAGGTTGGAGACCAAAATGAAGTCTTAAGGAACAGTATCAGAACTGTTGGGTGGATGAGACAAGGTTTCCCAATAAAATTTTTATAGAACAGCCCTTACAACCCTCAAGAATGAGCAAGTGCATTGTGATGGGAAAAAAAAAATCATTGCTCAGCACACCTTTCCTAGTCTTTTTAAACTGAAAATATCAAGACTGTTTTCAATTCTCTTAAAATTTCTTCCTAGTAAGCTTCTGTAATTATTCTGTGTTTTTTGAGAAAATCTATCAATACTATTGTTGTTTTTAGGTGCCATCAACTTGGCACCGAATCTTAGCAACCCTATGCACAACAGAATTCAATACTGTCCAGTCCTGGGTCAATCTCACACTGGGGTC
The DNA here is from genome assembly GCF_000296735.1 of Chrysochloris asiatica. Classification (NCBI taxonomy): domain Eukaryota; kingdom Metazoa; phylum Chordata; class Mammalia; order Afrosoricida; family Chrysochloridae; genus Chrysochloris; species Chrysochloris asiatica. The sequence continues at coordinate 764,756 of NW_006408886.1, read as the reverse complement.
TGAGCCAATTGCTGCTCCCACTGTGCTATACCATCTCATTGAGGGTCTTCTTTTTTTCTCTCACACTCCACTTTACCAAACATGATATCCTTCTTCAAGGACTGGGACCTCCTGATAATATGTCCAAAGTATAAGGCATGAAGTCTGGACATCCTGGTTTCCAAGGAGCACTCTGGCTGTACATTATCTGTTTGTTCTTTTGGCTGTCCATGGTTCTTTCAATTCTCCTCCAACATCTTAACTCAAATGCATCAATTCTTCTATGATCTTCCTTATTCACTATCCAATTTTCACATGTATATGAGGTTATTGAAAATACTATGGCTTGGGGTCAGGCGCACCTTAGTCCTCAAACTGACATCCTTGCTCTTCAACACTAAAGAGATCTTGTGCAGCACATTTGCCCAATGATATCTGTCGTTTGATCTCCCAACTGCTGCCTCCATGAGCATTGATGGTTGAGCTTAGCAAAATGAAGTCTTTCACAACTTCAATCTTTTCTCCATTTATAACGGATGTTATTTATTGGTCCAGTGGTGAGGATTTTTGTTTTCTTTTTTTTTTTTTTAATGTTTTATTGTGAGTTATATGATAGTTTACATGGGAGAACATTAGTTTTACATTCATTCTATCGTATATAGTTTCATTGATTACAATCCCCTCCATGCATCATCAACCAACCAAAGAGTATACCCTACAAGCCTGCCTCCTACGCTCCCACCCAGACCAGTCTTCAGCACACAGTCCTTCTCCCTCTCTGAATCTAAAATCCCCAGCTGCTCCATCGCTCCGCGTCATTGTCACTTCCATCTCATGTTTTACTGCTTCTCTGGGTAGGGTACTGCTCTCGGCTTTTCTCCATTGATGGGCCTAGGGACATCCACTCCTTCCTTGCTATAAAACGTCTACCTTTACATTTCCAACCCTCACAATCAGTCCTGATAACAATTATTCACTATTGTATCACAAGAGATCCATCTTCATTTCATTTCATCAGCTTCGCCTAGACAGATTGCATACTACTCACTGGAGAGTCTACCTTCCTCCATGCCCCATTGGCTCTAGGTTGCCTCTTGAAAGCTTGTAAGCCAGTCACTTCTTGCCTTTATAGCCCCCATCCCATTTTGGGTAGCCAATGTCCAAGTTGCCCATCCCTGTCTACTCTGTGTGTGGAGGGGATGGGAATTATTCTTGCTGTAAGGATTTGTTACCTCTTTTGAGCTACTGCACCCATAGTTGTAGGTCAAGTTCATCAAATTGTATCAGATTACTCTTTTTTTCCTCTTCTTTCTTCTTCTGGTTGAGCTCTGATCATCCA
>NW_006408886.1:742691-761817 GCF_000296735.1 Chrysochloris asiatica | reverse complement strand
TTTCTTTACATTGGGATGCAATCCATACTGAAGGCTGTGCTCTTTGATCTTCATCAGTAAATATTTTAAGTCATCTTCACTTTCAGCAAGCAAGGTTGAATCATCTACATATCACAGATTGTTAATGAGTCTTCCTCCAATCCTGATGCCACGTTTTTCTTCATATAAGTTGCTTGTCAGATGATTTGCTCAGCATACAGGTTGAATAAGTATGGTGAAAGAATACAACCATGTCAGACACCTTTCTTAATTTTAAACCATTCAGTGTTCCCATGTTCTGTTCCAACAACTGCCTCTTGGTCCAGGTACAGATCACTCATGAGTACAATTAAGTGTTCAGGAATACTCATACTTTGCAATGTTGTCCATAGCTTGTCATGATCCACACAATTGAAAGCCTTTGCGTAGTCAATAAAGCACAGGTAAACATCTTTCTGATATTCTCTACTTTCAGCCAAGGTCCATCGGACATCAGCAATGATATTCCTCATTCCACAGCCTCTTTTAAATCTGGCTTGAACCTCTGGAAGTTCTCTGTCAATGTATGCTTGCAGCCATTTCTGTATTACCTTTAGTAAAACTTTACTCACATAGAATATCAAAGACAGTCCTACTTTAATCCTGCTTCATTAAGAACTCATTTCAAAATGGGTCCATAATCACAGGCTTAGAGGCTAGGATTTACAATACATCACAGAATGAAGAAATATGGCTACAAAGGATAAATAATTAACAGACCAGCATAGTAAGGCAGATATAGTCATAATGGAGTCCGGGTGTGGTACTGTGGGTTAATGAGCTGGACTGAAAAGTCAGTTCGAACCAGAGGGTCAGTGGTTCAAACTCACCTGTCACTTGTCGGAAACCCTATACAGAGTTGCTATGAGTAAGAACTGAACTTAATAACAACAATAGTCATAATAGACTTTATTGTAGAAACAATTAATTGTAAGCTTTTCCTATAGGTTTTTGGCTTATTTATTTTTAAAACAAATATTTTTCAGGGTAACAATGGCGTTAATAATAATATTCTGTCAGATTTCAACAATCTAACTGTGAATTTATATACACATTTCCTGGTCACATTTTCTGTAAAATGTACGAGTTTTACTTTTAAAGGCCTAACAAAAGAAAAATCTAATATGTTCCTGAAAATTATCATCAAATATCTGTGCTCATTCTCTATCGCTTAGGTCATTTTTATGTAAGTGTACAAGCATATGGGAGAGAGCCCTAGAAACCACAAGAACATGTAAGTGGAGACTCAGGAGAATTCCAGGACTATTACTCGTCTCTAAACACCAGGAGCTCAGAACACTGTGTTTCTTTCTTTCTTTCCTTTAAATTTTATTGTGAATTATGTGACAGTTTACATGGGAGAACATCAGTTTTACATTAATCCTATCATATATTGTTTCATTGCCCCTCCATGTATCACCAATCAATGAAAGGGTACATCCTAAAAGCCTACTTCCCCCACCCCCACCCCATCCCACCCAACCCCATCCCACTCCTGGTCGTCACAGTCGTCAGCACACAGCCCCTCTCCCTCCCTAGGTCCTGAGTCCCCAACTGCTCCCTCTCTCCAAGTCATCACCTCTGCCTCCATCTTGGGGATCGCTGCCTCTCTGGTTCCACTCTGCTCTTCTCCCTTCATGGTTCCGGGGACCTCCGCTCCTAGCCTGCAAAGTTAATCACTCCCCTCCTTGCCACAAAATGTCTACTTTTGCATTTACAACCTTCACAATCGGTCCTGGTAACAATTATTCACCCTTGTATAACAAGAGACCTATCTACCTTTCCTTCAATGAGTCCCGCCTAGACAGAGTGGATACTAATCAGTGGAGATTCTACCTTCCTCCATGCCCTCTGATCTAGGTTCTCTCTTGAAAGCTTGTAAGCTTTGTACCGCACCCCCCCCCCCCCGCCATTTTGGATAGCCAATGTCCTAGTTGCCCATCCCTGGCAACTCTATATATGGAGAGGTGGGAATGATCCTTGCTGTAAAGATTTGTTCTCTCTTTTGAGTTGCTGCATCCATAGGTGTAGGTTAAGTTCATCAAATTGTATCAAATTACTCTTTTTTCCTCTTCTTTCTTCTAGTTGACTGGATAGTCACTGAGGCTAGGTAAAATGGGTTTTATCTACAAGTGTGGGTTCTCTTGTGGATATGCCCTCTCTTCTTATCAACTGGACACTTCACTCTCCATTCCAGTCCTCCATGGCTATGTCACTGACTCTGGGCCCACGATTCCCCAGGTCTTGCCACACTGCAGGCCAACCAGGTCTCCACCTGGGTTCACAAGAGTCTATTGAACATTGTAGGGCTTAGCTCACAGCCTCATAGCTGTTTTTCCCTCATTTCCCCTTGTTGGTGGCAAATGTGGTCACCCATCAGAGCGTGTATTACCATTGAGTTAGTCTTGGAAGGGGATTTCCTCTGAGGGGACCCGACCCCTTGCCTTGATGTCTCCTGGGCGGGTAACTTACTTGTTCTTGTAGTAATTGGTCGGTCTGCCTCTATTGTTTTCCTGTCAGTCTTTCTTTCAAGAGTTATTTTCTGTTCTTCTAGCCACTCCAGGCTGGTTGGCCTATCCTCTCAGAGAGAAATTTCCCACCTCTGAAGATTCTGAATGCTGTTCAGGATTCCACCTATAGTTTTATGTAATGCAGAGGCTCCTCAGTCAGCCTCCTTCACTGGGCCCATTGTATCCCCATTTTAGGTATTCCAATCAGTTATAGGCAGAAGACGGACTTAGAAGCTTTCTATGGTGATATTTCTGGCTTTTCCTTTCTCTCGCCTTCCAGTGTCTATTTTATAATGTAATGCAAGGAATACCAAGATTCAGTAGACAGTCAAGCATCTTAACATTATTTCCCCCCTTTTCCCTATTCCAACCATGTCTCAATCCATGTATCCCCAGGCCTTGTTGTTCCAAGGTTGTGCATACATCATTATTTACCTCTTTTCCACTTAGCCCATGCGAACTTGCCTACTTGTTGTCCCCTCTGCTTTGTTCTTCATTTCCCTCTCCCTTTTTGTGTATTGCCCCCCTCCCCAGCACTCAAACTATCCTGTGTCTATTCCCTGCCCTGTGCTTTACCTTTCCATCCCTCCCCTCACCCCACCCCCAACATTCTTGCAATCAGCAAAGAATCCCCCCCACCTCCATTTAGTATGGGTTCTTTTTCTTAGTCTTTTACAATAGTGGTCCTATGCAGTATTTCTCTGGTTGTGACTAATTTCACTCAACATAATGCCCTCAAGGTTCATCCATGTTAACTGGTGGTTTGCAGCTTCCTTGTTATTCTTCAAAGTAGCAAAAGTATTCCATTGTACGTATGTACCACAGTTTGTTTATCCATTCTTCAGTTGATAGGCACTTTGGCTGTCTCCATCTCTTTGCTATTGTAAATAGTGCTGCTATGAACATTGGTGTGCATATATCTTCTCATGTTGTGGCTCGTAATTCTTGTGGGTAAATACCAAGTAGAGGAATTGGTGAATCATATGGTACTTCTCTGGTAGCGTAGTGGTTACGAATCGGGCTGTGGGCCGCCAGGTCAGCGGTTTGAAACTACCAGCTGTTCCACGGGAGAAAGATGAGGCTTTCTGCTCCTGTAAGATTTACAGTCTCAGAAACCCTGTACAGGGTCACTATGAGTCAGAACTGACTCCACGGCACATAACAACAACAACAATAGTATTTCTATTTTCAACCTTCTGAGGAAGTGCCATGTTGCTTTTCAGAGAGGTTGGACCATTTTGCAGTCCCACCACCAATGCAGGAGTGTCCCAGGAGTGTCCCAATGCAGGTGTGTCCCAGTCTCTCCACACCCCCACTAGCATTTGTTGTCCTCAACTTTTTTGATCTTTGCTGTTATTGCTGGTGTGAGATGATATCACATTATTGTTTTGATTTGCATCTCTCTAATGGCTAGTGATTGTGAACATTTTTTTCATATGTTTGTTGGCTGCCTGGATCTCCTCCTTGGTGAAGTGTCTGTTCATGTCCTGTGCCCATTTCATAATTGGGTTATTTTTCTTATTTTGTAGATCAATAGCATTTTCCTATATATTTTAGAAATGAGTCCCTTATCTGATATGTCGTTGCAAAGATTTTTTTCCCAGTCTGAGTTCCCTTTTTACTCTTTTGGTAAAGTCTTTTGATGCACATAAGTTTTTAATTTGTAGTATGTCCCACTCATCTATTTTGTCTATTTTTATTTATGTACTTTTCAAAATGTATGATAGTCTGTATATGTCCTGAATTAGTGCCCTCACGTTTATCCCTATTTTTTTTATTGACAATCTTCAGAATTTTGGGATTCACATTTAGATCTTTAATACATGTTGAGTTCATTTTTGTATAGGGCGTGAGGCAAAGGTCTTGTTTCAGCCTTTTACATATCACTTTCCAGTTCTGCCAGCACCAAGAGACAAGACTGTCTCTTCCCCATGCAATGTGCCTAGGCACTTTGTCGAAAATCATTTGGCTGTAAATGGTTGGGTTAATTCCTGGATTCTTAATTTTGTTCCATTGATCAATGTATCTTTCATTCTACCAGTACCCAGCTGTTTTGACCACTGTAGCAATGTAATAAAAGTTTGAAATTGGGGAGTGAGAGGCCTCCAACCTTGTTCTTCCTTTTAAGCAGTGCTTTGCTTATCCTGGGTTTCTTTCCTTTCCATTTAAATTTAGTAATTGTCCTTTCCATCTCTTTGAAGAATGTTGTTGGCATCTGGATTGGGATTGCATTGTATGTGTAAATTGCTCTGGGCAGTATTGACATTTACACGATGTTGAGTCTTCCTATCCAGGAACATGGTATGTTCTTCCACTTCTGTTGGTGTCTTTTGGTTTCTTGTAGTAGTGCTTTGCAATTTTCTTTGCATAAGTCCTTTGTTTCTCTGATTATGTTTATTCCTAAATATTTCATCCTTTGTGTGGCTATTGTAAATGGTATTGCTTTCCTAATGTCCTTTTCATCGCTATCACTATTGCTATACAGAAATCCAATTGATTTTTGTGGGTTGATCTTATACCCTGCCATTTTGCCTAATTTTTCAATGAGGTTGAACAGTTTTTTTTACTGAGTCTTTGGGGTTTTCTATGTGTAGGATCATATCGTCAGCAAATAAGGAGAGTTATACTTCCTCTTTGCCAATTTGGATGCCTTTAATTTCTTTATCATGCCGTATAGCTCTGGCTAAAACTTCGAGCACGATATTGAATAGGAGCAGTGATAAAGGGCATCCTTGTCTGTTTCCCGTTCGCAGGGGTAAGGCTTTCAGTTTCTCTCCATTGAGCATGATGTATGCTTTTGGTTTTGTATATATGCTCTTGATTATGTTGAGGAATGTCCCTTCAATTCCTACTTTGTTGAGTGTTTTTAACAAGAATGGTTGTTGGATTTTGTCAAATGCCTTTTCTGCTTCAATCGATAAGATGTGGTTCTTTTCCTTTTTCTTATTTATATGATGAATTATGCTGATTGTTTTCCTGATGTTGAACCATCCTTGCATCCTTTTTTTGGTCATGATGTATTATTTTTTTGGTGTGCTGTTGGATTCTGTTGGCTAGGATTTTGTTGAGAATTTTTGCATCTATGTTCATGAGAAATATTGGTCTATAGTTTTCTTTCTTCGTGATGTCCTTCCCTGGTTTTGATATGAGGGTTATGCTTGCTTCATAAAAAGTATTAGGGAGTTTTCCACCGAAGAGGGTGTCCTGGAATAATATGAATAGAATTGATGACAGTTCTTCTCTGAATGTTTGGTAGAACTCAGCCTTGAAGTCATCTGGGCCTGGGCTTTTGTTGGTTGGGAGTTTTTTGATGACCTGGTCAATTTCGTCTCTTGTTATGGGTTTGTTCAAATTTTCTACTTCAGTCTGAGTAAGTTTAGGTCTTTCGTGTTTTTCTAGAAATGTATCCATCTCATCCAAATTTTCGAATTTGTTGAAGTATAGCTCTTCATAGTATTCTGTTGTTATCCTTTTGATTTCGTTTGGTTCTGTTGTGACTTCACCTTTGTGGTTTCTAATGTGATTTATTTGTGTCCTCTTCCTCTTTTCTTTAGTTAGTTTTGTCAATGGTTTGTCAATTTTATTAATCCTTTCAAAGAACCAGCTTCTTGTCCTGTTGATTCTTTCTATAGTTTTTTGGTTTTCCATCTCTTTTATTTCTGCCCTTATCTTTATTATTTTCCTTCTTTTGGTAACTGTAGGATCCCTCTGATGTTCTGCTTCTAATTGTTGAAGGTGCTATGTTAATGTGTTGATTTTGGCTCTTTCCTCTGTTTGGATGTGTACATTTATCACAATAAATTGTCCTCTCAAGATTGCTTTCGCCGTATCCCAAAGATTTTGATATGTTGTGTTTTCATTCTTGTTTGTTTCTAGGAACTTTGTGAATTCACGTTTAATTTCTTCTACTATCCATTCACTTTTCTGCAGAGTGTTGTTCAGTTTCATGTATTCAACTTTATTGTTTTGGTCTTCTTATTGTTGATTTCTAGTTTTATAGCATTGTGGTCTGAGAAGATGCTCTGTAGAATTTTGATGGTTGTGAATTTATGGAGGCTTGCTTTGTGACCTAACACATGGTTAATTCTGGAAAATGTTCCATGAGCACTGGAGAAGAATGTGTATTTTGCCATTGTTGAATAGAATGTTCTGTATACATCTATGAGTTCAAGTTGGTTGATTGTGTTGTTTAGTTCTTCTGTAGCATTGTTGAGTTTCTTTCTGGTTGTACTATCCATTTTTGAGAGTGGTGTGTTGAAATCTCCCACTATAATTGTAGATTTATCTATTTCTTTCTTCAATTCCAGTAAGATTTGCTTCGTGTACTTGGTGCTCTTTCATTGGGAGCGTATATATTTATTATGGTTATGTCATCTTGCTCAATTGACCCTTTGATCATGAGAGAGTATCCTTCTTTGTCTCTTATGATGGTTTTTATCTTAAAGTCTACTTTGTTGGAGATTAGTATTGCCACTCCAGCTTGTTTATTGTTGCATTTGGCTAGGTAAATTTTTTTCCATCCTTTATCTTTTAGTCTGTTTTTGTCTTTGTGTGTAAGGTGTGTCTCTTGCAGGCAGCATAATGATGGATCTTGTTTTCTTATCCATTCTTCCACTCTGTCTTTTCACTGGTGCATTCAATCCATTGACTTCAATGTAATTATCGATAAGTATGAATTGATTGCTCCCATTATGTTACTTTTTGGTGGTGCTGTTTGTTCTTTGGTTCTGCTTTCCTTCTTGTGTTGGATTTTTGGTTTTTGAGCTGTTTCTTGTTGGTTTCTTCCTAGTTTCTCTGTTTGCTTGTTCCGCTTGGGAATTCGTTTTTATGATATGTTGTGGAGTGTTAACTTTCTTTGGGGTTACCTTGTAGTCTACAACTTTTCTCTGCATTTAGGTTACTCCATTGTAACCTGTAATTTCTCCTGGCATTCCCCACCACCTGGGCTTCTGTTGCTGCCTTTGTACCTTCTTTGACATTGACATATTTTTGGTCTTCAGTTGATCTCTCTGCTCCTTTGAGTTTGTTGTTGTAGTCTCATTCTGTTCAGTACTCTGCTATCTGTTGGCTGTGTTTCAGGTGGTGTTGCCAGACCTGTCAATCTCTGTTTGTTGTCTGTTCTTGTTGGTTCTCAGCCCACAGAACTCCCTTTAGGATGTTTTGCAGTGCTGGGTTGGTTTTGATAAAATCTCTCTGATTCTGTTTATCCTGGAATGTTTTGATCACACCATCATATTTGATTGAAAGTTTTTCTGGATAGGTGATTCTTGGTTGACAGGTTTTTGTTTTGTTTTGTTTTGTTTTTTTCTTGTAGGGCCTTGTATATATCTCCCTATTGCCTTCTTGCCTGCATGGTTTGTTCTGAATAGTCAGAGCTTAATCTAATTTGCTTGCCTTTATAAGTTATATTTCTCTTCTCCTTGGTGCTTTTAGTATTCTTTCCTTTTCTTTGATTTTGGAGAGCTTGATTGTTATATGTTTTGGAAACTTTCTTTTGGGGTCTATCTTTCCTGGGGTACATTTGGATTCTTGAATGTCTATCTTCTCATCTTTCAAGATGTGAGGGAAATTTTCTTCCAGAGGTTCTTCAACTGTCTCCTCTGTTGACTTCTCTGATTCTTCTTGTTCCAGAATGCCAATAATTCTTACATTATCCCTCTTCATGTTATGCAGCATGAATCTTAGACTCTCTTCAGATTATTTTATCCTTTTAGCTCCTTGCTCTTCTATCTTGGCAGTATTGAAAGATTTGTCTTCCAGCTTGCTAGTTCTGGCTTCCATCTCTTCTAGTCTGCTCCTTTCCCCTTTCAGCCTATTGTCCATTTCTGATATCTTATTATTGATCATCTGGACATCTTTTTGTAGGTTTTGAATTATTTCCAATGCTGTGTCAATCTTATTTGATTGTCCCTGCATTATTTTCCTTACTTCTTCCGTATTTTCTTCAACCCCTTTTTGGAGCACTTGAATTTGTTTCCATATCATTATTCTGAAATCCTTCTCAGGCATATCCAGAACACACTCCTCCTCCTCTATAAAGCCTTTGTCTGTCTCCAGCTCATTTGCATCAGCTGCTCCCTTCTGTTTTTGGACGTGTTTCAATAAGGTTTGCTGTTTTTTGTCATGATTGTTATTATTTTATTATTATTATTAATATAATTAGGGGATAGGCTTTCCTTATCACCTGTAATGTGTAGCAGGTGTTGTTAGGTCTTATCTCAGTGGTGGAGTATTATGGTGTATTCTTATAGTTTGGCTATATGGCCACAATTCCTGTTTCTTCTTAGGTGATGTACGGAGGAAAATCTCCCACCTCCAAGAAAGATGTGTGATCAAAAGGACCAAAAGCAGAAGTAATATAGACACCTAGACAGAAATCACCACTTTGGAGCAGAGATGCGGCTTTGGTCAACTTTCCTGTGCTACTCCATCATTGTGTGAGTACATAGAAGCCTCCAGCAGGTGGTGGGTTGACCCCTCTTTTAGGCCCCTTCTCTAGCCACTACCATATAGGTGGGCAGATATATATTGGGGAGTTAATGGGAGAAAGATCATCCACTATTTTTGACTCTGCCTATTCGCAGTGCAAATCTCGGAATAGTTGAGTCCTATTAAGCTGAAATTTTGGTTTTGCAAATTGCTTTGTATTGATTGGATGCAAGCTCAGCAGGTGTTACTTTGCTAGCACACTAGCTGGGAATTACAAGCTGCTACCTGGAAGGAAGGTGAGCTGTCTTATCCCCAACACCGCTTTCTGAACCAGAATGGCTTTAGCCCTGCCCTCTAAACTCTGCCAGGGTGGGGTAATCATGGAGACGGTCCTACCTCCAGATCCCTAAGATGCCTGTATTTTCCTTCATAGTGATTTTTTCACACATGCAAGTTCGGAAGACTGACTTTCTGGAACTTATATTAGATCCGGAGCTCTGGAGTTACTCTACGAGCTCTTCCTTTGTGAGATTCCCTCCCCTCTCACCGGAGCATACCCTACCTGGCTGCTGTGGTTGCCGCCCCAAACTGTGTTTCTTTTTTATAAATGTGAAAACAATTAAATTATTTCTAAAGTAAAGCTAACTGAACATGTAAGTAGAAAAAAGGAGGGAAAAAATCTTAATATAGACTCCTGGCCTCATCAGATTTTACTACTACATAATTATGAGAGTAGACTTGATTATGGATAGTTCTGAATTATCAAAACTAAAAAGAAGTTCTAAGGAAAAGAAATATAGGACATCTATCAAATTGATATGAGTCAAAACCGATTCAATGACACTTAATAACGTCAAATTGGTGCATGATTTAGTTGATAAATCTGTCTGATCACTGCTGAAACTAAAATGAGAGTTTGAACATGTTGTGAAGTTTTTACATTTTGGCCAAGAATTCTGGGAAGGCACTGTAGGATAATCACTGGACTACAATGTCACTTTGAACCATCAAGTTGGAGGATCAAACCCACCAGGTACTCCTCAGAAGCCAGATACAAGGTCGCCATGAGTCAGAACCAACTCAATGGCACTTAACCAAAACACAACAAAATCCCCTCAAGATTCAGATGAATATATCCCAAATGGTGGCACTTCAGGTATTTCAAGTCATGGATAGGCAGTGAGAAAGATTTTTGGAAAGGCAATCCTACATCCAGTATAGTTGTCAATTAGTAGGTCTTTAGGCTGACTCACTGAGAAATCTCACCAGAAATACTTCAATTATTCCAGGGTTTGGTAAGCCATTCCATCCATATGAAAGAGTCCATGCAGAATATAAGTTTTAAAATACGATTCTCAACAGCACTTAACAACAACAACATTATTTACCAGAGACCTGGTGTAGCATTGTAGAAAAAGCAATTGACCACAAAGTCTATTTGAACTGCAAAGTGGGTGGTTCAAACTCACCAGTCACTCCTTGTAAACCCTACTTGAAAACCGGCTTGATGGTACTTAACAACAACACTAGTTACCAGAGTCATGGTATGGCACTGAAATATAAGCACTGGACTGCTAACCACAAGGTTGGTGGTTCAAACCCACTAGACACTCCTTGGAAACCCTATTCAGGGTCTCTATAAGTTGGAACAAACTCTCTGGCACTTAGCAACAACAACAACAACACTCGTTACCTGGAATCCTGATATGGTATTTTGTAGGATCAGCATACTTCTAATCACAGGATTGGTGGTTCAATACATGTTTGTGTTTTCTCTGTTCAGTCCATGGTACTTTCAATATCCTTTTCCAACACCATAGTTCAAGTGCGTCAATTCTTCTATGGACTTCCTAATCATTGGTTCAACTTCCACATGCATATGAGGCTATAGAGAATACCGTATCTTCAACTAGATGCACCTTAGTCCTCAAACATCTTGGTTCCTGAACATTTTAAGCAAGTTTTGTGTACCGGATTTGCCTAATATCCTTAGATTTATTGACTGCTTCTTCCAATGAGTGTTGATTGTGGTTCAAGCAAAATGAAATATTTGACTGCTTCAATTTTTTCTCCACTTATCATGATGTTATTTATTGGTCCAGCTGTGAGGAATTTTGTTTTTGTTATTGTTGTTTTTACATTGAAGTGCAATCCATACTGAAGTCTATAGTCTTTGATCTTCATCAGTAAGGATTTTAAGTCCTTTTTATTTTCAGCAAGCAAGAGTGTATCATCTACATATTGCAGGTTGTAAATGAGTCTTCCTCCAATCCTGATGCCATGTTCTTCTTCATATAATCTAGCATCTGAGATTTTTTGCTCAGCATACAGATTGAAATACAGATTTCACAATTGTATGTGGTGAAAGAATATCACCCTGTCACTTTCCTGATTTCAAACTACTCAGTATCCTCTTTTTCAGTTCTAATGATGACTGATTCTTGATCTATGCATAGGTTCCTCATGAGCACAATTAAGTGTTCTGGAATACCCATTCTTCACATATCCATAGCTTGTCATGATCCACAGAATCGAAAGCAAGCATAGTCAATAAAAGCACAAGCAAACATCTTTCTGGTATTCTCAGCTTTAAGCCAAGATCCACCTGACATCAGCAATGATATTCCTCATTCCATGTCCTCTCTGAATCTGGCATGAATTTCTGGTAGTTCCCAATCAATGTACTGTTGCAACTGTTTGGATTATTTTCAACATAATTTTACTACGTGTGATATTAATGATATTGTTAGATGATTTCAGCATTCCATTGGATCACCTCTCTTTGGAATGAGTGAGCACCTCTAGTACTTCCTTAATTTCCTGAGAGATATCAATTTGTATTCTGTCAATTCATGGGACCTGTTTTTTGCCAATGTCATCAGTGCAGCTTGTACTTCTTCAGTGCCATTGGTTCATGATCATATGCTAGCTCTTGAAATGGTTGAACATCAACCATTTCTTTTTGTTACAGGGACTGTATTCCTTCCATCTTCTTTTGATATGGTCTGCAATATTCAATATTTTGCCTATAGAATCTTTCACTATTAAAACTCGAGGCTTGAATTTTTTCTTCAGTTCTTTCACTTAGCTGTCCTTTGTAATTTTCTGTTCTGTTCTCTTACATCTTCATTTCTTCCATTTGCTTTAGCATCTCTATGCTGGAAAGCAAGTTTCAGAGTCTCTTCTGATATCGATTTTGGTCTTTTCTTTTTTTCCTGTATTTTTAATGACCTTTTAATTTTTTTCCTGTATGCTGTTCTTGATATCATCCCACAGCTCTCTGGTCATAGATTTTTTTTTTTTTTTTAATCAACGAAATATTTTCATAACGTTTTGCAATAGTGGTCTCATACAATATTTGTCCTTTTGTGATTGACCAATTTCACTCAGCATATTGCCCTCCAGGTTCATCCATGATGTGAGGTGCTTTGCATATTCATCATTATTCTTCAATATTACATAGTATATGTAATGTGTATGTACCAAAGTTCGATAACCACTCTTCTGTTTATGAGCATTTAGGCTGTCTCCATCTTTTCGCTATTGTTAACAGTGCTGCAATGAACATAGGTGTGCATGTATCTATTTGTGTCATGGTTCTTATTTCTTGAGAATCCGTACCAAATAGAAAGATTGCTGAGTCACACAGTATTTCTATTTCCAACTTTTTGAGAAAGCACCATACCATTTCCCACAATAGATGCACCATTTTACAGTCCCACCAGCAGTGTAGGAGGGTCTCAGTCTCTCCACATCCTTGCCAGCATGTGCTATTTTCTGTTTTTGTTTTTGTTTTTAACTTTTATATTTATGCTGGAGTAAGATGAAGTCTCATTTTTGTTTTGGTTTGTATCTCTCTAATGGCTAATGCTTGTTGGTTGCTTGAATGTCTTCTTTGGTAAAGTGTCTGTTCATGTCTTCTGCCTATATTTTAATTGTATCATCTTGTTGAGGTGTTGAAGTGTTCTATACATTTGAGAGAGTAGTCTTTTGTCTAATTTGCTATTGCTAACAATTTTTCCTAGTCTGTGGGTTCTTTTTTACTCTTTTGGTTGAATCCATTGATACACATAATTTTTAAGTTTTGGGGAGGTCCCAGACATCTATTTCTCTTGTTTGTGTTTTTAGTTATATTGGATACTGCACTTATGCCATGCATCAGAGTCAATACGTTTGTCTCTATTTTTAAATTGATGATCTTTATAGTTCTAAGTTTCACATTTAGGTCTTTAATGCACATTGAGTTCATTTTTGTATATGATGTGAGATATGTGTTGTTTTATTCTTCTGCAAATGAATATACAGTTTTGCCATAGACATTTGTTGAAAAGACTAGCTCTTCCTAATGTCATATATTTTAATCCATTCTTAAAGAATGATGTTGTAATATGGATTGGGATTGCATTATATATACATATATATGTATATCTGGTAGTGTAATGGTACGAATCGGGCTGCGAGTCGCAAGGTCAGCAGTTCAAAACTACCATCTGCTCCATGGGAGAAAGATGAGGCTTTCTGCTCCCGTAAAGATTTACAGCCTCAGAAACACTGTACAGGGTGGTTGTGGGTCAGAACCGACTCGACGGCACTTAACAACATGTTGTTGTTGTTATGTGCCATCGAGTCGGTTCGGACCCATAGTGACCCTGTATAGGGTTTCCAAGGGTGTAAATCTTTACGGGAGTAGAAAGCCTCATCTTTCTACTGCGGAGCAGCTGGTAGTTTCGAACCGCTGACCTTAAGGTTCGCAGCCCGATTCATAACCACTACGCTACCAGAGCTCCTTAACAACTATATATATATATATATTGCTTTTAGTAGTGTTGACATTTTGACAATGTTAAATCTTCCTATCCACAAGCATGGTATTTTCAAACTAAAACATTAAACATAGATTTCAAATGTATATTTTCTGGAATAATATTTAAATGTTTAAAATATATTCATATGTAATAATATGTTGATATATGTCTATTGCAATATATAAATATTTTTTTTAAACCTGAAATATTCCTTTAGGAAGAAAAGTCTTGTGATCTACTCCCATCTGTCAGGCAATGAAAACTCTATGACAACACATAACAGTCAAATTCCATTGTGCATAAGATTACCATGAGTCAGAGATCAACTAAACAGCAGCAAACAACAACAAATCTTCCTTGCTGGTTGGAAATTTGTGACCCCAAGCAATCAACATCAGTAGCAGATCATTTTTGTGCAACTACACAGAATTCTACAGAATAAAACATCTAGATATCTCACTAGTCAATATGGCAGAGGCCATGCGGAGGACCCCAAACATGAAGGGCTCATTTTTAAGTAGGGCCAAAATGGGTCCCCCCTTTGTGGCACGGGGCCCCAGGAGAGATCTCATGTGGGGACTCTGCTGTCTCTGTCTCTTTGTTTTAATCAGCTTATTTTTAATTTTCTTGATTTTATAATAAAAGTTTTCAGTAGAATCTTAGTAAGAAATATATTAGAGATTTAAAACTTGCACATTCACACCATATTCAATCATGCATAGTCCTAAAGAATGCTTCTCACACTAACAATAAGTTTCACCACTAGGAAAAACCAGCTAAAGTTTTTGCCAGCTCAAGTTCAAGATTACATTCAACATTCTGTGTAGTTAGAGTCAGGGGCATTAAGACCTTTAGAAAATTATCAAAAATGCAATTGAGGGCTAAGGGAATAGTATTAGATCATAAGCAGAAATTTAACTAGATGTTTTATATAGAGAAGTTTTTGGTATAAGGAAGTTGTTCTGTTTCTTCTTGGCTACAAAACTTTTTATGCTTCTTGTATTTCTTGTTTAATCAATCATGAGAAACAATTGTGTTGTCAGTTACCATAGCAAATAATGTCTAGGTACTTGTTGTGATTAATGAATCTATAGAAAATAATAGGTGAAAGTAGAAATAGAAGTTAAGATTTAGAATTATGTTTTAAGGTTAACGTGACATTTTTAGAGCAATGAAGTTTGCTTACAGAAATCAGATATTATCTAACTATGTAAATGGGTACAAGGAAATTTTTTATATTCTTGATGCTCTATATTGAAATGATTAATATGTATGATTTAGACCACTACTTTGAAAAGAATGATTTATAGATTGATGGTATAGAGTAGTATAAAAGCTGCTTGAGAATCTGAAATAGGAAAGAGGAGAAATAAAATGTAGAGAAGAGAGGAGAAATAAAATGTAAAGTGTGAGAGGAGAAATAAAATGTGAGAGGAGAAGTTTCACCATTTAACAAGACCCATCGATTCTGTGTGCTTCATTCTTCACCGACGTCATACCTCCTTCTAGGACCCCCAAATAAGAGTGTCGGAGCTGGCTTCCGACACCAACAATTACTTATTAAGCATTGGCATTACTTCAATAGAATTTCTCTCTTTGTAATCTGAGCTTATTTCAAGATTTTTAAAAGTCATGTGTGTAAACAAGGAGCAAGAGCTATGAGCTTTTTATAAAGAATTTTCACAAATATATCATTAAAATTTTACACAATTTTGAATTAATTATTGTCACCAAGTTATAAATCAGGAATTAGAAGTACAGAGAATGCAAATGACTTCCCCAGGTTATATAGCTAATACATGAGAAAGACAGGACATTAAAAAAATATACATTTGAAATCTATGTTTAATGTTTTAGTTTGAAAATGTTCAAATATCAGAAAAGCGTAGAAAACAATACAATAAAATATACACTTCATCTAGCTTTAGCAAAGAATATTTTAACATTTTTCCTGAAAAATTTTCAATTATAATCATGTAACTTCACTTTTAAATACTTTAGAATCACCTCGGAAAAATAAGAACATTTTCTTATATAACTGTTATAACATTATCATATCAAACCTAATTAACAGTGATTCCTGTCTTATCAACTAATACCCAGCTTATATTCAAATTTCTCCAAATACATCAAAAATGTCTTTAATAGCTGGCTTGTTCGCACTAGAATCCAATTAAATTTACAACAGTACTCTTCCCCTTTAATTACCATGGTATTGACTTGTTGAGGAGTCCTGCTACTCTGTTTAATCTCCCACTTTTAGAATTGTCTGTTTCTGGAGTTACTATTTAATTTGCTCCTTTATCCCCTATCTTTCCAGTAAACTAGAAAAAAAAAAATTTTTTTTTTAACAACAGATTCATCTTGTAATTGATTAATGCTCATAAAGTCTAAATTAAGCCTCTTAAAAAAAGTAAAATGGTAAATTTTTTGCTTGGGGACTTTTATTGTTGTTGTTTTTAAGTGCTGTCAAGTTGGTTCTGACTCATAGCGACCCTGTATAGGGTTTCCAAGGAGCAGCTGGTGAGTTTGAACCACCGACCTTGAGGTTCAAACTGACATTATGGTTGAATACTTATCCTAGAGTGTCACACCAGGACTTCTGGAGGCTTTTATGAAAATATTTTATTGTGATTTGGGTGAATTTTTACAAAGCAAATTAGTTTTCCAGTCAACAATTTATACACATTTGTTTCATGACTTTAGTTACAGTTCTTTCAATATGACAGGGTCACAACAGCTCTGGACCCAAGAGTGTCACAGCAACTCCTGATCTATTATCAAAGAAACCAAGGCCACTCAAAGAGGTGAAGCAAAGTTTCAGATTTCACTAAGCCAACTGGCTCAGAGGAGCTAACTTCTCCAGATTCTGAGCCCCGAATGCAGGTCAACATGGACTTATTTGGGGTCAGAATCAGGGAGGAGTTAGGTTGTGGACCTCTTTGAGGGCAGGTAGGAAACCAGAGGATTGGTCCCAATCGATGACCTGATTAACATTCTAGCTTGTCTCCTGGGCTGGGAAGATGGGTCCCACTCAGTAACCTGATTAACATTCTAGCTTGTCTCCCAGGAGGAGAAGGCAGTGAATGTTTTTACCTTTTCATGCTCAACAGCACTCTTTTTACTTCCTCCCTGAGTTCCAGTTTTCATCCATCCATCTTTTCTGCTTCTTCCTATCTTCTGAACTTTATTTTTGGGTAATTACTGTACTTTTGGTCTCCTCACAGGTGTTATTGTAGGCCTATTACTGATTGACTGAAAAGTGATTTTCAGGAATGGGCTCAGCCCCAGGTTTGAAGGGTGTCTAAGGACCTAAAGTTACATTTTAAAACTTGATTCTATTCAGGTTAAACATGTTGACAAGACATTCTTGATCCTATGACCAACATTCTCCTTTAGTTATATCACCTTAATTTCTCAATAAGAACCATACACATCATTATTCACTTAGCTTTTTCAATGACTTACTACTCATTTTAGGAAGCTGAAACACCAGGAAATGCATTCTTAGTAAAGACTTTGGACATACTAAAGCAAGCTTTAGTGCTCATTTAGATTCATATCAAAGTGCTGTCTACCTTGAGCAGCATTATGTATAATGCTGATAATCCACTATTTTAAGACTACTTATGCCCTAATCCGAGTCCTGGTTTGGCACTATGGGCTAATGCATCAGACTGCAAAGTCATTTGAACTGCAAGGCCGGTGGTTCAAATTCATTAGTTACTCCTCGGGAACCTTATACAGGGTTACTATGGGTCAGTCGACTCGACAGCACTTAACAAAAACAACAATGTCCTAATCACTTAAACAATGAAAAAGAAACTACTCTCCAAGGTATAAAAAGAACATGCTATTAAGCTACTATCAGACAGAAATTAGGTCCTTTTTCAAAATGTTGCATGACAAATGTATTGCTACAGCCCCCAGTTTTTGCCTGGCTTATAGAGATAATCTACTTCTTGGGTGAAAAAGGGCATCTGTAAGTACTGCAGATGTAAGGCCTAGTGTGGAACTGGCCTGAAAAGAGGTTAATTCTATGGTTTAGCTTCTTTGCAACTATTCTCCCATGTGCTGAGTTAACCACTATTTATTTACAAAAGAGTTTACTTAAAAGATATAATTTTGAGATATGGATTTTCAAACCTTCCTCTTAATTCTACCTCTATAAATATTTTCTTTTCTATGGAAAGAAACTGTCATTTTACTTCTAAAGATGGAGTCAGTATGAGATGAAAAATATTCATTTCAGGATTAAATTGAAGAGCGCTTTCTTGTTTTAAAAATCAAGGAAGGTGGACTTCTGGCACTTCCCAGACCAGGCAACTCAGGTAGGGCAGGCTTCGGGGAAAAGGGGCAGAATAGTGCATAGGAAACCTCTGTCTAGCAGACAGCCAGCCTTTGAGCAAACATAAGATCTTATATTTCAACATTCGGAATTCGTTTTTTTGAAATATCAAATTACTGAGGAATTACAGGCATTTTGAGCTTTTGCCTGCCTGCACGCGGCTCCCACTCCCTGCGCCCACGCCGGTGAGTGCCTCTGCCCCCTGTGAACCTTGGAGTGCAGGGCTAGAGCAACCCCATTTAGAAGGTTGCATTTCCGGAGAAAAGGAAGCATAAATTGGCAAAGCCGAACAAATAGAGAGGATATCGGCATGGATCTCAGGAAATTCAGGCTACCCACAGTACAGAGAAACTGAGAGAGGCATTTTTTACATCATCAGATACATGCCCACTGAGGCCAAGGCCTGCCCCGAGGCCCAACCCACCCACAGACTGGTCACAAAGGCTCAGGCCCAACCAAGGCCCAAATCGCCTAATGAGCACGAGGCCCAGGCGGCCCACAGCCCGGTCACCACCGAGGTCCAGGGACCTCAAGGCCCAACCCGCCTCGTAGCCTGGTCGCTGAGGCCCAGGGCCCTGGAGGCCAAACCAGCCACATAGCCCAATCGCTGAGGGCCAGTGCCCCTGAGACACAACCCGCCCTTGGCCCGGTCCCCAAGGCACAGGCCCCCCCCAAGGCCCAACCCGCCGCGTAGCACCTGCTGATACCCAGGCCCCCTGAGGCCCAAACCACCCTCCCTAGGCTCAACCCACCCACCCGAGGCCCAAACAGCCCACTGCTGAGGCCCAGGCCCAACTGAGGCCCAAAAAATTACTCTGAGTTAAGCAATAAGAAGAGGGAAAAGGGAAGAACACATTCTGATCACATCTTCCTGGAGGTAATCAGAAAACATAAAAAATTACCAAAATACATAATTAATTATTAGGGCCACAGATAAACTTTAAACATGTCCAGAAAAAAGATAAAATATCTGAGACAAATGAACCAGAAGTAGACCTTCTCTCCATGCTGGAAGG
>NW_006408886.1:736361-742565 GCF_000296735.1 Chrysochloris asiatica | reverse complement strand
AATCAAACAAGATAGATACAGCATTGGTAACAATCCAAAACCTACAGAAAGAGGTCCAAACAATCAACAACAAAATGGCAGAAATAGAAAACTCTGAAAGGGCAGAAGAGTAGACTAGATGAGATGGAAGGAAGAATCAGTGAGCTGGAAGACAAGTCTCTCAGTACTACTAAGATAGAAGAACAAACCCAAAAAAGGGTAAAAAATTCAGAGGAAGGTCTAAGATTCATGTTGGACAACATGAAGAGGAATAACCTAAGAATTATTGGCATTCCAAAACAAAATGAATCACACAAGTCCACAGAATAAATAGTCGAAGAACTACTGGCAGAAAATTTCTCTAACATTCTCAAGGGCGAAAAGATAGACATACAGGAAGCCCAACAAAGTCCAGGAAGGATGGACCCCAAAAGAAAATCACCAAGACATATATCAAAGTCAAGCTTTCCAAACTCAAAGACAAGGAGATGCTCCTGAAAGCAGCAAGAGAAAACAGAAGGGTCACATACAAAGGTAAACAAGTCATACTAAGCTCAGACCTCTCAGCAGGAACCATGCAAGCGAGAAGGCAATGGGGAGACATATAGAAAACCCTGCAAAAAAAAAAATTGTCAACCAAGAATCCTTTATCCAGCAAAGCTATCAATCAAGTATGAGGGTGTAATCAATACATTCCAGGATAAACAGAAGCTATGGGACTTCACCAAAGCCAACCCTGCACTACAAAACATC
The DNA here is from genome assembly GCF_000296735.1 of Chrysochloris asiatica. Taxonomy (NCBI): domain Eukaryota; kingdom Metazoa; phylum Chordata; class Mammalia; order Afrosoricida; family Chrysochloridae; genus Chrysochloris; species Chrysochloris asiatica. The sequence goes on along the minus strand of NW_006408886.1, from coordinate 741,833 downwards.
CTAAAGGAAGTTCTGTGGACCGAGAACCAACAAGAACAGACAACAACCAGAGATTGACGTACGTGGCAGCAGCTCCCTGAATTAAATCAACAGAAAGAAGAAATGTTAACAAAACAAAACTATAAGAACAAACTGAGAGACTCTCGGAGGGCAGTCTATGACCAAAACAAGTACAATGCAAAAGAAGGTGAACACGTAGGAACAGAGATCCAGACAATGAGAAGGTCAGGTAGATTACAAGATAAAATAGACTGCACTAAATGGACAGAGAATTCAATTGACCATAAGGCAACCTCAAAGAAAATTAACACTTCACAGCATACCAAGAGAATGAGAATCCAAGAAGAATATGAAAACAATAAAACTATGAGGAAATGCACAAGAAAGAGCGCACAAATCATGAATTCAACAGAGAAAGACAAACAGAACAAAGAAGCAGAAACACCACACTAGAAGGCTTGTAAGTCCGTCTTCTGCCTATAACTAATTGGAATACCTAATATGGGGCTACAGCTTCTTGCGGAACTTTTGCAATACATAAAACTATAGGTAGAAACCGGAACCACATCCAGATCTCCAGAGATGACCAGCCTGGAGTGGCTAGAACAATAAAAGATACCTCTTGAAATAAAGACCTGCAGGAAAAATGGAGGCAGATGGGCTGTTACTACAAGAACAAACAAATCACTTCCCTAGGAAACATCAAGGCAAGTGGCCAGGTCCTCTCAACGCAAACCCCCTTCCAAGACTAAGACTCAACGGAAATGCATGCTCTGATTGGTGACCACACACATCACCGATGGGGGGAAGTGGGCTAAAAGCAGCAATGAAGCGGCAAGCTAAGCCCTACAATGTTCAGTGGACTTCTGTGGACCCAGTTGGGAACCTGGTTGGCAAGCAATGTGAAGAGACAGGGGACTCTTGGGCCCAGAGTCAGTGGCGTGGCCAAGGAGGACTCAAGAGGAGAGTGGAGCTACAGGCTGACAGAAAGAGAGGGCATATGTACAGGAGCGCCCACACTTGCAGATGATACCCATGTGACCTGGACCGGATGACTAGATGATCAGAGCTCAACCAGGAGAGGAGAGAAGAGGGGGAAAAGAAAGAGTAAGAAAGAGTGAGCTGATACAGTCAGATGAACTTGACCTATACCTATGGAGCAGCAACTCAAAAGAAGGAACAAATCCTTACAGCAAGAAACATTTACACACACACCCACACACAGAGTGTATGGAGATGGGCCACTTGGACCTTGGATACTCAAATGGGGCAGGGGGGGGCGGGACTACAAAGGCAGGAAGTGACTGGCTTACAAGCTTTCAAGAGGGTACCTAGTGCTAGGGAGCATGGCAGAAGGCAGAATCTCCAGTAGGTATTATTCAATCTGTCTGGGCGGAGCTGATGAAAGGAAATACAGATGGGTAACTCGTGATACTGTAGTAAATAATGCTTATCAGGATGGATTATGAGGGTTGGAAATGCAAAGGTAGACGTTTTGTAACAAGGAAGGGAGTGATTGATTCTCCAGGATAGGAGCGGAGGTCTCTGGGACCATCAATGGAGAAGAGCCGAGAGCGGGACCCTACACAGAGAAACAGAGATGCCTGAGATAGAGACAGAGATGATGACGTGGAGTGATGAAGCGGCTGGGGACTTTGGACCCAGAGAGGGAAAGGGACTGTGGGTTGAAAACTGGGGGGCAAGGGGGTAAATGTAGGGGGTGGGTTTCTGGGATATACCCTTTGGGTGGTTGATGATGCATGGAGGGGATTGGAACCATGGCAGTGAGATGATATACGATCGAATGAATGTAAAACTAAAGTTCTCCCATGTAAACTATCATATAATTCACAATAAAACATTTTTTTAAAAAAATCAAGGAAGGAGAGTATGCCAAGGGAGAGAAAGTTATTAGTTAATTCTTTAAAACATCTACTGATGGTAGCTCCATACAAGAAGCACTAGACTGTAATCCACAAGGTCTGGAGTTTGAGCCCACCAGTCATTCTGCAGGAGAAAGATCCTATCCTTTCTGCTCCTATCCTTTCTGCTCTTGCAAAGATTTAAAGCCTCAGAAATCCTATACAATTCTTTTTGACAACAGCTTCTTAAATGTGAGAAACAACTCTTAAGATGTTCCATCTTCAGGACTGAGAGGGGCCCAGGGAGTAGCAGGTTGGCATAACAAAAGGAGCTCATGAAAGGGGAAGAGACTTGTTTGACTGACTAGAACTTTAAAATTAAGAACACACCCATCAAGGTAATAGGGCAAGCTCATGGGGAAGAGGGAAACTAACTTTAAATGAGAATGCTACCATCAAGGACAAGTAGGCACCATCCAGGGATAGACTGTTAACCCCATAGTACGCAGTCAAGAGGAACTGGGGGAGGGACTTTCTTGAGACTCTTTGTGAGCAGGCCACGCCCATGTCTACTCGGTCTAATGCCCTATTTTGTAAAATCAAATAAATAAGTCTCACTCTCGATAAAATGAGTACAGATTGGGTTTCTTGAGCATTTTTTTATAAGCAACCTCATACAAGATAAGGCAGTTTGCCCCAGTTCTCCCTCTGTAGTTTCATCAGTATATGGTCCTAGTCATGTGTTTATACTGACTTTCTAGTGCCTAAGAGGGGCTGAGGCAGTATCCGGGGTATTGACAATGTTTCTCACACTAAAACATTGAGGGAGGAGGCCCGTGCCCATAAGACCTTTAGGCTTGGCTGTAAGACCATAAGGCCTAGAAATGAGGGAGAAGGCCCCTGCCATAAGACCTTGAGGCCTAGATCACACACAAAGGAAACTAACAGCTTCTTCTGCTTTTGTAAAATGCCACTTATCTAGGAACTGCCAATGAGAAAGTAACATGGTGGTCTCACCACATACGTAATCCTATATAAGACTAGTATGAAAGCTGTATGGGGGAGCTCAACATTTGAGACGTTAGTCCAACACTGCTCCACTGGCAGGCAATAAAGTATTCTCCTCTAATAGCACTGGTGTTCAGGTGATTTCTTTCTCCCATTTGGGTCTCGTCTTCCTGCAACAACCTAAGAGTTGAGGATACTTGATCCAATATAGTTCAATTCAAAGGGCAAGGAATTTTGTTAGGAGACTTTGTGGGAATGACAAGAGAATTTTGATTCTGTAACAATGCTGAACTGCTTCAGTATAAAGAGCAAAAGTGAGGATTAGATATCCTATGCCTACTGTCACCAAAGGCACAAAAATATTTCTTTTAAAAATACCTTTGGTGCCTTAGAGTTGAAAAGGTAGTTCATCTGACTTTCAAAACCCCTTGAAGTCCAGAGGTCTGACATGAAGACCACAAACATGGTGAGTCACCACAGAGAGGCTTTAAGTAGGGTGGCAGGTCAGAGAACAGAGAGATATGGCAACTAAGATACACTAAGCTCCTGCATGTCCCAAGCACATGCACCTCAACAATGCATAAGAGAGATTAGCATGATTCCCACTTTATAATAGAAGACTCTAACATCTTTTTCATAAATGATGTGCCTAGCTGATATTAAAATCGGAGTCGTGGTATGGCATTGTAAAATAAACACTAGACTGCTAACCACAAGGTCAGCAATTCAAACCCATCAGTTGTTTCTCAGAAACCCCATGCAGTGTCACTATGAGTTGGAGCCGAAGACAAAGATGGCACTTAACAACAACATCAAGCTAATAATGAGCCCTCAATAATTGTTTTCTAAATCAATGAGTACATGAAGTTAAGGTCATGTGGCTAGTAGGGAACAGAAGTTGGATCCTAGGTACTCTTGTAACTACATTTACAGGTAGGGTACAGAAAACCTGTGTGTTTACACTACATAGACAAATTAATAGACAGTTTATTTTAAATAGCAAATACCTCAGCTCCAGGTCTTGATTTGTAGTACTTTAAGGAAAAGTTCTTAAACAAAGGCCAGATGAGTAACCTCATGGCCCTTCCTAGGATTTTTTCCTCTCCTGACTTAAAAATATATGATTGATTCCAATCAGATGATGTTCAGTTGATTCAGATGATTTTTCAGATTGATTCAGTTCAGATAATGTATATCCCTCACCATAAAGACTAATATTAATATTCTTTAGTTCTTTTAAAAAACACACAAAAAAACCATTGGAGCTAGAACAAACAAGATGGCGGATCAGGTGGAAGTGTTGTAAAGAGCTCTGCCAGCAACAACACAGAATACCCAACCAAGCAGGCTCAGGGGATGGTCCAAGAACTCTGAACCACATATAAAGGAATATTTAGAAGGTTGGAAGGCTTATAGCTGGGGGAATTTGTGGCAGAAGCAAGAAACCCATTGCTTTCTGGTTCAGGATGCTCAGCTGCTCCAGGAGCCACCAACTTGGTTGAGACCAAGCAGGGGTAGGATCCAAGCAGCCACAGACGCCTCGCAGAACCACAGAGATAAAGGTGTGGACATTATTTTACTTTGGTAGCTGTTCATTGGTCCCTTGCTGTCTGCGCAACCCCATTCTGGTGACTATAGGGGTGCTGAGCTAGTGGGAACCCAAGCCCCAACCTCGGAGGGTACTACCACGCATGTGCACAGATTACCTTGAAATTTAAAGAGACAGTTTCCAATTAAAACTAAACGGCCACAGCTGGCCCTGAACTGTTTACAACTAGAAAAAAGCCCTGAACGGGATTTGTGGAGTGGGACAAGCACACAAACAAAGGAAATAAGCTAAGAATTAAGTCCTAAATTACGTCAAAATGACCAACAGTGGCATCTTGAAACTTCTCAGGAAGAAGAGTGAAAAGAGAAGCCCTTTTCCTGATCACATCTACCTGGAGGCAATCAGAGAGCAGACAAATTACCAAAATGCATACCCATAAGGCCACAAATAACCCCTGACGATACCCCAAAAACAGAAGCAGATGACCATATCTGCACATGTCCAGAAACGAGATAAAGTGACTGAGGCAAATGAGCTGGAAGTAGACCTACACTCCATACTGGAAGATGGGCAGGATTTGGAAATGCCGGAGCAGTAATTCAGAAAAATGATTATAAAATGTATCAAAACACTATACAATGGACTTGAGAAAAATAAGGAAGAAGTCAGGAAAGCACTGCAGGAACAATCAAATAAGATAGATACAGCATTGGAAACTATTCACAGCCTACAGAAAGAGGTCCAAATGATTAATAATAGAATATCAGAACTGGACAATACACTGAAAGGGCAAAGGACTAGAATTGAAGAGATAGAAGCCAGAACTAGTGAGCTAGAAGAGAAATCTCTCAACACTACTAAGATAGATGAACAAACAAAAAAAGGATAAAAAAAATTGGAAGAAGGCCTAAGAGTCATGTTGGGTAACATGAAGAGGAATAACATAAGAATTATTGGTATTCCAGAACAGGAACAATCACACAAGTCCACAGAGGAGATAGTTGAAGAGGTCTGGAAGAAAATTTTCCTAACATCATAAAAAGCGAAAAGATA
>NW_006408886.1:728031-734286 GCF_000296735.1 Chrysochloris asiatica | reverse complement strand
GTAGTTACTCTAAATACCAACAGAGAGGGAAAGAGTCTTCAAATCAAGTATCAAGGCTATCAGCTCTGTACACAGGATAGACAGGGATGGTCAATTTAGACATTGGCTACCTAAAATGAGATGGCAATAAAAGCACGAAGTGACTGGCTTACAAGGTTTCAAAAGGGAGTTTAGTATAAGAGTATGAGGGGGAAAGAAAGAGTTCCCACTGAATAGCTGTCATCTTGTCTAGATGGGTCTGGTGAAAGATGGGGATAAGATTCGTAAGATTCAATGGTGAATAATTGTTATCATGACTAATCGCAACTGTCACAATTGTAAAGATAGAAGTTTTGTAACAAAAAAAAGGGGAGTGGTTAATCTTACAGTCCAGAAACAGAGGACACTAGGACCATCAAGAGAGGAACGCACAAGCAGAATGCGGGACCTTATCCAGAGAAGCAGCAGTGCCAGTGATGGAGGAAGACATGGGTGCATGGAGAGGGGGAGTGGCTGAGAACTCTAGATTCATCAACTAAGAAAAGAGGGACTAAGAGCTGGTGGCCAGGAGTCGATTTACAGAATGTGGCCTTTGGCGATATAAATTATTATATATGCCTGAGTATTTTTTTGTTTATTTGTTTGTGTGTTTTTTAAAAAGCTAAAGTGGACAGAGAGAAATATTGTTAACAGACGGGACATGATGGGGATTATAATCAATGTAATGAAACAAGGTATATGATTTGTTGAATGTAAAAAAAAACAACAATAACAAAAAATTAATGTTACTTTATATCTTTCCTGTAAGGCAGGAGAGACTGAAGTAGACATTCAGGGTCAGAGAGGCCATATTCTAGTTGTCACTAAATATTTCCAAAGATCAAGATGCCTTTTTAAAACTCTTGTTGCTATCTTTTTAACCTATTTTACATTCTTTTTTATATAGTTTTTAAGCTTTTTCATTTTTACCATTTTAAAGGGTATAATCCACTGGTATTAATTATATTCATCATGTTGTCCTACCATCACCACTATCTATCTTCAATCATTTTTCATCACCCTAACAAAAACTAAATACCCCTCAGCAACAGGTCTCCATTCTGTTCTTTCTCTGGCCCCTGTTGTTGTTGTTGTTGTTAAGTGCCGTCGAGTCGGTTTCGACCCATAGTAACCCTGTACAGGGTTTCCGAGGGTGTAAATCTTTACGGGAGTAGAAAGCCTGATCTTTCTCCTGTGGAGCAGCTGGTAGTTTCAAACCGCTAACCTTAAGGTTCGCAGCCCGATTCTCTGGCCCCTACTAACCACTAATAACCCTTTGTCTCTGCATTTGCCTGTTTTAGATATTTCATATAAAATGTATCCTTTTGCTTCTGGCTAATTTTACTCAGCATAATGTTTTCAAGGTTCATACATATAATAAATAGCAGGCATTAGAAATTCTTTTTTCTTTATGTCTGAGTAATATTTCACTGTATAGATATACCACATTTTATCTGTTCATCTCTTCATGGGCATCTCTTGGATTCTTAGCATAATGCTTTAAATACTGTTGTAAGTTAGAGAAAGAGAAATAACTGGTCATGTTGCCCCTGATCAAATCCCAGAGAGTCTCTTCCACCCTTATTCAATTCTAGTTGGCCATCCATCCAATCAACCAATCAATCAGTTCTCATTAAGTTGATTCCAACTCATGGTGACCCCATGTGTGAAGCTGTGCTCCATAAAGTTTTCAATGATTGGTTTTTTAAAATAGACCACCAGATCATTCTTCCCAGTTACTTCTGGGTATACTTGAATCATCAATCTTTTGTTTAGCGTTGTTCTTGTTTGCCTTCAAGTTGATTCTGACTCATAGCAACACTTCCTATGACAGAAAAGAACTGCACCATAAGATTTCCTAGGTTTTCTGAAAGAAATGTTGTTGTTAAGTGCCTATGAGTCAGTTATGACCCGTTGTGCCACCAGGGATCCTTTTTGGTTAATAGTCAAGCATTTGCACCATACAGGGACTCCTCTCTGTGACATACTGTCTTAAAAGATTTGGATTAAAAACCTTTGAATTCACTACATTTTTTTCAATACAAAGTTGTGGAAAGAATAGAATATTCTTATACCTGATTTTTTGGTACCACATCTCTTGAAGTGGTGTGGTATCTATTTTTTTACTTTTTTATTGGAATTTAATACACATAGCAATGTTGGTTAATATACTGGACTGCAAGGTTGGTTTGAACTGCAAGGTCAGCAGTTCAAGCTTACCAGCCACTCCTCAGAAACCCTATACAGGGTTCCTCTGGGTGGGAACAGACTCAATGGCACTTAACAACAACAGCAGTTTAAGAAGAGAACATTTGAAAGGAAGCAATTATTATTTAATACAAATTTGTGAGGTTAGGACTTGCTTTCATCACAAGGTTGTGCCTGTCCATGATTCTCAAAGTGTAGTTTCTGTACCTGCAGCTTTAGCATCACCCAGGAATATATCAGAAATAAGATTTTTGAACCTCATCCCAGACCCACTGGATCAGAAATTCTGCAGTAAAGCCTGTGTTTTTAAAAGCCTTCTGGGTGATTCTGAAGCTCACTACAGTTTTGAGTCATTGGTTCTACAATAGCTGAGTAGGCAGCCAAGCTTCTTATCCCAAGAGGATAACTGAGTTAGCAATATACTAAAGCATGTCAATTATTACAACAATTTAGTCAATGAATACAATTTAAATTAGCATGCTGCAGAATTGCTCAAACATTGGTGTGCTAATAATCCTCTAGACTAAGCCAGACACAACAGAATAGTGTTGATGTTACCAGCAGAAGAAGGGCTACACACAGGGAAATACACACCAAAACATACTAGGTAATTACTGGGAACAGCTGCAGACAAACACCAGATGTGTTTCAATAGACTGTGTGTCTGTGTTTATGGATTAATTAAAATGTGCTTAGAAGGAATCTCTTCATCCTAATCAACTAAATCTCTTTATAGGCAAAGAAACTGGGTCCTCAGTGGATGACATTTAAAGAAATCTCTTTAAATTAGCATACATGGAAATATTCATGTAAATAAAAGTGAAAACAAAACATAGATCACACTAAGAAAGAAGATTTATTAATGGATCTATGTACTTTAGCACAGATTAAAAATAAATTCTAAATGATGAGAATTATTTAGAATTAAAGGTTTATTATGTTCTTGAACACCTGGATTTCAGTTCAGAATCTGCCACATACTAACTACATGGCATATATTCCATCATTGAAATACATCTGCCCTTTGATCTCACAAGGTTGTTTTGATTAACAAATGAGATAACTTATAAAAAAAAAAGATTTTTTTTAAGTAGTAAAAAAAAAAAAAGTTTTTAAATTTGTTGGCACTTGGCAGTTACAAACGTAGTTAGTCAGATTTATTGACAGTCCTTCATAGTGTTAAAAAATAATCAAACACAAAGACCATAAAGAAATTAAAGCATTAGGTTTGTTCTGAGTATTCTATATGTTTGCAGAGAGATCATTTTGATTCTAAAACCAAGTGACTCAAAGTAGGCAAATTACAATTGCTGAACAATAAATAAATAAACCTTCGAATTACCTCAAAACAATAACCTTTTAGTATTTCAAGCTTTAGTAAATAACTTTCCAATTAGAGAAATGCATGAAAGCATAGTGGTTACGAAATCGGGCTGTGAACCTTAAGTTCAGCAATTCAAAACTACCAGCTGTTCCACGGGAGAAAGATGAGGCTTTCTGCTCCTGTAAAGATTTACAGCCTTGGAAACCCAGTACAGGGTCGCTATGAATCGGTTCCGACTCCACGGCACATAACCACCACCACCATGAAGGGAAAAAAGAAAAACTCTCCAGAGGATTGGCGATTTCATAGAAGCATGAATATTTTTTTCTTAATTAATATAGGTTCCCATGGTGATCAAGTACCTAATGGTTACTAAGATAACATTAAAAAGTCACTTCTGAAAATTTAGACATTTACCCATTTGTAGTGAAGTCCTGGTGTGGCGCTGTGGGTTAATGCGCCAAACAGCTAAGCCGTTTGAACTGCAACGTCGGTCGTTCAAGCTCACCAGCTGCTCCTTGGAAACCCTATACAGGGTCACTGTGGGTCAGAACCTACTCGACGGCACCTAACAACAACAACAAGTGTGATAGATATCTCTTGAAATTAAAATTAAGGAAACACACAGTCTTTTTCATTAAACCCTGAGGCAGTAGGTTTGTTATCGATTACTCTTTTTTAGCCAGACAAGACAAATTTACAAGGCTGCAGAGCCGTTTCTGGCGGGAAAAACACACAAACAAGCAAATTAATCCTTTGTAATATGTTTTTAAGTGCTGGCCAGTCATTTCCAACTCATAACAAACCTGTATAGAGTTTCTGAGGAGTGGCTGGTGAGCTTGTACCGCCAACCTTACAGTTCAAACCAAACTTGCAGTCCAGTGCATTAATCCACAGTGCCACACCAGGACTCCTCCTTTGTGTATATTTTTAAGTTTATTTTTGGATACATGGGTAAGAAACACACCTTAAAATCAAAGTAAGATGTTTGTTAGTAATTTTCTCTTTTCACAAGTCAGTGCCTAGTGGTGGCCATGGTAGAAGCAGAGCAGTCACAGAGAGTAGTTTTTTTGGTTTGGTGTCATTTACTGGGTACTGGATAACAGGGTGATAACAATCTGGGGCACAAAAGGAGAGAATATGAGGCTCATATATATTGAACACTTAATGTACACCAAGGACCATGTATGATTATTGTTTTCATAAGTCAGGTCATCTAATTGTTACCACAATAGGGTACATTCAGACTGGTGCAATTTGAGCAGACCAATCTCGAGATACCAAAGTGAGAATAAATAAAAAGTTTTATTTACTCTGGCCAGGTGAGGAGCAGGGAGGAAATAACCTCAGATTGAGCTTCTTGTGGCACATGAAGAGTCATTCTTACTAGGTACAAATCAGGAAATCATATGTATAATGTGTTCACACATCATTCATAATGTCATCACAAAATTCTGGGTAAGTTGTATCAGTCTGTGAGGCTTTAATGAAGACCAAGTTACTTTAGGTTACCCTTAAACGGGTCTGGTCCATGCCATTCAGTCTAAACCAGAGTTTGTTTTCTGTGCCTATCAATGAATCAGCATTCTAACAGCAGTTTTATCGCCTTCCTGAAATCTTGGAACATGGAACACTCATAGGCCTTGTCTAGATTTTGCTAGGTGGGACTGACAGATGCTTGAAACATGGTTGCTACCTTCTGATTGAGCATGTTGCTCTCAAGTGGGTGTTGTCATCTGGATTTATGCTTGCACTACTGGCTAGGAAGGTTTTAACTATGCTATAAATGGAGAAGACATTGCATGCAGCATCACACCATGAGTCCAATGACAGCAACTAGAACTATTAACAAAAATATGTGTTTGGGCCTGCTACAATTAGACAAATAAGAGATCAACCATTCCCATAAACTTCATTCTTAGGGGTCTGGGATGGGTATTTAGGTAGCCCTCCATTTAACCTTTTTGTGTTTTTTTCTACCTGTCCAGTGTTTATCCAGGTATAACATGAGGCATTGACTATAGTGCATATCTCTCCTTGTTATGCCAGAAGAAAATAAAAGTTTATTCTGTTATCCAAAACTATTTTTGCCAAGGAGTTGAGGGGTCTTTTTTGGGTCTCCATGGCATCTGAAATTTCAGTTGACATTTCTTCCATAGCATTGGATACATTTTGAGTGTATTCTAGGTCAGTGATCTCTACCAGAGGAGAAAAGCTCTTTAAAAAAAAACAAAAACAAACAAACAGACAAAAAACCCTAGTTTTTTTGGTTTGGTGTCATTTACTTTTAAATGGCTCTCTTAGCCTTTTTTCTTTTTTTAATCTCTTAAGACTATGAGAAAAGATCACACTGTTAGCCTGATGAAGGCTATCATTGCAGGAATGAATGTCTAAAGGGACTCCTAAGTATCCTAGTGTACACTGGCTGGACAATTAACTCTCATAAGGTCCAGGAATTGGTGTGGGGGTTTAAATTTGGGGTGCTTAAACCCTCCCCAGCACTTAACAACACCAAAAGCCCTTTACATAAAAATATATGGACAGAGAGAACAAACAAGATGGTGGATCAGATGGACATGTAGTAAAGAGCTCCACCAACAGCAACACAGAATACCGGACCAAGCAGGCTCAGGGGATGGTCCCAGAACTCTGAACCACATATAAAGGAATATTTAGAAGGTTGGAAGGTTCACAGCTGGGGGATT
>NW_006408886.1:725218-726737 GCF_000296735.1 Chrysochloris asiatica | reverse complement strand
GAAAAGAGAAATATAACATACAAAGGCAAGCAAATCAGATTAAGCTCAGATTTCTCAACAGAAACCATGCAGGCAAGAAGGCAACGGGGAGACATATATAAAACCCTGAAAGAAAAAAACTGCCGCCCAAGAATCCTCTACCCAACAAAGCTGTCAATCAAACAAGATGTGTAATCAAAACGTTCCAGGATAAGCAGAAGCTAAGGGATTTTGCCAAAGCCAATCCTGTGGCAGGGGCCATAATGGCTCTGATAAGAAATACATTGCAGAGTGACGCAGCGCTTTCCTGACCAGGCAACTCAGGTAGGGAAGTCTCCGGGGAAAAGGGGCAGAATTGCACATAGGAAACCTCTGTCTAGCAGACAGACAGCCTTTGAACAAACATAAGACCTTATATTTCAACAGTCTGAACTCATTTTTTAAAAAGATTAAATTGCTGACGAATTACAGGCATTTGAAGTTTTTGCCTGCCTGCACGCGGCTCCTGCTTCTGTACCTGTGGCCGTGTCGGCAAGTGCCTCTGCCCCCTGAAGACACTGGAATGCAGGGCGAGAGCAACCCCACTTAGGAGGCTGCATTTCCAGAGAAAAGGAAGCATAAACTAACAAAGCTGAACAAATAGAGAGGGATATTGACGTGGATATCAGGAAAATTGGGGTACCCACAGTGCAGAGAGACTGAGAGAGGCATTCTTTACGTCATCAAATACGGACACTGCCGCCCTCCAGCCATTACCCCAGCCCTTTACAGCCCCAGCATAGACCAACCCTCTGCCAAGCCACCGAGGCTCAGGAACGCCAAAGGCATAAGCCTGCCCACTGAGGCCAAGGCCCTCCCAAGGCCCAGAGACTCCCACTGAGGCCAAGGCCTGCCCTGAGGTCCAACCTGCACACAGACTGGTCACAAAGGCCCAGGCCCAACAAAGGCCCAAATAACATACCCGCTGCAGCCGAAGTCCAGGGCCCCCAAGGCCCAAACCATGGTGCAGCCAGGTTGCTGCAGCCCAGGGCCCCTGAGACTCAACCCGTCTGCCCAGGCCCAAACCACCCGCCTGAGGCCAAACCCTCCTGCAGCCCGGACGCTGACGCCCAGGTCCCCAGAGGCCCAAACTGCCCGCCCGAGGCTCAACCCGCCCGCCCGAGGACCAGGCCCAACTGAGGCTCAAAAAAGTTACTCTGAGTTAAGCAAGAAGAAGCGTGAAAAGGGAAGACCACATCCTGATCATATATTCCTGGAGGTAATCAGAAAACATAAAAAGTTACCAAAACACATACTTAATTAATTTTTAGGGCCACAGATAAACATTAAATATGTCCAAGAAGCAAAATCAGATGACTATATTGGCACATGTCCAGAAAAAAGATAAAATATCTGAGACAAATGAACCAGAAGTAGACCTTCTCTCCATGCTGGAAGGAGGGTAGGCCTTGGAGATACCTGAGAAAGAATTCAGAAAAATGATTATAAAATGTCTCAAAACACATTACAATGGAGTTGAGAAAAATAAGGAAGAAGTCAG
>NW_006408886.1:707166-719461 GCF_000296735.1 Chrysochloris asiatica | reverse complement strand
GTAAGGATCACGTGGAACCTCGACAACCTAAGACAGAGCCATTGCCATGCTGCAATGAGTTTCGATGACAGGTAAGACGGAGGAATTCACACTGACCGCCTAAGACAGGCAGCGTCCCCTAAACAAATAATAAATAAGGGCGAAACGGATGTAGACCGTGCAGACCTGGCCAGGAGTTCAAGGCCCTGTGGGCCCAAGTGTTGCAGACTGTCCAACCATAGGCTCTGAGGATCAGACTTTAGCCACCTAGCAGACATAGCAAACTGTCTCTCATCTGATTATTCAGTTATGCTTGTTAGCAATCGCATACATGAACCCTGGATATCCACAGATAAATGTAAAAACCTTCCCTAAAAACCGAGACTGAAAATTCCAAAAAGGCAAAATTCCACCCACCCCCTCCGCCCCCTAAAAAAGGAGAAAAGCCAAAGAGGATAGAGAGAAACACTGTTGACTGATGATGTATGGAGGGGATTGTAATCAATGTAATGAAATTGGTTGAATGTGAAACTGATGATGTGCCCTGTAAACTTTCACTCAATCCACAATAAAAACCTTAAAAAAAAAAAAAAGAAAGAAAGAAACCTTGTAGCTATTGAAAAAGCCTGGTAAGGCCTGAAGGTTCAAGTGTTCAATTTGGTAAAGACACCACATTTTTGTTCACACTCTTTATAATTATAGCAAAAGCATACAAATTGTTTCAGTAACTGTGTAGTATCATTGAGTTGAAAATGTTGGATCAGATTGAAACAATACAATGTGGCCAGGATTGGATTTTCATCCCGGTGGATGTCACAGTCTGATGTGAATGACCCACTTGGATATGGTGAAATTAACAGCGGCATTGGAAATCTGGGTATAGTTGTATTTGTATTGGAATTGCTATTGGATCTGAAATTTCCTATATAGCTTTAGGCAGTGAATGGTTTAGTTGCTCTAGTAACTGATTGAATCATCTACCCAGCAAAGCTGTCAATAAAATACAACAGTGTGATAAAAACATTCCAGGATAAACAGAAGTTAAGGGACTTTGACAAAGCCAACACAGTGCTTCAAAACATCCTAAAGGGAGTTCTTTGCACTGATAATCAACAAAGACAAAAACCAGAGATTGACATATGTGGCAACACTACCCAGAACTCATTCGACAGATGGAACAGTCCAAAACATAACATAACTACAAGAATGAATTCAGAGGATCTGGGAGGTCAGTCTATGATCAAAACAATTACAATGTGAAAGAAGGTAAAAATATAGGAACAGAGATCTAGGTGATAGTAGATTTCAGGGTAAAATAGACTGTTTTCAATGGAGGAAAAAGTTAATAGAATATAGACCTCAAAGAAAATTAACTTCACAACACACCAAGAAAATGAAAATCCAAGAAGCACGTGGAAACATTAAAAATATGAAGCTTAAGAAAAGATACTTATACTAAAAGAAAGAAAAAATAATTTTTTTATTTGTTGGCTACCAGGGGTGGGAGGGAGGAGATGGTAGAGCACAAGTTAGGGGATAGGACATCATACATAGTTCAGGTGTTAGAGAGGGCAATAAATAAGAATGGGGAAGGGGATAGAAGAACCAGGTAGACTGGGAAACACTTAGGCAAGTTTGCATGGGCTAAATGGGACAAAGGTAAATAGTGATGTATGCTCAACCTTGGAACACCAGAGCTCTGTGATACAGGGGTCAAGGCATAGTCTGGATGGGTAAAAGAGAGGAAATAATGTTAGGATGCTTGGCTGTGTTATGTATGTTGGTTTCCCTTGCCTAGTATTGTAAAATAGACACTTGAGTGGGATAGAAAGGAATACCGGGAAATGTAATTACAGAAAACTTGTAAGGTCATCTTCAGCCTATAACTGATTGGAATACCTAAAAGCGGGTTCTAGAACTTGCCCAGTGAAATAGGTCTTTTGTGGAGCCTCCTAAGCCCTATCCAGAACTTTCAGAGGTGGGACATTCCTACTTGAAAGGACATTCAGACTAACCTGGAGTAGCTAGAGGAACAGAAGATTCTTCTTGAAAGAAAGACCAGCAAGGAAAATCCAAAACAAAAATGGCAGTCTGATTGGCTATTACAAGAACAAGCAAGTTATTCACCTGGGAACCATCAAGGCAAGTAATCAAGTCCCTTCAGGACAAAACCCCCTCAAAGATTGAAACTCAAAGGGAACACATGAGCAGGCATGTAAGCTTGTTGGCAACCATGCTGGTCTACTGGTGAGTGAAAGAAGGTAAAGGCAGCAATGAAGATATGGGCTGAGTTCGACCACATTCCATAGACTCCTGTCAACCTGGATATGAGAGAGAGAAGAGGAAGGCCTGATTGGTCCAAAGTGTGGTGAGGCCTGAGGACTCCTAAACCCATGGACAAGGATCTAACCACAGAGGGCTAGACTGAGAGTGAAGCGCCCAGCTGATATGAAGTGAGGGGAGACGCACAAGAACGCCCAAACTTGATGATAATACCCATTCGACTTAGCTTTGGTGGCTTGATGATCAGAACTCAAATATAGGAAGATAAAGAAATTTGACAAAGGAAATAAGTGTAAATTGCTACAATTTGATGAATTTGACCTATACTTATGGATGTGGTGGTGGTGGTTATGTGCTGTGGAGTTAGTTCCAACTCATAGCAACCCTACTTAGGGTTCCCAAGGGTATAAGTCTTTACAGGAGCAGAAAGCCTCATCTTTCTCCCGTGGAACTGCTGGTAGTTTCAAACAGCCTGATTTGTAACCACTATGCTATCAGAGCTCCTTATTTATGGATGTAGTAGTTAAAAATAACAACTGAGAGGGAAGGAGTCTTCACATCAAGGATCAAACATATCTCCTTTGTACACAGTGTTGATAGGAATGGGCAACTTAAACATTGGCTACCTTAAATGGGTGGCGGGGGCCTAAAAGGCATGAAGTGGTTGGCTTACAAGGTTTTGAGAGGAAGTTTGTTTCAGAGTGCAGTAGAAGGTAGAATCCCCACTGAATAGTTTTCATCTTGTCTAGATCAGTCTGGTGAAATGGTCTGGGGATAAGATTCTTATGATTCAATAGGGAGTAATTTTTTTTTATCATGACTAATTGCAATTGTCACAACTATAAAGGTAGAATTTTTGTAACATAAAGGGGGGGAGTAGTTAATCTTACATTCCACGAACAGAGGACCCTAGGACCATCAAGGGAGAAGAACATAGTGGAATGTGGGACCCTATCCAGAGAAGCAGCAGCACCAGAAATGGAGGCAAAAATGGTAATATTGAGAGAGAGAGAGAGCAGCTGAGGACTCTAGACTCATGGAAAGAGAAGGGCTGTGTGCTGGCAGCCAGGAGGCAGGCTTGCATAATGTGCCCTTGGATTGTTTAAATTATTATATATTCCTGAGTGTTTTTGTGTGCATCAAAACAAACAAACAAATGGAATAGAAGCAAATACTGTTGAATGGTGATGCATGGAGGGAACTGTAATCATTGCAATGATATGAACATGAGTGCAAAACTGATATTCTCCCATGTAAACTATTGCTCAATGCACAATAAAAGCTTTTTTTTTTTTAATTACAGTGCTCATTTCTGCAAATGATTACATGATCATAACTGGTATTTAGAACTGCTTTCTCTCATCATCCATTCCATATTCCCTTTTCCCTCAGCAAACATCTCAACTGATGGTGATTCTTTGACTGGTGGATGATCCAAACCTTCATTTCTGAAAGGTCATCATATTGGAATTCGGTTGCTATGGCTTATCATTGACTTTAATCACAGGTCATGATAGTACTAAGAGACATTTTAAGGTATCTCCTGGATTTCACACATATTCCTCTTTACATCCATTACATAGTGTCAATCAAATTTTTCCTTGGTAATAATGATGAATCATACCACTCAATACAGTAACTCCCTTCTTTACCTGTTGATCAAGTGGCATAAGAAGTCTAAAGTGGCAGGGGTCATTCTTATCTTCCATTTCAATGAAATCAATGTTGTGTTCCCAGTGGGAGTATTCCCCTGGAAATAAAACGTCCAGACTTGGAGAGCATAGGATAAACAAGGGCAGAATCAAGAATGTTTTGAGTGAATCACTAGGAGAAATAGTGAGAGTTGCCATTCCCATTTCCACTTCTTGGTTCCTGGCTCCATGGATCCTGATTATTGGAAAAACAGAACCATATATTAGACACTGGTTTAGAGCATACACAGCCTCCTGGAAAACATTGTCCCAACCCTACAAACTATTGCCACCTAGATGATACCATAGTTGTATTTTCAAAAGGCCATTCCATGTTTGATCTAGCCAGCTGATTCAGAATGTTGAGGAAGATGGCAAAGCCAGTGAATTCCATGATCATGGGCACATTGCCACATTTCATTTGCTGTGAAGTGAGTTCCTTGATCCTAGGCAATGCTGTGTGGGATATCATGATAGTGGGTAAGGCATTCTGGAAGTCTATGGCTGGTAGTTTGGGAAGAAGCATTGCATGCATATCCAAAGTGAGCCTTTGTTCCAGTAAGGACAAAATGCTAACATTTCCATGATGGAAATAGTCCAGTGGAAGTGGTCAACCTGCCACCTGTTCACTGACTGATCTTGAGTAATGGTCCCATATTGTAGACTAAGTGTTGATTTTTACTGCTGGAAGATAGGACACTCAACAGTGGATGTAGCCAAGTCAGCCTTGGTGAGTGGAAGCCCATGCTGCTAAGCCCATGCATAACCTCCATCCCTGTCACCATGGCCATTTTGTTCATGAGCCCAATTGGGCAATGACCGAAGTGACTGAAGAAAGATGATTAGTTTCCACAAAGGGTGTCATCCTATCCAATTAGTTATTAAAATCCTCCTCTTCTGAGGTAATCCTTTGGTAAGCATTCACATGAGACACAAATATCTTCACTTTTTTGGCCCATTCAGATAGGTCTATATACATAACCCCATTCCCATACATCCTTGTCACCAATTTTCCAATCATGTTTTTTCCAAGTCCCTGACAATTCAGCCAAAATATCTGCTACAGCCCATGAATCAATATACAGTCACAGTCACCCATCAGGCCACTTCTTCTTCTAATCAAAATGAGCAACCAGGTACACTTCTTGAAGTTCTTCTCACTGTCCTTCAGGGAAGCCCCAGAAAGGGATTGTAGTGCTACTTCTGTCCACTTTTAGTAAACCAAGCACAAGTTTTCTCTTCCCCTGTCAACTGATCATAAGGAAACCCCCATGGGGTTATATGTGCAGATTGGGAGAGGGAAGGTAATGAGACAGGAGTGGAGGCCATGGACATTTGGACACTCCTCATACAATTTACTTGTGCTTTCAAGTATTGCTTGAGAATCTCATATATTCTACTTCTAATTAACAATGGAGTGCTGTTGTGCAACTTTATGACTCTATGGGTTAGACAACATCCACTTCATGATGGGTAGCTCAGGTCCCATGGTGATTGGTGGACCATAGTTATGTGTTTAGTCTATACAAAGACCCAGTAACAAGTCAATTCTCAAAAGACAAGCAATTATCTTCAGAGAATGGAAAGGATTTACTACCAAATCCTAAGGGTCTGGCACCTGCCAAAATCTCCAAACTGCATGTTTATCTACCACTGATACTTCAAGTACCATTGGAGTAGCTAGATCATATAGTCCAAGCAGCAGAGTGGCTTGCACAGAAGCCTGAACCTGGTGAAGAGCCTTCTTTTGTTCTGAGCCTCACGTAACACTAACAGCTTTTCCAGTCACTTGATAAATAGGCAAGAGTAGCATACCCAAATTAGGGATATGTTGCCTGCAAAATCCAAAGAGGCTATCAGTCTCTGTGCCTCTTTTTCAGTTGTGGGAGGGACCAGATGCAGTAGCTTACCCTTCACTTTTGTAGGAATATCTCACACCACTGAATGTCTAGATATTTCACTGAGGTGGGAGGTTCCTGAATTTTCCTCAGGTTAATTTTCCACCCACTACAGACAGATGTTTTACAATAAGTCTAGTCAATGGCACTTTCTCCTTACTAGGTCTAATCAGCATAACGTCATCAACAAGAGCCAAAATATAACCTTGAATATATCCCACCTGAATTTAGAGATCATCTGAAGAACAGATTTGATACACTAAACACTAAAGACCGAAGACCAGAAGAGTTGTGGGATGACATTAAGAACATCATACATGAAGAAAGCAAAAAGTCATTGAGAAGACAGGAAAGAAGGAAAAGGTCAAAATGGATGTCAGAAGAGACACTGAAACTTGCTCTCCAGCATAGAAATGGTAAAGCAAATGGGAGAAATGAGGAAGTACCAAGAGCTGAACAGAATATTTCAAAGACCAGCTCAAGAAGATAAAGCCAAATAAAATGTGCATAGATCTGTATTAAGGAAAACCAAAAAGGAAGAAGACGCTCAACATTTCCCAAGCTGAGGGAACGGAAGAAAAAATTCATGCCTCAACTTTTGTCATTGAAAGATTCTCTGGGAAAATTATTGAATGATGCAGAATGCATCAAGAGAAGATGGAAGGAATACACTGAGTCACTGTACCAAAAGGAAATTGTTAATGTTCAACCATTTCGAGAGGTAACATATGATCAAGAGCCAATGATACTGAGGGAGGAAGTCCAACGTACATTGAAGGAATTGACAAAGAACAAGGCACCAGGAATTGATGGAATAAAAATTGAAATCTTTCAAGAAAGTGAGGCGGCACAGGACTCATCTCTGCCAAGAAATTTGGAAGACAACTATCTGGCTGACTGATTGAAAGAGAGCCATATTTGTGCCCATTCTAAAGAGAGGTGACCCAACAGAATGTGGAAATCATTGGACAATCTCTTTGATATCCCATGCGAGTAAAGTTTTGCTAAAGGTAATACAGAAATGGCTACAATCATACATTGATAGAGAACTTCCAGAGGTTCAGAAGAGGCCAAGGAACGAGGGATATAATTGCTGATGTCCTATGGATCTTGGCTGAACACAGAGCATATCAGAAAGATGTTTACCTGTGCTTTATTGACTATATAAAGGTTTTCGATTGTATGGATCATGACAAGCTATGGACAACGTTGCGAAGTATGAATATTCCAGAATACTTAATTGTGCTCATGAGGAATCTGTACCTAGACCAAGAGGTAGTTGTTCAAACAGAAGATAACACTGAATGGTTTAAAATTAAGAAAGGTGTGTGACAAGGTTGTATTCTTTCACCATACTTAATCAACCTGTATGCTGAGCAAATCATCTGAGAAGCTGGGTTATATGATGAAAAACATGGCATCAGGATTGGAGGAAGTTTCATCAACAACCTGTGATATGCAAATGATACAACCTTGCTTGCTGAAAGTGAAGAGGACTTAAAACATTTACTGATGAAGATCAAAGATCACAGCCTTCAGTATGGATTACATCTCAATGTCATGAAAACAAAAATCCTCACCACTGGACCAATAAACAACATTCTTATCAATGGAGAAAATATTGAAGTTGTCAAGGACATCATTCTTCTTGGATCAACTATCAACACTCAGAGAAAAAGCAATCAAGAGATCAAACGACGTATTGCATTAGGCAAATCTGCAGCACAAGACCTTTTTAAAGTGTTGAAGAGCAAAGATGTCAGCTTGAGGATTAAGGTGAGCCTGACCCAAGCCATGGTGTTTTCAATAACCTCATATGTATGCGAAAGCTGGGCAGTGAATAAGGAAGACCATAGAAAAATCAATGATTTGAGTTATGGTGTTGGAGAAGAATATTGAAAGTGCCATGGGCTGCCAAAACAACCAATAGATCCATTTTGGAAGAAGTGCAGCCAGAGTGCTCCTTAGAGGCCAAGATGGCCAAACTTCGTCTCTCATACTTTGTACATATTGTCAGGAGAGACCAGTTGTTGGAGAAGGATGTCATGGTTGGTAGGTGGAGGGTCAGAGAAGAAGAGGAAGACCCCCAACGAGATGGATTGGCCAAGTGGCAGCATCGTTGGACTTAAGTGTGGCAACAATAGTGAGGTTTGCCCAGGATCAGGCTGTGTTTCCTTCTGCTGTGCATAAGGTTACTATTGGTCAGTACTGACACTATGGCACCTAACAACAACAACAAAAACAGACAGATGTTTTACAATAAATCTAGTCAATGGGACTTTCTCCTTACTAGGTCTAATTAGCATAACGTCATCAATGTAATGGACCAGTGTGATGTCTTGTGACAGGGAAATGCAATCAAGGTCCCTGTGATCTAAATTATGAAAGAATACTGGAGTGTTGATGTACCATAAAAGTAGGAAGATGAAGGTGTTTTGCTGTCTTTACCAGCTGAAGGTAAAAGGCTGCTGGTAATCTTTCTAAACTGGAATTGAGAAAAAGGCATTGGACAGATCAAGAAAGATGTATTAATTTGTTCAAGCAATGAAAGAACATCTGGAACAGCGGCTGCAATTGGAGTCACCATCTGGTTAAGTTTATCATAATCCACCATCATTCTCCAAGATCCATCTGATTTTTGCACATGCCAGATAGGTGAGATAATGGAGCACTAATCTTGACTCCATGGCACTCCACCACCACCAATTTCTGCAATCCCTCTATACATACAGTATTGTTTTGGTTTACTATTTTCCTAGGTAGAGGCAGTTCTAACAGCTTCCACTTGATTTTTTCCTACCATAATAGCTCTTATTCCATATTTCAGGGATCTAATGTTAGGGGTCTGCCAGTTGCTAAGTAGTTTTCCAGAACTGGATAAATCACTACAGGATGAGTCTGGGAACCCACTAGATGGACCTTAGCTAATATTCCATTAATAACTTGACCTCCATATGTTCTCACTGTGGAACACAGTGACTTTTTTGGTTTCCTGAAATTAGTGTCAATTCAGAGTCATATCCATTAATCCCTGAACAGTCAATCTTGTAAAAGGCAATAGATCCCTTTGGGGAAAGCTGGGAGAAAGACAAATTTCTGGTGGTGAAAAGGAGCCCTTCCTCAAGAGGGCCTGGCTGCTCCTTCACTCAAGGCATTCTGGATCTGCCTCAAGTCTGGCAATTGTTGAGAGGCCATAACTTTCTATTCTGATAATTTAGATTAATCTGCCATTCACTTGACTTTGAAATTTTCTGCTTTGTACATATCTAGTAAATATTTAGTAGATTTCCCATTTATTTCACTTCTAAGGACACCCTGCCTGAGTAAATAATGCCATAAAATGAGTCACACTATTCTGATTGCTATTTTGACTCTGTTGTCCGTTAAGATAACCATACCTGAGACAGCCTAAATGCCCATCAGTGGAAGAATGGATAAACAAATTTTGGTACATACACACTATGGAATACTATGCAGTGTTGAAGAATAATCATAAATCTGCCAAACACCTCAGAACATGGATGAACCTGAAAGACATTATGCTGAGTGAAATAAGTCAATCACAAAAGGACAAATATTGTGTTAGACCACTATTGTAAAAACTCAAGAAAAGGTTTCCGCACTAAAAGAAATATTCTTTGATGGTTATGGAGGAAAGGAGAATAATTCCTGGATCAGAGGGTAGACACATGTTAACTTAGGTGATGGGGAGGGCAATATACAAGAAGGAAGAGGGCAATATACAAGAAGGAGGTTGTCAGAAGAATGATGAAGATAGGTGAAGACAGGGAGGTATGCAATGAAAGGGGATAGAAGTAAATAGTGATATATACACAAACTGAAAAACAGTGCTCTGAGTGTAGTTCCATGGCAGAGACAGGCTGAATGGGTATAGGAGTAAGTGTTTGAAAGAGCATATTTGCATATGGGCAACAACAGAGAGGAAGTGGGACAACTGTTGTTGCATGGGGGAGATTGTAATCATTGAGATGAAACAAAGCGAATGATTTGTTGAATGTAAAACTGATGACATTGTATGTAAACCTTCATTCAATTCACAATAAAAAGTTTTTTAAAAATCTAAAATATACGTATAACCATGCTTACCTTATTTTTGTTGATTAAATGCTGCCACTTGGCCCCTACCAGCACAGGGTCCAATCAACCCCATTGCAGCTAGGTGTCTTAATTCAATTAGGGCAGTATCCACTGTCAAATCTTGCTTACATAAAATAGCAATCAATAGTCTTCAAAGATCCTGGGCTTTCTTCACAAAACTATTCCTTACTGTTTCAGGAAAAGGTGTGTACTCTGGAGCACTCCATATGTGAGTATATGGATCTATCCTGAAACATTGACTCTTTGTCGATGTTGTTGTTGTTAGGTGCCATCAAGTTGGTACCAACTCACAGTGACCCTATGCACAACAGAACAAACACTGCCCCATCCTGGGCCAACCTCACAATTGTTGCCACACTTGAGCCCACTGATGCTGCCATTTTGCCAATCCATCTCGTTGGGGGTCTTCTTTTTCTCTGACCCTCCACCTCACTAAATATGATATCTTTCTCCAGCTACTGGTCCCTTTTGAAAATATGTCTGAAGTATGAGAGATGAAGTTTGGCCATCCTGGCCTCCAAGGAGCACTATGGATGCAAGCAAAACAAAGTTTTGACAATTTCAATCTTTCCTTCTTTTATCATGATGCAATCATGGTCCTGTTGTAAGGGTTTTTGTTTTCTTTGCATTGAGGTGCAACCCATATTGAAGACTGTGGTCTTTGATTTTCATCAATATTTCAAGTCCTCTTCACTTTCAGCAAGCAAGATTGTATCATCTGCATTTTCCTCAAATCCTGATGACACGTTCTTTGTAACGTAATCTTTTTTGCATTATTTGCTCAGCATATAGATTGAATAAGTATGATGAAAGAAAATCACCTTTTAACACACTTTTCCTGATTTTAAATCATTCAGTGTTCCCTTGTTCTCTTCAAATGACTGTCTCTTGGTCTATGCACAGGTTCCTCATATGCACAATTAAGTATTCTGAAATACCCATTCTCTGAAATGTTGTCCATGGCTTGCCATGATCCACACAGTCAAAAGCCTTTGCATAGTCATAAAGCACAAGTAAACATCTTTCTGGTATTCTCTGTTTCCAGCCAAGATCCATCTGACACCAGCAATGATATCCCTCATTCTACATAGTTGTCTGAATTGGTTTGAACCTCTGGCAGTATACTGTCAATGTGTTTTTACAGTCATTTTTTAATTCTCTTCAGAAAATGTTTGCTTATATGTGATATTAATGATATTGACAGATGATTTCTGCATTCCTTTGGGTCACTTCTTTTGGGATGGGCACAAATATGAATTTCTTCCAATTAGTTGGTCAAGTAGCTGTCTTCCAAATTCTTAGCATAGATGAGTGAGTACCTTTTTGTTTGTTGAAAGATTTCAATTTGTATTCCATCAATCCCCAGAGTTTTGTTCTTTTCCAGTGCCTTCAGTGTACTTTGAACTTCCTACTTTAGTACTATTCGCTACCTCTTGAAATGATTGAACATTGACCATTTCTTTTTAGTACAGTGACTCTGTATTCCTTCCATCTTCTTCTCTCTCTCTCTCTCTTTTTTTTTGGAATCATTATTAACTTTGTCACTCTTTATAGACATTTGTCCATTTCCACATAAAAAGTAGGTATTATTCACTTCCACTTAATATTCTATAAAATGAAGTTGTACTACAAACAGAGAGAAAAGTTATTGAAATAAAAAATATTTACATATCCATGCCCCAAACTATCCGCTCACTAAAACAGATCTTTGTGTCCTGGTGTGGTACTGTGGGTTAATGCATTGGATTGAAAAGTTGGTTTGAGCCTCAAAATTGGTGGTTCAAGTTCACCAGTTTCTCCTCAGAAATCCAATACAAGGTCACTATGGGTCATAAATGACTCAATGGCACTTAACAACAATAACAATAACACCTCTACAGAGTTGTTTTTTCTTAGATCGGTGTAGTACTTTTAATATTCATGCCGACTCATACAGATCTCAGAAGATTAAAAAATAGCTCTCCTCTGTCAATCAGAATAGCACCAAATTAAGCAGTTATGTATGCACATCTGTATTTTAGATTAAAAACCTTTTCTCTTATTTCAGAGATATTTACATCCAATTAAAACATTTACAAATGGTTCATAGTATGCAATGGCCCAAAAATGATTTTGACCTGTCTCCCATATAAGGAAATTGAGCATCAAGTTTTTCTAATAAATTCAGTGGTTTTCCAACATGAATAATAATATCAGCTAATGTAAATGTTTTACATTTATTTCAGTGCATATTTCCAAATATTAAATGGAATGAAATTATAATTATTTAATGGTTGTATCATATTTGAGCAGATTATGGAATCTGTATCATACAATTTGATTCAC
>NW_006408886.1:689931-707057 GCF_000296735.1 Chrysochloris asiatica | reverse complement strand
GCAAAATGGCAAATTTCCAAACCCCTTTTCTCTGTCGGGTACAAGGAAAGTTCAATCCATTCGAATCTTCTGGTTTGTCATCCTATAAATGATGCTATCAT
This sequence comes from Chrysochloris asiatica, assembly GCF_000296735.1. NCBI lineage: Eukaryota > Metazoa > Chordata > Mammalia > Afrosoricida > Chrysochloridae > Chrysochloris > Chrysochloris asiatica. The sequence goes on along the minus strand of NW_006408886.1, from coordinate 706,956 downwards.
ATCCAGGACACATGTTCCAAATATTTAAGAGATGATAATTGCAGCCAAGGCCAAAGCAATCAGTATCCAAAGTCCCATATTGAAAATAACTGAGTATCCAAAATTATACTTATATGCAGTTAGAGGAACTTGATGGGCTCTTCTGTTTTGTCTCAAGGATAGTCCTTATCTTTCTCACAAGAGATGTGTTCAATGATTTGACAGTTGACCAAATCTACCACGGTATTTCCAGATTGTACATGTCACCTGCAAACTTTTGCAGATAGTAAACAAAGGTCCTAGAAGCATCTCTAAATCATTCAGTCTTCCCCATAATGTTTCCCAAGTTCATCCAAACCTGCCAGCTCCAGTAAATATAAATCAGGAAGATGATCCCTGGCTAGATGCTTATGTTGAGACAACAAACTTGAAATTATCATATAGCACTTGCCAGTTCAAAGAATAAAAAAGCAGGTTGACCTCATTGTTCCTACTCTAGGAATTGAGGGGAAGTGAATTGAGGACATGAGGACAGAGTTCTTGAAACAGGTGATTAGGGAGCTCATAATGTTACTGAAAAGTCTTCAAAAGCTGACATTGCCTCTCCCACTAAATACTCTTTCCTCACTAGAGCTAGCTGCAAAACTACGGGCCTTTTTTCCCCCAGAATTTGCAATGCTATCAAGGCTAAAAGGATATGAAATAAGACTACTCGGGTTAGAGCCAGCTTGTTCACTCCCTTCACCATCACAATAGCTTGAAGACGATGGAATAGGTTGTCTACCGCAAATCATGGCCAAGAAAAGTCTTTTATTATGGAGAAGTCCATGGACAATGCAGTCACATCTGGGATAAGCTCTCCTGATATAAAGCAGTTTCCTTTTCGGAAAACAACAGATCCTGATGACCTTAATACACTAAATTAGTTTCCCAAAACACCTGCCACCAACAAAGACAGAAACACAAGCACAGCCATGGTTCAATGGCTGGCCGCAGTCATTTGAGTGAGACAGAGCAGCCGGCAGGAGGGGAGAAGCCACTAGAGCTTGAAAGGGATGCTCCGGCCGATTTCTCCTTCCAGCTTCTTTTGATGCTTTCTGCATCATTCAATATTTTGTCCATAGAATTGTACAAGCTAATTTCCCAAAGTCTTTGGATTCCTTCCTCTACAGAATAGGCAGACAAGTCTAGAATTTCAACTTGATGTATTGAAGGTGATGTGCCATGGAGTCGGTTCAGACTCAGTCGGTTCTGACTCATAGCAATCCTGTACAGGGTTTCGAAGGCTATAAATCTTTAAGGGAACAGAACACCTCATCTTTCTACCAAGGAACAGCTGATAGTTTCAAACTGCTGACCTTGAGATTAGCAGCCCAATTAGTAACCGCTATGCTACTAGAGCTCCTTAATGTATTGTAGGCCACTGTGCAATTCATGCTTCAGTGAACCAGTAAATATTTATTAGATCCTTTCTTAGCCTCTCCAGCTAAAACATGAATGAAGAAACTGTGCTTAGTGGGCTTTTATCAATAAACTCAGACTGATCCAATCTTATGTTACACTATTCTTCCACATCTTTAAAGCTATTCCCACATAAATACTACAGTTTTCTGTTTATACATACTAGAAAAATCAAGCAGTTCTTTGGAGTGTAGTGTATTTCTTCCTGGGTCACAATTTGTACTTCACCTTTTGGGGATCACTGGGACTAATGTCTACTTTAGGTCTAGAAGCAGTAATTGGTGGAGGTGTTTCCTGGGAACATTTAGCAATGAATCACCTTAGGTGATGCCCTAAACAATGCTTCAGGCACAGTTAGGTTATTTTCATCAAATGTGGACAGAGGAGATCATGGTTTTACTGATAATGGATCAGCAGGCAAAGATGGAGTGATCTCTTCTGATGGGAGGAGTGGTGCTGCTGGAAAGAGTGAATTGACAGAACCTAGAGTCTCAGTGTTCCCAACTTACTGATTATTTGCCCATATGTTGTTGTAGTTACATGTCATCGAGTTGGTTCCAACTCATAGCAACCCTGTATAGGGTTTCTGAGAAGCAGCTGGTGAGCTTGAACCACCAACCTTGAGGTTCAAATTGACTTTGAAACCCACAGTGCCACACTAGGACACAGTATGTACCTATCCCAATTTTCAGCATCCCATTTCTCCCCAATTAATGCCCTCACTTTAACATTAGACACCATTTGAGGCTGGGAATTCAGTTGGCATTGTAATTCAGCGACTCTTATGATAAGACTCTGGGTTTGCTTTTTGGCATTGTCAACTCTGTTAGTATTAGAATTAAGGCTTCCTTTAAGGACTCAAGTGGAAACTTTTAGGTGTTTTATGCCTTGCTTGAGTTGTAAATCTGACATCATAAACTCGACTGTTTCATTTATCACTTGATCTGTTTTCAGTAGGACCAGCCAACCAGCTTTCCTATATTTTTCACTCTGACAAAATTGCAGAACAAGATCATTTATATGATCACCCAGAGTCTCGCTTGTCACCAATACTTGGTCCACAGGTGGTGATATTTTGTATATTAACATTACCACCTCATGCCATTACACCTTCTTTACTAATTGTTGTTGTTAAGTGCTGTTGAGTCAGTTCCAACTCATAACAACCTTGTATAGGGTTTTTTAGGAGCAACTGGTGAGTTTGAACCACTGAACTTGTGCCATTAAAACTTGCCTTTAAAACTTGTCAGACTTGAGAACCAATTTAGAAAACCCACCCTTACATTTTTTTTTTTTTCTAGAACCACTCCAGATGCCAAATATCTTAGTCTTGGTTCTCCAGGGAAGCAAAATCAATGAAGCTTATATATGTATATATGAAGAGAAATTGCTATCAAGGAAATGGCTCATACTGTTGTACAGTGGACAGTCCCAAGTCTGTGGGTTAGATATCAGGCTGTATGCTTCTAACTCGCATAACTTGCAGAACTGATGAACCAAGACTGGCAGGATAGATGGCAGGTAGGCAAGAAGGTAGGTAGACAGGTTACTAATGATTCCCAGGATCTGCAGGTAACAGAGCAAGCAGGCCACCAGCTCAAGTCCAAAAACTCCGAGGTTGGACGATGATTCAGATACAAAATCCAGACCCAGAAGAGAAAAAACAAACTTTTCTTGAGTGTCCAATATATTAGAATCATGTCACACCACCAAGAAAATGGGCTTTCAATTGATTGGCTAACCATAGCAGATCTCATAACAGAGTTGATTATATTATGTTAGATATCATCATGGGGAATAACTACATCTTAACTACCAAACCACTGAAAATCCTGGTTCAGTGTAGTTGAAGCAAAACCTTAAGAAAAGGATCAGAATCTTTTTCTTCAATGGCTTGGTAGTTTTTGCAAGCATGGGGAAGTTTTATGAAGAAGTTTTAAGAAAATGGAAAACTGGGTGTGAAAAAGGCCAAAAAAGTTGTGACAAGGAATCTTTACCCATCATGAAAATGTACCTGCTCATTCTTTGAAGGTAGCAGTCCTACAAGAATTTCATTGGAGAACTTTTTCCCATGCACTCTACAGCCCTGTTCTTTAGCCTTCAGACTTCTTTTTGTCCCCCAAACTCAAAGAACATTTAAAAGGAACAGGATTTGAGCCTCTTGAGATGCTAAAAGGGCCATTTTGATGTGTAGTAAATTGAATAGCACAGAATTCTTAGGAAAAGGTTAAAGAGATGAACACACCATCTTTGGACGTATGTAGACCTAGCTGGAAGATATGTGAAGAAATAATAGCTTCACATTTTGGCATTTTTGCTTAATAAATGTTTTGTATAATTTTGTAGAATTACTCTTATACTTACCCTAATACTTGTGGGGATTCCCAAGTGAATCTTGCTCCACACATGCAGTGCCTTCCGCAATGCTACGGGAGTGTGGTGTGGAGAGGTAGGGGGTGAAAATACTTTTTTGTGAATGCTGATTATCTAGTAGCAGGTATCTGTTGCATGTACCCTATATGAGGAGAATGGAACTTGGAAGAGAGGGTTCAGAGTTTACCCAGCTGTCAGCAGAAGGTAGAAATTATTACCATAATGCATTAAAGATAAAGTGACCTATACTACAACAATCCATTTGCTGACAACTAAGAAGGTCAATCTTGCCTTTAGCTCCCACCTTCAGTGTCCAAATTCTATGTCAAGTCAAACAAAGCTTTTGCAGCCTAGTGATTTTACCAGGATACATCAGCTCTCCCTACAGTTTCCCTGAGATTCATTCAGTTGAAACTCCTTGAGTAGGATACTGTTAATAAAAATAACTCTATGTCAAATAGCAGTTAAGCATGAAGTAAGGGCTCTAGTTGTTTCTATTTTACAAATGACGAGACAGAGATCATATGTATCTGGTAGTGGTGGTGTGCTGTGGAGTCGGTTTGGACTCACAGCAACCCTAAATAGGATTTCTAACGCTGTAACTCTTTCCAGGAACAGAAAGTCTCATCTTTCTCCCGAAGAACTGTTGATAGTTTCGAACTGCTGACCTTGAGGCTAGCAAGCCGCCCAACTCATAACCACTATGCTACCAGAGCCTAAGGTATTTTGGGCCATATTATCTCAGCTCTAAAGTATAGGCTACTTAAGACATTTGTATCTTAAAATATAGTGCAGCCTGATATTGTCTCTGGGTGACCAAATGATTTGCGATTGGTTACTAGCCAAATCCACCCAGCAGTGCCTCCAAAGTACAACTTGGTAATTTACTTCCATAAGATTGCAGTTATGAAAACTCCATGGAATATTTCTACTCTGAAACACATGGCACCATTATGAGGTAGAATAGACTCAACAGCAACAGGTTTAGGTTTGTTTGTTTTTAAGCGTATCAAGAATTGATGACTCCTCCAGAGACGGTTGCCTAAGAAGAAAATTCTATCTTTCTTTCTTTTCCAACAGTCAAGACAATGAAAATACCAACCTTGTAGACCCTTCAAAATCCAAGCTTAGATGTCAACATCGAGCTGTAGTTCTCTCATAGTGCTGATAAAGTGTCCTGTTTCAGTCCTACTGTTCTTCCAAAGAGTAGAATTCCTGGTGTGGCACTGTGGGTTGTTGTGCTGGACTGCAAACTCTCTTTGAACTACAAGGTTGGTGGTTCAAGTTTACCAGCAACTCTTGGAAACCTGATACAGGGTCACTATGGATTGGAACCTACTCAATGGCACTCAACAACAACAACAGACACAATATGCACACAAAAAGAGCCAGAGAGACAGCAGTACAAGCAAACAAGATTGATTAAACATAGACATTCTTGTCAAAATGAGAAAGGGCTTACACCTTTCAAGTGAGGTGGGGTATCGAGTGAGTTCCTGGTTTTACTTTTTATGATTCCATTCAGGAATGGCTCTTGGTCTTCTGACAATTGTCTCCTGGTTCCTATATTTTCCTATCATAATTTAGGGTCTATAATTTGCCATTTTTTCCTGGGCTTGATATCTTTTTTCCCGCTATATCAGTCTAATATTATGTTCATGAGCCAACTATAATGTTGGTTTAATATAGTGGTATTATGATTAGTTCCTTGTTCACATTAGATCAGTCATATTTTTTCAATGTATTCCCAATCTTGGTGAAAGTCCCCTGTTCTATTTTTCCTTTTATTAGACTCTCCTGACAAGTCAGGCCATTTCCTGAATTTTTTGTGGTTGGTCTGTGGTTAGCTCTTTTTCCATGTCCTGGTGTGGCACTGTAGGATGGACTGTGAACTACAAGATCAATAATTCAAACCCACCAGCTGCTCCTTGGAAACCCTATTCAAGGTCACTATGAGTTTGGACCAACTTGAAGGCACTTGACAACAACAACAACAACAACCTACCTAACAGTTCCATCAAAAAGTTATGTAAAGGTGTTGTAAACAAATGTAAAGGTGTTGTTGTTGTTTTGTTATGAAGTACCGTCGAGTCAATTCTGACCCATAGTGACCCTGTATAGAGTTTCCAAGGAGCAGCTGGTGAGCTTGAACTGCTGATCTTGCAGTTCAAACGGCTTTGCAGTCTGGCGCATTAACCCACTGCACCACACCAGGACTCCAAATGTAAAGGTAGATGTTTTGTAACAAAGGGAGGAGAGTGGTTGATTTTACAGGAGCAGAGGACTCTGGAACCATCAAGGGAGAAGAGTGGAGTGCAGGACCCTATCCAGAGAAGCAATGATGCCAGAGGTGGAGGCAGAGGCAATGATGTGGAAAGATGAAGCAGCTGGGGACTCTGGACTCAGGGAGGGAGAGGGGCTGTGTGCTGATGGCCAGGGGGCAGGTTTGCAGGGTGTACCCTTTGGTTGTTTGATGACGCATAGAGGGGATTGTAATCATTGCAATGAAATGAAATACAATAGGATGAATGTAAAGCTGATGTTCTCCCATGTAAACTATCACTCAATTCACAATAAAAACTTAAAAAAATAATTATGCAAAATAAACACTAGAGTGGGATAGAAAAGAAGAATATCAGAAAACTTGACTATGGAAAGCTCATGAGTCCGTCTTCAGCCTATAACTGATTGAAATATCTAAAAGGAGTTCTACAACTTGCCCAGTGAATTAGGCTTCCTGCAGAGTCTTTGCAGTGTATAGGACCTTAGGTGGAATCCTGAGCCCCATCCAGAACCTTCTGAGGTGGGACATTCCCACTTGAAAGGACAAGCAGACCAGCTTGGAATAGCTAGAGGAACAGAAGATACTTCTTGAAAAAAAGACCAGCAAGAAAAATCCAAAACAAAAATGGCAGTCTGATTGGCTACTATAAGAACAAGCAAGTTGTTCGCTGAAGAGCCATCAAGGCAAGCAATCAAGTCCCTTCAGGACAAACCCCTTCCAAGACTGAAACTTAAAGGGGACACATGAGCAGGGATGTAAGCTTGCTGGTGACCACATTGGTTTCCTGGTGAGTGGAAGTGAGGGAAAGGCATCAGTGAAGATATGGGCTGAATTCTACCACATTCCAAAGACTACTGTCAACCTGGAGATGAGAGAGAAGAGGAGGGGTTGGTTGGTTCAAAGTGTGGTGAGACCTGTAGACTCCTGAGCCCATGGATAAGAACATAGCCACAGAGGGCTGGAGCTGAGAGCAAAGCACCCAGCTATGTGAAGTGAGGGGAGATGCAAAAGAAAGCCCAAAAAAGGAAACAAGTGTAAATTGCTACAATTTGATGACCTTGATCTATACTTATTGATATAGTAGCGCAAAATAGCAACTGAGAGGGAAGGAATCTTCACATCCAAAATCAATCTTATTCCCTCTGTATATAGGGTTGATAGGAGCTCTGGTCATATAGTGGTTACAAATCGGGCTGCGAACCACAAGGTAAGCAGTTCGAAACTACCAGCTGCTCCATGGGAGAAAGATGAGGTTTTCTGCTCCTGTAAAGATTTACAGCCTCGGAAACCCTGTTCAGGGTCACTATGGACCAGAACCGACTCGACGGCACATAACGACGATGACAGGGTTGATAGAGATGGGCAACTTAGACATTGGCTACCTAAAATGGAAGGGGCTATAAAGGCACGAAGTGACTGACTTGCAAGTTTTTAAGAGGGAGCTTAGTTTCAGAGTGTGTGAGGGAAGGTAGAATGTCCACTGAATAGTTTTCATCTTGTCTAGATGGGTCTGCTGAAAGGAGATGGGGATAAGATTCTTATGATTCAATAGTGAGTAAATGTTATCATGACTAACTGCGATTGTCATAACTGTAAAGGTAGAAGTTTTGTAACAAAAATCAGGGAGTAGTTAATCTTACATTCCAGGAACAGAGAACACTAGGACCATCAAGAGAGAAGATCATGAGCGGAATGTGGGACCCTGTCCAGAGAAACAGCAACACCAGAGATGGAGACAGAGATGAGGGCATGGAGAAAGAGAGCAGCTGAGGACTCTAGACTCATGGAAAGTGAAAGGCTATGTGCTGACAGCCAGGTGCTAGTGGCCAGGAGGCAGGCTTGCAGAATGTGTCCTTTGGTTGTTTAAATGATTATATAATCCGGAGTGTTTCTGTGTACATACTCCCTACCAAACAAACAAAATAACAGAGGAAATAGAAGCAAATATTGTTGAATGATGATGCATAGAGGAGATTGCAATCATTACAATGAAACGATGATTGTAAAACTGATGTTCCCCCATGTAACTATCACTCAATGCACAATAGAAACTAAAAAAAGAGTTATGCAGTTTTGTGGAGTCACATGGTATTTCTGAACAGGGAAGAGTATGGTAGCCAAGAAGCCTAATATGATTAGATGAGCAAGTTGGATAAAACCCAGAAAGCCCTGAGTGATCCCAATGAAAGGTGCTGTGTGCCACATTTTGATTTCGTAGGCACATTGGGCTGACTTCAAGGAGCACAATGTGGTGCCAGAAATTACCCTGCTTCAAATCACAGTTCACCACTTATTTAAAAGTGTTTCCAAGAAGCTTTATTTTATTCCGCTGTAAAAGAAAAAAAAATACTGCTCTTAGGGTTGCTGTGACAATTATTAGACAGAAAAGTAAAGAAGTAAAATTGCTGTAAGACTGATGACCCATTCAGGAAGGAAGTAAAACTGTTGTAAAACTGGTGACCAATTGCTGAGCATAGAAAACAAGCTTTGGTTTGGATAGCTTGCACTAGCCATCTTAAGGCTATCCTAAAGTAACCCGATCCTTGTTAAAGCCTCATTGCATATTAAGATCTAACCCAAGCAAGGCTCATCTACCATGAGAATGCACTTCCCACCAGTTGATGCAACTTTATCTTGACATTATGAATGATGTAGGAACACATTTTACATACATATGCTTTCCTGATTTGTACTGTGGTGTTGTGGGTTAATGCACCAGACTGCAAAACCATTTGAACTGCAAGGTCTGTGGTTCAAGTTTACCAGCTCCTCCCCAGAAACCTTATTCAGGGTCGCTATGTGTCAGAGCCAACTCAATGGCACTTAACAACAAGAACCACTTAATAAAAGAATGATGCTTCATGTACCAAAAGAAACTGAATCTGAGGTATTTCCTCCCTGCTCCTTACCTGCTCAGAGTGAATAAAACATTCTTTCTCTCTTCACCTTGGTGTCTTGAGATTGGTCTGCTCAAGTTGCACCAGGCAGAATATATCCCATTCTGGTAATCTAGATGGGACTCACACTGCTCTGTGTTGGAGACCACCTCTACTAATAGAAAGCATTGGACATATCCAGTGTGCATGACCAGATTTCTCAGGGTAGGGGTGGTGGTTGTTCCTTTTGATGCTTGAGGCTGCAGCCAGCCTTGGGCACCATGCTAACAATGCAATGAGGTGAAAAGCCCTCAGTGACTACAAACATTAAGACCAGTATGAAGGACGGATAGGTTGAAATTTAAACTAGACTTGATAAAGTTGATCAGTTAACTTTGGTGGAAACACCTTTAGAGCTTTTGGTAATTTGCACTTAATAGATGTAGGTAACCAACAGGGAATTCTAGAATATAGTTCCCTAGGATGTATTCTGAAAAACATCTTATTTTGGGTCAGACCCTGTGACAAGATTTTTCCCTCTTGTAGCAATAGTTTCATTTCAACACTGTCTGACCCCAATATAAATTATGAGATGAGAAATCAACAGTTTGCTAATGGATCCTGAAACTGTAGCACCATTTTACAGCTTGATCTGTTTTGTGCTACAGCAGAAAAGTAGAAAGAAAAAGTATACATTGAAGCCTTTATCTCTTTGCACCAAAATAAAAATATGCAAAGTGTGTAAAATCATGATTCAGCAGGAGCTAAAATCCCCATGTTGTTCATGTCCAGAGAGGAGTATGACCTAGCAGTTTTTGACTCAACACTTCCCCCATAAAATGTGGCTATGCTGGCACCTCAGGGCTTACCTTTGAACCTCCCACTGACATAAGAAACCATAGTACATGTCAATTCTTCACTGTCAAAGGAGGTCCCAGCAAAATATTTAATGACTCAGAAATCATCAAAAGAAGATGAAAGGAATACCAGAGTCATTGTACCAAAAAGAATTGGTTGATGTTGAACAATTTCAAGAAATAGCATGTGATCAAGAACTGATGGTACTGAAGGAAGAAGTCCAAGTTGCACTGAAGGCATTAGAAAAAAGCAAGGTCCAGGAACTGATGGAATATGAATTGAAATCTTTCAACAAAATAATGCAGCACTGGAAAAGCCAATCATCTGTGCAACAAAATTTGAAACATAGCAGGCCAACTGATTGGAAGAGATCCATGCTTGTGCCCATTCCAAAGAAAGGTGACCCAATGGGATGTAGAAATCATCAAACAATATCATAAATATCAAATGCAAGTAAAATTTTTTCTTAAGATAATTAAAAATAATTCAAAATGATTGGAGCAGTACAATAACAGGGTGCTGCCAGAAATTGAAGCCATATTCAGAAGACGTAGGATAAGGGATACCATTGTTGATGTCAGATGGATCTTGGATGAAAGCCAAGAATATCAAAAGATGTTTACCTGTGCTTTCTCTGACTATTCAAAGGCATTCAACTGTGTGGATCATGACAAACATTGCGAAGAATGGATATTCATGAACAATTCATTTTGCTCATGAGGAACCTATACACAGACCAAGAGGCAGTCATTTGAACAGAACAAAGAGATATTGAGTAGTTTAAAATCAGGAAAGGTGTGTACCAGGGTGGTTTCCTTTCACCATACTTATTCAATCTGTATGTTGTTGTTGTTGTTAGGGGTCACCAAGTTGGTACTGACTCATCTGAGAAGTTGGATTATATGAAGAACATGGTTTCAGGATTGGAGGAAGAATCATTAGAAACCTATGATATGCAGATGGCAAAACTTTGCTTGCTCAAAGTAAAGAGGACTTGAAACAGTTACTGATGAAGATCAAAGATTACCATCTTAAGTAAAGATTGCATCTCAATGTAAAGAAAGCAAAAAGCTTCACAACTGGACCAATCAATAAATAACATCATGATAAATGGAGAAAAGATTGAAATTGACTAAGACTTCCATTTTGCTTGGATCCACAATCAATGCTCATGGAATCAGCAATCAAGAAATCAAAGGATGTATTGCATTTGGCAAATTTGTTTCAAAATGTTGAAGAGCAAAGACGTCAGTTTGAGGACTAAAGTGTGTCTGACCTAAACCAAGGTATTTTCAATTGCCTCAGGTGCATATGAACTTTGGACAATGAATAAGGATGACCATAAAAGAATCAATGCATTTGAATTATGCTATTGGAAAAGAATATTGAACAAAAAATCTGTCTTGGAAGAAGTACAGACAGAATGTTCCTTAGAATTGAGGTACATTGTACTTTGCATGCAAGGACCAGTCCCTGGAGAAGGACATGCTTGGAAAAGTGGAGGTCAGATAGCAAGAGGAAGGACCCCAATAGGATGGAGTGACATAGTGGCCACAATAATGGACTTAATTATAACAACAGTTCTGAGGATGTGCTGGATTAAGCAGTGTTTTGTTCTGTTGTGAATAGGATTGTTATGAATCAGAACCAACTCGATAGCATGTAACAACAACAAGACAAAGACACATGTATTACTGAGAGAACTTTTCTGTAGCTACCTACTGAACATAGAGTCATGTTTACTCACGTTTTGTTTGGAATAAACCTGTGCATATATGAACTGGAACTCTAGGAGCAATACTTTTTTCCTTCTAACTTTTATTGTTAATTGAGTGAAGGTTAACTGACAAAATCATTTGTTTCATCTCAATTATTAGAATCCCCTCCCTGCAACAACAGCTATAGTGTTTAATTCCTGTTGCTTCCCTTTTACATCTTGTTTTTCGCAAATCAACAAAGCAAAAATACTTGATGTATACATACAAAACAAAAAATATATATTTATTTAAAAAACAAAATATATATATTTATTTAAATGTCCTAAGGGCACATTTTACAAGCCTGCTTCCTGCACACAGACACACAGTCTTTCTCTGTCTGTGGGCCTAGAGTAAGCAACTGCTCTATCTCTCCATGCCATCATCCATGCCACCATATCCGCCATTGCAGCTCCCCTAGGTAGGAGCTCATGCTCCTTCACACTTTTCCCTCTTGATGATCCTGGGATCCTTTGTTCCTAAAATGAAAGATTAACTACTCCTCACCTTTAATTACACGTCATCTAACATTACAGATGTGACAATTGCAATCAATCCTGCTAACAGTTACTCAAAATTGGATTATAAAGTCCTATCACCATCATTCCATTTCACCAGAAAGATCTGCAAAAGAGAGAAACTATTAAATGAGGATTCCATCTTACCCCCTCATTCTGAAACTAAGCACACTCATGATAGCTTGTAAGTCAGACACTTCATACCTTTACAGCCCTGTATTTTTGATAGCCAATGTCTAAATTGCCTATATTTATCAACCCAGTGCACTGAGGAAACAAGCTTGATCCATGATATGAAGAATCCTTCCATTTTGGTTGGAATTTTGAACAACTGCATTCATAAGCAAAGGTCCAATTCCTCAAATGGCAGCAATTTACACTCCTTCACACTATCAATCATCTTTATCTTCACTTGGTTCAATTCTGGTCAGCTAACTATCCAAGCTAGGTCAAATGGGTAATAGCTGCAAGTTTGGAAGTTCAAGCATGCCTCCCCACACTTCAAATCACTGGCTGCTTCACTATTAGCTCTAGCCCCCTATGGGTAGTTTAGTGCCCATAGGTTTGGGAGTTCACACATTTCCCTGAACTTCAAAGCAGCCAGTCCTTTCTCTTCTCTCTCACATCTCAAGATCTATGGGTGTCAATGGAATATGGCCAAACTCAGTCATGTCTTCATTGCCGCATTTCCCCCATTTCCACTCATAAGTAGACCAGGGTGGCCACAAGCATGCATAATAGACTGCTCATAGGTTCCCTTTGAATTTCAGTCTTAGAAAGGGGTTTTCCCTGATGACTGACTTTTCTTGCCTTGATGCCTCCAAAGCTAATAACTTGCTTGATATTCTAACAGGCAGTCTATTTTTTTCTGCTGGTCTTTATTCCAATAAGAATCTTCTATTTTCCCAGCCATTCTGGGTTGGTCTATATGTCATTGCAAGTGGGAGCAGAAAACCTCATCTTTCTTCTGAGGAATCTTGGTAGATTCAAATTGCTGACTTTTTGAGTTAGCAGCCCAACCCACTACACTACTAAGACTCTCTCCCACTTTTCTAGCACTGAGTAAAAAGCTATATAGTGAAATTGTATATAGCGTAGTGGTTATAAATTGGGCTGCGAACCGCAAGGTCAGTAGTTCAAACCTACCAGCCACTCCACAGGAGAAAGATGAGGCTTTCTGCTCCCATAAAGATTTACAGCCTCGGAAACCCTGTACAGGGTAGCTATGGGTTGGAACCGACTTGATGGCACTTAACAACAACAACATATTAACATACACAGAGGAGGTCAAACTTATAATCATTTCAGTATACCATGTCTCACCCAGTTTCTAATCTGACTCCTTCTCAACCTTAAGAATCTAGTTAAGGTCCTTTTGCCCTTAACATTTGCATGTGGCCCAAGTAACATTTGGGTTGCCCCTTAAAGGCTTTTGTGTGAATTCATCTCTTTTTGTGTGAATTCCTAATCTAGGATCACATCTAATAGCATACCTTGGATCCATCCCTGAGTCCCTGCCCACTGGCTAGTGATGGACTATGGAGGGCATTAAGAACTTATAAAAAGACTCATTTGTTTACTGTGCCTTACTAATACACTAAAGCAGATGCAATCTAGTTGTCTCCAACTCATGGTGACCCCAAGTGTCAAATGCCCTCCATAATCTAGCACTAGCCAGTGAGCAGGGACTCAAGGAACCTGTGCTCCATAAAGTTTCAATGACTGATTTTTCAGACATTAATCACCAGGTCTTTCTTCTGATGTGTCTGGGGATGGTTCAAACTGCAAGTGTTTTAACCATTTGCACTACTGAGGGACTCCACTGGCATACTAGGTAAATACTTCTATCTGAAGTCAAAGTGTCTTGAAGCTTTTTCCCTTTTACTTCTTTAGAAGTACCTTGTACACACCCTTCCACTGTAGCCAAATAAGCCAAATACATATATTTTTAATATAAAATAATTTTTACTGTCATTCATTTCTTTGAGTTCTCTAATACATACAAAAAATAACTATCACAGACTAGTACTAGTGTCGATACACAACGACTTGGGAGATGTTGATGAAAAATATAAACTACTGTAGGATAAGCACTGGATTGCTAGCCATAAGGTTGGCATTTCAAATTCTCCAGCCGCTCCTTGGAAACCCTATTCAGTGTTGCTATGAGTAGTGAACCAAATCAATAGCACTTAACAATCACAAAAACAACAGCTAAGTCCTGCAGCATGCATATACATGTACATATATATAATATATATTCAATAATATAGCTTTAGTGTATTAATAGAATCCTGATGTAGTGCTGTCGGATAAGCATTGGTCTGCTAATCACAAGGTCAGAAGTTCAAACCAACTAGTCACTTCATGGAAACCCTATACAGGGTCACTATGAGTTAGAACAAACTCAGCAGCACTTAACAACAACAACAGATTCTTAATTTACCTAAAGAGAGGCCTGGTATTTGTTCCTGATTCCTGGGAAGTAAACTAAATCCTTAATATGTCTTAACTAATTATTATTCTTGGTGAACTCTTCAGGCCACACCTGCACATTGATTTATGCTAACAAGATGACTCAGGTGAAAGTGGGCTGTGACAGCAAGATCAACCATAACATATATTTACATGCAAGAAAACCAGAACCTGTGTATGGCAGAAACCTGTCAGAAAAGGAAAACTCAAGTATTGTCCACTAAAGTAAGTGATAGAAAAGTGGTTAAGACTGCACGTGTCAAAATGTACAAGACCCAAAAGAAAAAGGCAATCCTCTCAAGTTCCAGTTCTCACAGGTTTCATTGTAATATTTCATATATATACAGAGAGAGTGAGTGAGCGAGAGACTCCTGGGGTGGCACTGTAGATCAGCATTGGACTGCAAACCACAATATTGGCAGTTCAAATCCATCAGCATCTCCTTGGAAACCCTATACAGGATTTCTATGAGTCAGAACCAACTTTATGGCATTTAACAACAGCATATGTATATGTATGTTACATATATATATATGAGTCTTGGTGATGCAATGGTTAAGGGCTCAGCTACTAACTGAAAAGTCAGTCAGTTCAAATTTACCAGTAGCTTTGCAGAAGAAAAGACCTAGTGACCTGCTCCCAATAATACTGCCGCCTTGGAAACCCTAGGGGGCAATTCTACTTCATCATATTGGGTCATTATGAGTCAAAATTGACTAGACAGTTGTTGAGTTCTGTCAAGCCCATTCCAAATTCACAGTGACTCCTATGTACAACAAAATGAAACATTGCCAGGAGCGGCAAGAAGTGGATATATAGTTTTTGAAGTACTGGAATACTAAAAAAATATATAATCAATATCACTGAATTGTACGTGTAAAATCTTGAATTGATGTATATATTCTCAACAACAACAAAAAAAAACAATTAAATTAAGAAAAATAAGAAAAAAAAAACATTTGCCTAAATCAGTCTCTCAACTATTTGCAGCACTGAAAGCTCTTAAAATTCAAATCAGTAAGAACAGTTGTGAAATCATGTGATAAAGATTTATTATTGACCACCCTTTCTGAGCTAGAAAGGAAAACTAACAATGTTGCTAAGCAGTTAATGATTCCTGGTTATCCAAAGAAATCAATAGTTTTGCAACTTTGGGTAAGGCTTTTGCTATTAATTTTGGGTTCAAAAGTAAAATAAATCCCTTGAAATCAAAATAAAGTGTTTGCTCATTTCTTTTCCCAAACACATAAAGGCATTTTGTTTTTAGAGTTTTCTAGCCTATGAATCATAGATTTCTAGTTCCTACCAGAAAATAGGGTCCTGAAGACAATATTCCTGAATTATGTTCTGTTATGTGTAACAATATCAATGCCATTGTTCAATGTGACAGTGTCAATCAGTCCTGTGAATGTACAGTAGAGAGATTACAGAAGCAATTTCACAGCTGACAGCACTGAAAAACTTTGTTCCTATACTATAATGTCACCACCACTCCTCTGTCAGTTTATCATACTGTGGTGGCTTGCTTGTTGCTATGATTCTGGAAGCTATGCCACAGGTATTTTAAATACCAACAGGGTCACCCACAGTGGGCAAGTTTCACCTGAGCTTCCAGACAAAGTTGGACTACTTTCAAATTATTTAATCATGGGAAACCTTATGAATAGCAGTGTAACACTGTCAGCACCAGAATATTGAATATTGAAATATGATGCAAAACATAAGTATATTGTCAGATATAGTACTGTTAGATAAGCCCCTCAGGTTGGAAAGCACTCAAAATATGACTGGGAAAGACCTGCTTCCTCAAAGTAGTGTTGATCATGATGACGTGAATGGAGTAAAGCCTTTGGAACCTTCATTTGCAGATGGAGCACAACCCAAAATGAAGAGAAACAGCTGTAAAAATCCATTAATAACTGGAACATGGAATGTATGAAGTATGAATCTTGGAAAATTGGAAATTGTCAAAAATGAAATGGAATGCATAAACATCAATATCCTAGGCATTAGTAAACTGAAATGGACTGGTATTGGCCATTCTGAATCTGGCAATCACATGGTTTACTATGCTGGAAATGACAATTTGAAGAGGAATGGTGCCACATTCATCACCATAAAGAACATATCAAGTTCTGTCTTGAAGTACAACATTGTCTGTGATAGGATAATAACCATAAGCCTACAAGGCAGACCAGTTAATACCACTGTTATTCAAATAAAGCCAGTGATGGTGAAATCGAAGAATTCTTCAGTCTGGAATTGATCAAATATGTAACTGAGATGCATTGGTAGTTACTGGCGATTGGATTGCAACGTTTGGAAACAAAAGCGAAATAAGACTACTTATTAGTCATTGGGAAATAAGACCTTGGTGACAAACACAATGATGGAATTTTGTAAGATCAATGACTTCTTCATTGCAAATACCTTTAAAAAATATA
>NW_006408886.1:673678-686573 GCF_000296735.1 Chrysochloris asiatica | reverse complement strand
CAGGAGCAGACTTGCAGAATGTGCCTTTGGAGATGTAAATTATTATATATGCCTGAGTGGGTTTTTTTGTTTGTGTGTTTTTTAAAAAAAGCTAAAGTGGATAAAGAGAAATACTTTTAACTGATGGTATATGGAGGGGATTATAAATAACCAACGTAATGAAACAAGTTATATGAAATCTTGAATCTGAAACTGATGATGGGCCCTGTAAATTTTCATTCAATCTACAATAAAAACCTTAAATTAAAAAAAAAAAAAAAAGAAAGAAGAGAGAAGGAATAGACCAAAATGAATGTCAGAAGAGACTGAAATTTTTTCTCCAGCATAGAGATGTTAACAAATGGAAGAAATGAGGAAGTAAAAGAGCTGAATAGACATTTTCAAAGGTCAGCTCGAGATGACAAAGTCAAGTACTATAACAAAATGTGCAATGGCCTGGAGTTAGAAAACCAAAAGGGAAGAACATGCTCAGCATTTCTCAAGCTGAAGGAATAAAAGAAAAAAATTCAAGCTGCAACTTGCAATATTGTAGCATAGTGGTTACGAATCGGGCTGGGAGCCACAAGGTCAGCAGTTTGAAACTACCAGCTGTTCCACAGGAGAAAGATGAGGCTTTCTGCTCCCATAAAGATTTACCGCCTCGGAAAACCTGTACAGGGTCGCTATGAGTTGGAACCGACTCCACGGCACATAACAACAACAACAACATGGGAAAAATATTGAATGATGACAAAAGCATCAAAAGAAGATTGAAGGAATACAGAGTCACTATACCAAAAAGAAATGGTTGGTATTCAACCATTTCAAGAGATAGCATAGGATCAAGAGCCAATGATACTGAAGGAAGAAATCTAAGGTGCATTGAAGACATTGGCAAATAACAAGGCTCTGGAAATTGATGGAATACAAAATGAAATAATATGACAAACTGATGCAGCACTGAAAGCACTCACTCATCTGTGCCAAGCAACTTGGAAGACAACTACCTGGCCCACGAACTGGAAGAAATACATATTTGTGCCCATTCCAAAGAGAGGTGACCCAATGGAATGCGAAAATCATTGACAATATCATTAATATTGCATGCAAGTAAAATTTTGCTTAAAATAATGCAAAAACAGTTGCAACCATACATTGACAAAAAACTTCCCAAAGTTCAAACTGGATTCAGAAGAGGACATGGAATGAGGGATATCATGGCTGATGTCAGACAGATCTTTTCTGAAATCAGAGAATACCAGAAAGAGGTTTGTTTTTGTTGCTAAGTGCTGTCAAATCAGTTCCAACTTATAGTGACCCTATATAGGGTTTCTGATGAGCGACTGGTGAACTTGAGCTGCCAACCTTGCAGTCCAGTGCATTAACTCACAGAGCCAAACCAGGAATCCAGAGAGAGGTTTATTGCCTTATTAACAATGTAAAGGCTTTTGATTGTGTGGGTCATGACAAGCTATGGGCAATATTGCAAAGAATGAGCATTCCAGAACACTTAATTGTACTCATGAGGAACCTGTACATAGATCAAGAGGCAGTTGTTTGAACTGAACAAGGAAATAACAAATGGTTTAAAATTAGGAGAAGTGTGCACCAGGGTTGCATACTTTCACCATACTTATTCACTCTGTATGCTGAGCAAATAATCCAGGAAGGTGGATTACATAAAGAAAAACATGGCATCACGATTGGAGGAAGACTCATTAACAATCTGCAGTAGGCATATGATACAACCTTGCTTGCTGAAAGTGAAGAGGACTTAAAATATTTACTGATGAAGATCAAAGACTTAATCAGTATGGGCTTCACCTCAACGTAAAGAAAACAAAAATCCTTACCACTGTACCCATAAACAACATCCATACAAATGGAGAAAAAATTGAAGTTGTCAAAGACTTCATTTTGCTTGGATCTACCATAAACACTCATGGAAGCAGAAGTCAAGAAATCAAACAATGTATTGCATTAGGCAAATATGCTGCACAAGACTTCTTTAAAGTGTTAAAGAGCAAAATGTGTCAGTTTGAGGACTAAGGTATGCCTGAACCAAGCCATGGTATTTTCAATAACCTCATATGTATGGGAAAATTGGACAATGATTAAGGAAGACCATAGACAAATTGATGCATTTTAATTATGTTGTTGGAGGAGAATATTAAAAGTACCATGGACTGCCAAAAGAACAAACAAATTTGTGTTGGAAGAAGTACAACCAAAATTCTCCTTGGATGCCAGCATGGTTAGACTTCATCTTTCATACAGACATGGTGACCAGACCTTGGAAAAGGATATCATGTTTGGTAAAGTGTAGGGTCAAAGAAAACCCCCAACGAGACTGACACAGCAATGGGCTCAAACATAGCAATGATTGTGGGGTTGGCTAAGGACTGGGCAGTATTTCATTCTGTTGTACATAGGGTCACTATGAGTCGGTACCAACTCAATGGTACCTAACAGAAACAATATAATGTAAAATTTTATATAATTGATTACTATATTATTTAAGAGTAAAATCACAATCTTAATTGCTGAGGACCAGCCTCGACAATTTGTGAGAGCTCAGAGGGGGGTACAGAGTCGGTGAAAAACACACACATACACAGTGTCGATGGGTCGCGAGTCTTAGGCAGATGATGATGACTTCTCTTTACTTGGTGATGACTTCTCCTTCTCTCTACTCAAAAGTTTTTGCTTCTTATATACTATGATGATCAATTACAATTTAACTAAGTGTTACATTCTTTGTGTTCAACAAACATTCAGGTTACAACAAAAAAAGAAACATCAGAACACTCCTCTGATTCTTATAGTATCCTGTTCCTTTGCATCCCCTAATTATCCTGATAACATCGGGTTTATTTCTGTAACTCTTTTCATTCTTCTCTAATCCTCCCAAGAATGTCAAATCAACTTTTAAGCAAAGTTCTATATTTTAACTTGCATTTTTACTCTCATCTACCACTTCTTATAGCTTCATTAATCACAATCTGTAATCACAACAGTATTTTTATAAAAGTACCTAAAGTTTCATAGTCAAAAACAAAGCAGCAATTCCCCTATACCAAAAACCTCTAGTTAAATTTCTACCCACATTCCTATGTGTTCCCACAGCTCTTGATTTTTTCTTTGCTATCTTCTGGGTACCTCAGTGTCTCTTGCTCTACCGACTGAGCAGGATGTTTATTGTAAGATTGTTTTTTAGCTGTCTTTCAGGTGCCTCAGTGTCTACTAAGCAGGATGTAATCTTAAGCTTGAAAAGCTTTTAGTTGATGTGGATTTTCCTAATGGTGAGACTTATTGTTGATGTAAAAAGCAACTATTATAACTTTACATGATTAAATTTAGTGTGAGAGTGCCTAAATGTAATTTTAATTTTTACTATGATTATTGAAGGATTCTACTAAAAACTTCTATAATAAAATCAAGAAAAATCAAAAATAAACTATTAATAAAAGGAAAAACAGAAACTGCAAGGCCCTTGCATTAGGTTCCCCTTGGGGTTTTGCCAACCAAGGAGACACTCATTGTCGCTTTGCTAAACAATGAGCTTTTCATGCTTAGGGTCTCTTGCCATGCCGTTCCTTGATGGCATGGCTTCCGACACCTAATTAAATATTTGATAACATGTCATTTATTTTTGTACTCTAGAAGCTTAACCTATGATTGTGATACTCAGTTTCTGCTTTAGCTTTGACTGAATTTGGGCAGGCTGTATGATTTTATGAAACACCACTATCAGGTTTAGCTAAATGTGGTTTTTATAACTTGGTTTTTTAACATTTGTCCATAATATGTATTCAATGAAGTGCTGAAATAGAATTCCAATGATTAAAAAAATTAAAGACTTCCACCAACATCTGTAGTCTGAAATTGAATAAACATGCAATCAAGAAACAATGATACTTACTAGTGATTGGAATGCAAAAATTGTTACAAAATAAAATCAGTAATTTGAAAATATGAACTTGGTGACAGAAACAATGCTGGATATCACATGACAGCATTTTGAAAGAACACTGACTTATTCGTTGAAATACCTTTAAAAAACAAAAACCAACACCTCACTGGATAGATACACAGGAACCAAATCTACTACATCTATGGAAAAAAATGATGGAGAAGCTCAATATCATCAGTCAGATGAAGGCCAGGGGGTTATTGTGAAACAGACCAGCAATTGTCCACATGCAAGTTTAAGGTAAAACTGAAAAAATTAAAACAAATCTACAATAGCCAATATCCCACCTGAATCTAGAGATCACTTTAAGAATAGATGTGATTAATTGAATACTAATGACCAAAAACCAGAAAAGTTGTGAGATGACATCAAGGACATCATATATGAAGAAAGCAAAAGGCCATTAAAGAATACAAGAAATAAAGAGTAAAATGAATGTCAAAAGAGACTCTAACTTGCTCTTGAATGTAGAGTAGGTAAATTGAAGAAATGAAGTCAAAGAGCTGAACATATTTCAAAGAGTGGCTCTTGTAATATAATGAGCTAGAGTTATAAAACCAAAAGGGAAGAACATGAGGTCCATGTATGTATTGCATGTTTAATCAATTCTCTCCTCATTTCTAAGCTGAAAGAACTGAAGAAAAAATTCAAGCCTCAAGTTTCAATATTGAAATATTCTATGGGCAAATGTTGTCCTGGTGTGGTGCTGTACGATAAGCATTGAACTTCTAAGCATATGGTTGGTGGTTCAAACCCACTAGTTGCTCCTTTGAAACCCTATACAGGGCCACTATGAGTCAAAACCAACTTGATGGCACACAACATGGTTCAAAATATTGAACAATGCAGAAAGCATCAAAAGAATGTGGACAGAATACACACAAGATATTGAACCTAAAAGAACTAGCTGATAGTCAACCATTTCAGTAGGAAGCATATAATTACACACCAGCAGTGTTGAAGGAAAGAGTCCAATCTGCACTTGGTGAAAAATATGTCTCCAGGAATTGATGGAATACCAGTTGAAATCTGATGTAGCATTACAGTTGCTCACTTACCTATGCCAAGAAATTTGGAAGATAGTTACCTGGCCAACAAATTGGGAGTTATCTATATTTTTTCCTATTCCAAAGAAAGATGTCCTAATGGGATGTGGGAATCATCGAGCAATATCATTAATATTATGTAAAGTAAAATTTTGCTGCAGATCACTCAAAAATGTGTGAAACGGTATATTGACAGGGAGCTGCCAGAAATTCAAGCCAGATTCAGAAGAGTACATGGAACAAAGAATGTCATTGCAGACATCAGATGGATCTTGGCTGAAATCAGATAATATTAGAAAGATGCGTACCTGTGTTTTATTGACTATACAAGGGCATTTGACTGTGTGGATCATAAGAAATTATGAGCACAGTGAAGGAGGCTTCCTGTGGAGCCTTTGCATTGCATAAGACCATAGGTGGAATCCTGAACAACATCCAGAATCTTCTGAGGTAGGAAAAATTCCACTTGACAGGACAAGCAGACCAGCCTGGAGCAGCTAAAAGAACAGAAAATACTTCTTGAAAGAAAGACTGACAGGAAAAATACAAAACAATATAGGTAGACTGATTGATTACTGCAAGAGCAACCAAATTGCTCACCAAGGAGACATCAAGGCAAGTGGTGGGGTCCCCTCAGGACAAAACCTGTTCCAAGATGAGCACAAATGCACTCTGACTGGTGACCATGTTGGGCACCAATAAGAGGAATTGAGGAAAAAACAGCAATGAAGCTGCAAGCTAAGTCCTACCACATTCAATAGACTCCTGTGAACCCTGGTGAAGACCTGGTTGGCCAGCAGTATGGCAGGACCTGGGGATTCCTGGACCCAGAGTCAGTGACATAGCCACAGAGGACAGAGTGGAGAGTGAAGTGTCCAGCTGATAAGAAGAGAAGGCACATGCACAATAACACTGACACTTGCAGATAATACCCACTTGACATGGATTCAATGGCTGGATGATCATAACTCAACTAGAAGAAAAAAGAAGAGGGAAAAAAAAGAGTAATCTGATACAATTTGAGGAACTTGACCTACACCTATGGATGCAGTATCTCAAAAGAGGGATCAAATCTTTACTGCGAGGATGATTCCCACACCCACGATACACAGGGTAGACAGGGATGGGCAATGTGGACACTAGCTACACAAAATGGTGGGCTACAAAAGCAAGAAGTGACTGGCTTGCAAGCTTTCAAGAGGGAGTATAGATCCAGAGGGCACAGAGGAAGGTAGAATCTCCACCGAGAAGTGTCCAATCTGTCTGTGCAGGGCTGATGAAAGGAGATGGAGATAGGACTCATGTGGTACAATAGTGAATAATTGCTATCAGGACTGACTTTGAGGGTTGGAAATGTAAAAGTAGAAGTCTTATAGCAAAAGGAGGGCCGTGGTTGACATTGCAGTCCAGGAGCAGAGGTCTCTGGAACTACCAAGTGAGAAGATCGGAATGTGGGACCTTACCCAGAGAAACAGTGTTTTATGCTCCCCCTTTCACTATTGGGGGACTCTTTCTCACACTATATTGCCCAAGAAGAGACAGCAACTAATGACATATAGTCGAGCTACAATCACACTCCATAAAACACCAAATTCCAGGCAAGAACCATTACCAACAGCCATACACCATGGAGGCAGACAGCACCTGTGAAAGTTACTTTGAGTTAAGCAAAACACATATTCAATTAAGTATTAAGGCCACAGATAAACACTAAACATGTCCAAGAAGCAAAAGCAGATTACTGCATCAGCACATGTCCAGAAACAAGATAAAATGTCTGAGACAAATGACCTAGAGATAGACCTGGACTCCATTCTGGAAGGAGAGCAAGCTTTGGAAATGCCTGAGTAGGAATTCAGAAAAATGATTATAAAATGTTTCAAAACACTTTACAATGGAGTTGAGAAAAATAAGAAAGAAGTCAGGAAAGTGCTACAGAAACAATCAAATAAGATAGATACAACATTAGAAACAATTCAAAACCTACAGAAAGAGGTCCAAACAATAAATAACAGAATATCAGAAATAGACAATATTCTGAAAGGACAAAGGAGTAGAATAGATGAGATGGAAGGCAGAACAAGTGAGCTAGTAGACAAATATCTCAATAACACTAAGATAGAAGAATAAACAGAAAAAAAGATAAAGAAATCTTAAGAAGGTCTAAGATTTTGAGTTATACAACATGAAGAGGAATAACTTAAGAATTATCGGCATTCCAGAACAAGAAGAATCACACAAGTCCACAGAGGAAATAGTTGAAGAACTGCTAGAAGAAAATTTCTCTAACATCCTGAAAAGTGCAAAGATAAACATTCAAGAAGCTCAACAAACCCCAGGAATGATAGACCCCAAAAAGAAAATCACTAAAACATATCATAATCAAGCTCTCCAAAATCAAAGATAAGGAAACACATCTGAAAGCAGCTAGGGAAAACAGAAAGTGTTACATACAAAAGCAAGCAAGTCAGATTAAACTAGGATCTCTTAGCAGAAACCGTGCAAGAAAGAAGGCAATGGAGAGGCATATATTAAACCCTTAAAGAAAAAAAAAACTGCTAACCAAGAATCGTTATCCAGCAAAGCTATGAATCAAATACAATGGTGTAATCAAAACATTCCAGGATAAACAGAAACCAAGGGATTTTGCCAAAGCCAACCTGGGCTACACAACATCCTAAAGGGAGTTCTGGAGACTGAGAATCAACAAGAACAGACAACAACCAAAGATTGACATAGGTGGCAGCACTTCCCACATTAAATTGGACAGAAGGAAGAGTTGAGAACGGAACAAAATTATAAGAACAAACACCGAGAATCTGGGAGGTCAGTCTATGATCAAAACAAGTACAATGTAAAAGAAGGTAAACATGTAGGAACAGAGCTCCAGATGGTGAGAAGGTCAGGTAGATTACAGGATAAAATAGGCTGTACTAAATGGAGACAAAAGTTAATGGACTATAAGGCAACCTCAAAGAAAATTAACACTTCACAAATACCAATAAAATGAAAATCCAAGAAAAACATGGAAACATTAAAAATATGAGGAAACTCACAAGAAAGAACACAAAAAGCATAAACTCAACAAAGGAAGACACACAGAACAATGAAAGCAGCAACACCACAAAAACAACAACAACATAATGGCAGCAATTAATCCATACCTATCAATAATTACACTGAATGTAAATGGATTCAATGCACCTGTTAAGAGACAGAGAGTGGAAGAATGGATAAGAAAACATCATCCTTCAATATGTTGTCTGCAAGAGACACATCTCACACACAGAGACAAATACAGATTAAAAGTCAAAGGATGGAAAAAAAATATATCAAGCTAATTGCAATAAAAAACAAACAAGAATGGCAGTACAAATCTCTGATAAAATAAACTTTAAGGCAAAAACCAGCATAATAGATAAAGAGGACATTATCTCATGATTAAAAGGACAATTGAACAAGAGACATAACCCTAATAAATATCTATGCTCCTAACGAAAGAGCTTCAAAATATAAAAAGCAAACTCTAATAGATTTGGGAACGAAATAGATGAATCTACAATAACAGTGGGTGATTTTAATACATTGCTTTCAAAAATGGTTAGAACAACCAGAAAGAAACTTGACAAAGACACAGAAGAACTATAAAACACAATCAGCCAACTGGACCTCATAGATGTGTACAGAGCTTTAAACCCAACAACAGCAAAATATAAATTCTTTTCTAGTGCACATGGAACATTCTCCAGAATAGACCATGTGTTAGGCCACAAAACAAATCTTCATAAATTTACAAATATCAAAATACTACAAGGCATCTTCTCAGACCACAATGCTATCAAATTAGAAATCAACAATAGGAAGACCAAGGAAATCAAGTCAAATACATGGAACTAAATAACACTCTGCTGAAAAGTGACTGGGTAGTAGAAGAAATTAAACGTGAATTCACAAAATTCCTAGAAGTTAACGAGAACGAAGACACAATATACCAAAATCTTTGGGACACCATGAAAGCGGTGCTGAGAGGACAATTTATTGCAATAAACGCACACATCCAAAAAGAAGAAAGAACCAAAATAAACACATTAACACAGCATCTACAACAATTAGAAAGAGACCAACAGGGGGAACCTACAGACACCAAAAGAAAAGAAATAAAGATTAGGGCTGAAATAAATGAGATAGAAAACAGAAAAACTATAGAAAAATCAACAGGCCAAGAAGATGGTTCTTTGAAAGAATTAGCAAAATTGACAGACCACTGGTAAACCTAACAAAAGAAAACACAAATAACACACATTAGAAACCACATGGGTGATGTCAAAATTGAACCAAAGGAAATCAAAAGGATAATAACAGAATACTATGAAGAGTTATACTCCAAAAAATTTGAAAACTTACAAGAGATGGATATATTTTTAGATAAGCAAGACCTACCTAAATTTACACTCAGTGAAGTAAAAAACCTGAACAGACCCATAACAAAAGAAGAAATTGATCAGGTCATCAAAAGACTCCCAACCAAAAATAGTCCAGGCCCAGATGACTTCACTTGTGAGTTCTACAAAACATTCAGAGAAGAGCTGTCACCAATTCTACTCAAATTATTCCAGAAGATAGAAAAGGATGGAAAACTTCCTAGTACACTTTATGAAGCAAGCACAACCCTAATACCAAAACCAGGGAAGGACGTCACTAAGAAATAAAGTTATAGACCAATATCCCTCATGAACATAGATGCAAAAATTCTCAACAAAATTCTAGCCAACAGAATCCAGCAACACATCAAAAAGATAATACATCACGATCAAGTGGGATTCATATCAAGGATGCAAAGATGGTTCAAAATTAGAAAAATGAACAACGTTCTCCACCATATAAATAAGAAAAAAGAAAAGAATCAATTGATCATATTGATTGATGCAGAAAAGCCATTTGACAAAATCCAACATCCATTCCTGATTAAAAACAAAACAAAACAAAACAAACTCAACAAAGGAGGAATTGAAGGGAAATTTCTCAGCGTAATTAAGAGCACATATTCAAAACCAACAGCTTACATTCTCTCAATGGAGAGAAACTGAAAGCCTTCCCACTGCAAACAGGAAGCAGACAAGGATGCCCTTTGTCACCACTATATATTCAATATTGTTTTGGCAGTCTTAGCAAGAGCTATTCAGCAAGACAGAGAAATTAAAGGCATCCAAAATGACAAAGATGAAGTAAAACTCTCTCTATTTGCAGATAATAAGATCCTATATGTAGAAAACCACAAAGACTCAGTAAAAAAGCTACTAGACTTCATAGGAAGATTCAGCAAAGTGGCAGGATATAATATCATCGTACAAAATTCAGTTAGATTCCTCTACACCAAAAACGACAACATTGAAAAGGACATTAGAAAAGCAAGACCATTTACAATAGCCATGCAAAGCATGAAATATGTAAGAATGAATGTAACCAGAGAACCAAAGGATCTATACAAAGAAAACTACAAGAAACCATAAGAGACCTACAAAAATGGAAGAATGTACCATGCTACTGGATAGGAAGACTTAACATTGTGAAAATGTCAATACTGTCCAAAGAAATTTACACATATAATGCAATCCCAATCCAGATTCCAACAACATTCTTCAAAGAGATGGAAAAATCAATTACAAACTTTATATGGAAAGGAAAGAGACCCAGGATAAGCAAAACACTGCTTAAGATGAATATGGTTGGAAACCTCTCACTCCCTGACTTCAAAATTTACTAAATGGCTGCTAACCTCAAAGTCTGCAGTTCGAAACCACCAGCCATTCCACGGGCGAAATATACAGCTTTCTACTCTCATAAAGATTTACAGCCTCAGAAACCCTGTGCAGGGTCACTATGAGTCGGAATTGACTCCACGGTACTTAACAACAACAGTGGTCAAAACAGTTTGGTACTGGTACAATAAAAGTTACATAGATCAATGGAACAGAATCGAGAATCCAGAAATTAATCCATCTATATACAGCCAACTGATTTTTGACAAAATACCTAAATATACCACATGGGGAGGTGATAGTCTCTTCAACAGATGGTGCTGGCAGAATTGGAAAGTAATATGAAAAAGATGAAACAAGACCTTCACCTCATGCCTTATACAAAACCAGCTCAACATGGATTAAAGACCTAAATGTGAATCCCAGAATTATGAAGGTCATCAATGAAAAAATAGGGATAAATTTGAGAGTACTAATTCAGGGAATACACAGACTACCAAACATTTTGAAAACTACCCAAACAAAAGAAGACAAAATAGATGAGTGGGACATACTAAAAATTAAACACATATGTGCACCAAAAGACTTCACCAGAAGAGTAAAAAGGGAACTCACAGAATGGAAAAAAAAATATTTTGCAATGACACATCAGACAAGGGACTCATTTCTAAAATATATAGTAAACTACAACACCTCTACAAGAAAAAGACAAATAGCCTAATTTTAAAAATGGGTGCATGACATGAACAAACACTTCACCAAGGAGGAGATCCAGGGAGCCAACAAACATATGATCACTAGCCATTAGAGGGATGCAAATCAAAACAACAATGAGATATCATCTGACACCAGCAACAACAGCAAAAATCAAAAGTAGAGGACAATAAATGCTGGTGGGGATGTGGAGAGACTATATTCCTGCATTGCTGGTGGGACTGCAAAATGATCCAACCTCTCTGGAAAGCAATATGGTGCTTCCTCAGAAAGTTGGAAATAGAAATACCTTTTGATGCAGCAATTCCTCTACTTGGTATTTACCCACAAGAAATATGAGCCATAACATGAGTAGATATATGCACATCGATGTTCATAGCAGCACTATTTACAATAGCAAAAAGTTGGAGCCAGCCTAAGTGCCCATCAGCTGAAGAATGAATAAACAAACTGTGGTACATACAAACAATGGAATACTATGCTACCTTGAAGAATAACAAGGAGGCTGCATGCCATCACATAGCATGGATGAACCTTAAGGACATTACATTGAGTGAAATTAGTCAGTCACAAAAGGAAAAATACTGCCTAGGACCACTACTGTAAAAGACTAAGAAAAAGAACCCATACTAAAGTGAGGGGGGAATTATTTGCTGGTTACTGGAATGTGGGTGGTGGGTGTAGGGTAGGGAGGGGAAGTTGGAGCACTGGGCAGGGAATAGACACAGGATAATTTGGGTGCTAGGGAGGGGGGAATATGTAAGAAGGGAGAAGGAAATGGAAGAACAAAACAGATGAGAGAAAAATTAGGCAGGTTTGCATGGTCTAAGTGGGACAGAGGTAAAGAATGATGTATGCACAACCTTGGAACAACAGGGCTCTGGGATACAGGGATTGAGACACGGTTTGAATGGGCAAAAGGGGGCAAATAATGTTAAAATGCTTGGCTGTCTTATGAATCTTGGTTTCCGTGGCACACCATTATAAAATAGAGGGAGAAAGGAATAGCCAAAATATTACCATAGAAAGCTTGTAAGTCCATCTTCTGCCTATAACTGATTGGAATACCTAAAACAGGACTGCAACGTGCCCAGTGAAGGAGGCTTCCTGCAGAGCCTCTGGAAGAAGCCATGTCACCAAGGGGCAGAGCGGCGAAGGACCCTAAGTATGAAGGGCTCTTTGTTAAGCAAGGCCACAATGAGTCTCCCCTTGGAAGGCAAGGCCCCGAGGAGGGATTTCATGTGGGGACTCTGCAGTTTCTGTCTCTTTGTTTTAATCAGCTTATTTTTAATTTTCTTGATTTTATAATAAAAGTTTTCAGTAGAGAGAGCGGGCGGCACTTCCCTGACCGGCAGGACAGGTATGTGAGCTCGGGACAAGTAGCGGGCAGGGTCACAATAGGGACTCCAGCCTGGTAGACAGAC
>NW_006408886.1:671966-672704 GCF_000296735.1 Chrysochloris asiatica | reverse complement strand
AGGAGTGGGTGCGCTCACAATTTGCCCACATACATCTGGGAGAGAGGAGGTAGGGGCTTGGCTGAACCGTCAGAACCCGCCCACACCCCTGGCGATCTCCTCTGCCAGGAGAACACTCAACTGGGACAGACTAAGACGAAGAGTTAGTCTGCCTTTCTTCATTGGTTTGAAAAAGAACCCAGAGTAGTGCTGTGGAGTGGAGTGCTGCACTGCAGATTCCTTCAAGCAACAGGGCCGGTGGGACAGAGCCGGCAGCTCATGCTCACTAATCACTCATAGGAAACCATATACAGGAGACATGGCTGTGTGTCCTATTAGATCAGCTTGCACTCACGGATTTGAGAGCCGTCCCACCATAGCATGGTGGACTGGAGTGCCACTTCAGGGCCTTCCAGTCTACGGGGTCAGCGGCTAAAGCTCACTGGCCGCTCCTCGGAGGCCCTGTGTGGGGGACTCGGTTACCCACCATATGTGGTCTGCCTATTCATTTTCACTGGTGTGAGAGGAGTCTGGCACAGCGCTGTGGGCTGAGGTGACGCACTACAGACCCGTTTGAGCTGTAGGGCCAGCGGCATGGGCCTGCCAACTGCTCCACGGAAACCATATACAGGGTCGCTACAGGTCGGAATTGACTAGTCTGCACCTAACAGCAAGGAGAGGAGGGCAGAAGTGACTGAAAGAGAGGATTTTTAAAATATACACATATTAGGAGTCAGAATTTTGTTCTCTATTATTAAT
>NW_006408886.1:669093-670896 GCF_000296735.1 Chrysochloris asiatica | reverse complement strand
CCTGAAAAGCAAAAAAATTAATGTACAAGAAGCAGAATGGACTCCAAGAAGGACAGACCCCAAAAGAAAATCACCAAGACATATCATAGTCAAGCTTTCCAAACTCAAAGACAAGGAGACACTCCTGAAAGAAGCCAGAGAAAACAGAAAGGTCACATATAAGGGCAATCAAGTCAGATTAAGCTCAGATCTCTCAGCAGGAACCATGCAAGTGAGAAGACAATGGGGAGACATATATAGAGCCCTGCAAGAAAAAAATTCCCAACCAAGAATCTTGTACCCAGCAAAGCTATCAATGAAATATGATGGGGATATCAAAACATTCCAGGATAAACAAAAGTTATGGGAGTTCACCAAAACCAACCCTGCACTACAAAACATCCTAAAGGGAGTTATGTGGACTGAGAACCAACGAGAACAGACAACATCCAGAGATTGACATACACAGCAGCATCTCCCTGAAGTAAGCCAACAAAAAGAAGAATTGGTAACAAAGCAAAACTATACGAACAAACACAGAGGCATTGAGAGGACAGTTTATGACCAAAACAAGCACAGTGGAAAGGAAGGTAAACACGTAGGGAAAGAGACCCAGATAGGGAGAAGGTCAAATCAATTACAGGATAAAATAGACAGCACTAAAATGAAAGAGAATTCAATGGACCATAAGACAACCTCAAAGAAAATTAACACTCCACAACATCCCAAGAAAATGAGAATCCAAGAAAAGTATGAAAACATCAAAACTATAAGGAAACACACAAAAAAGAGCACACAATTCATGAATTAAACAGAAAAAGACAAGCAGAACAAAGAAGGAGCAACACCACAAAAAAACGAATATAATGACAACAAAAAAAAAATACCTATAGATAATTACACTGAACTTAAATGGATTGAATGCACCTTTTAAGAGACGGAGGGTGGCAGAATGGATAAGAAAACAAAGTCCCTCAATATGCTGTCTGCAAGAGACTCATCTCACACACAGAGACAAAAACAGATTAAAAGTGAAAGGATTGGGGGGGGGAGAAATATACCAAGCTAACTGCAATAAAAAACGAACAGGAGTGGCAGTATTAATATCAGATAAAATAACTTTAAAGCAAAGCCAGCATAACAGATAAAAATGGACATTATATCATGATTAAAGGGACAATTGAACAAAACGAAATATCCATATTGAATATCTAAGTCCCCAATGAAAGAGCACCAAAATATCTAAAACAAACTCTAGAAGATTTGAAGAAAGAAATAGATGAATCTACTATAATAATGGGTGACTTTAATACACCACTTTAAAAAATGGATAGAACAACCAGAAAGAAACTTGACAAAGACACAGAAGAAATAAACAACACAATCAGCCAACTAAACTATATAGATGTATACAGAGCATTCAACCCAACAACTACACAATACACTTTCTTTTCAAGCACACATGGAACATTCTCCAGAATAGACCATGTTTTAGGCCACAAAACAAGTCTACATAAATTTACAAACATCAAAATACTACAAAGCATCTTCTCAGACCATAACGCTATCAAATTAGAAATCAACAATAGAAAAACCAAAGAATCCAAGACAAAAACATGGAAATTGAACAACACCATGCTAAAAAGCGACTGGGTAGTAGAAGAAATCAAACGGAATTTGCAAAATTTCTCGAAATCAATGAGAACGAAAACAACTAAGATTAACACATTAACACGACATTTACGACAATTGGAAACAGACCAACAGAGGGAACCCACAGTCACCAAAAGAAAGGAAATAGTAAAGATCAGAGTAGAAATAAAC